>NC_088404.1:13464327-13789327 GCF_034236695.1 Oncorhynchus nerka | reverse complement strand
ATAGAGAAGAGAGAGACACCAGAGAGAACAGAGAGAGACCAGAGAGACCATAGAGAAACCAGCGAGACCACAGAGACCACAGAGACCACAGAGACCAGAGAGAGACCACAGAGACCAGAGAGAGACCAGAGAGAGACCATAGAGAAACCAGAGAGAGACCACAGAGAACGGAGAGACCAGAGAGAGACCAGAGAGAGACCAGAGAGAGACCAGAGAGCGACCAGAGAGTCCAGAGAGACCAGATCCTATCTCCCCAGTCTTTCCAGTCAGTCTCTGCCTCCTTGCCTGCATCAGAGGGCCTCAGCTGTCAGATGGAAAATGGATGGGTGATGGACCTGTCATGTCAACAGCAGAGGTTAGTGTAGCATTGAGAGGAATCTGTAGAGGGCTCTGTAGACCTCAACTGACCTCTCTCTCTTCAGTCCCAGCCCTTGCATTCAGCCCTATACACCAGCCCATGGCCTAGCCCACCCCCAATCCCATCCCCAGCCGACCCCTCTCTTCCCAGCCCCAGCTCTAACCCTGGCCTAGACCCCCTTGCCCCCAGCCACAGCCACCCAGTCACAGACCCAGCCCCACTGGGCGTAGCCCAGGCCCCAAACTCCTAACTCCAGCCCAGCCCCAGGCCATACTAAAACATAAAATGGAACTGCTCTTATTTCTAAATTCCAATGCATTCTCAGTAATGCAATACAAAGCTGGTAATAATTCATGTCATTTATTACTATACAAGAGTTCAGATACTAGTTACTGATTGCTCAAGGGCTTTGGAGAATCGAGGAAAGTTGTTTCAGCAGTGGTTTATGTGCATAAACGAGCATAAATCCAGAAAACATGAACTTGTTATAAATCTAGACATCTGAACATGCTGTCTAACCTCATGTGGGTTTCCAATAGGCTACACTGGGTTTCCAACAGGCTACACTGGGTTTCCAATAGGCTACACTGGGTTTCCAACAGGCTACACTGGGTTTCCAACAGGCTACACTGGCTAGGCACTGTGTTTCCAATAGGTTACACTGGGTGTCTACACTGTGTTTCCAATAGGCTACACTGGGTGTCAATAGGCTACACTGGGTTTCCAACAGGGTTTCCAATAGGTTACACTGGGTGTCCAACACTGTGTTTCCTATAGGCTACACTGGGTTTCCTACACTGGGTTTCCAATAGGCTACACTGGGTTTCCAATAGGTTACACTGTGTTTCCAACAGGCTACACTGGGTTTCCAACAGGCTACACTGGGTTTCCAATAGGTTACACTGGGTGTCCAACAGGCTACACTGTGTTTCCTATAGGCTACACTCCTATAGGCTACACTGGGTTTCCAATAGGCTACACTGTGTTTCCAATACTGGGTTTCCAACAGGCTACACTGTGTTTGGGTAGGCTATGTGTTTCCTATAGGCTAGGCTACACTGGGTTTCCAATAGGGGTTTCCAATAGGCTACACTGGGTTTCCAATAGGCTACACTGGGTGTCCAATAGGCTACACTGGGTGTCCAACAGTCTACACTGTGTTTCCTATAGGCTACACTGGGTTTCCAATAGGCTACACTGTGTTTCCAATAGGTTACACTGGGTGTCCAACAGGCTACACTGTGTTTCCTATAGGTTACACTGGGTGTCCAACAGGCTACACTGGGTTTCCAATAGGTTACACTGGGTGTCCAACAGGCTACACTGTGTTTCCAACAGGCTACACTGGGTATCCTATAGGCTACACTGGGTTTCCAACAGGCTACACTATGTTTCCTATAGGCTAACACTGGGTTTCCAACAGGCTACACTGGGTTTCCAATAGGCTACACTGGGTTTCCAATAGGCTACACTGGGTGTCCAACAGGCTACACTGGGTGTCCAACAGGCTACACTGGGTGTCCAACAGGCTACACTGGGTTTCAAATAGGCTACATTGGGTGTCCAACAGGCTACACTGTGTTTCCAATAGGCTACACTGGGTGTCCAATAGGCTACACTGGGTGTCCAACAGTCTACACTGTGTTTCCTATAGGCTACACTGGGTTTCCAATAGGCTACACTGGGTTTCCAATAGGTTACACTGGGTTTCCAATAGGTTACACTGGGTGTCCAACAGGCTACACTGGGTTTCCAACAGGCTACACTGGGTTTCCAACAGGCTACACTGGGTTTCCAATAGGTTACACTGGGTGTCCAACAGGCTACACTGTGTTTCCTATAGGCTACACTGGGTTTCCAATAGGCTACACTGGGTTTCCAATAGGCTACACTGGGTGTCCAATAGGCTACACTGGGTGTCCAACAGGCTACACTGTGTTTCCTATAGGCTACACTGTGTTTCCAATAGGCTACACTGGGTGTCCAACAGTCTACACTGTGTATCCTATAGGCTACACTGGGTTTCCAATAGGCTACACTGTGTTTCCAATAGGTTACACTGGGTGTCCAACAGGCTACACTGGGTTTCCTATAGGTTACACTGGGTGTCCAACAGGCTACACTGTGTTTCCTATAGGCTACACTGTGTTTCCAATAGGCTACACTGGGTGTCCAACAGTCTACACTGTGTTTCCTATAGGCTACACTGGGTTTCCAATAGGCTACACCCTGTTTCCAATAGGTTACACTGGGTGTCCAACAGGCTACACTGGGTTTCCAACAGGCTACACTGGGTTTCCAATAGGTTACACTGGGTGTCCAACAGGCTACACTGTGTTTCCTATAGGCTACACTGGGTGTCCAATAGGCTACACTGGGTTTCCAACAGGCTACACTGTGTTTCCTATAGGCTACACTGGGTTTCCAATAGGCTACACTGGGTTTCCAACAGGCTACACTATGTTTCCTATAGGCTAACACTGGGTTTCCAACAGGCTACACTGGTTTTCCAATAGGCTACACTGGGTTTCCAATAAGCTACACTGGGTGTCCAACAGGCTACACTGGGTGTCCAACAGGCTACACTGGGTTTCCAATAGGCTACACTGGGTGTCCAATAGGCTACATTGGGTGTCCAACAGGCTACACTGGGTTTCCAATAGGCTACACTGGGTTTCCAATAGGCTACACTGGGTTTCCAATAGGCTACACTGGGTGTCCAATAGGCTACATTGGGTTTCCAACAGGCTACAGCGGGTGTCCTATAGGCTACACTTCTCATAATACTGGTAGCAATGATTTCTAAATGGAAAATGACCATCAGTTTACAAGGGGTGGGACCTTTGCTAATGAATAGTACTGAGGTTATCACTAACACAGTGAAACATTTGATGATTAGATAGAACTGTTAACGTGTATAATACAGCACTGAGGCAGTTCATAGAACAATGACTTGTATAACAGCATTGGTTATGTATGTCAATGTCACTTTGAAATGCAGCCTATACAGGATAGGTTTTGTCCAGCATTGGTTCTTTGTTAATAACAGCCAGTGTAGTGCTGTTTTACTACTATTCATTTAACTATCCACTTAAACATTACGTTGTATGTACAGCACTCTAGAATGCATCAATACACTTTTATGGGAAGTGAACCCATCCTCGTTATCTACAAACACACACACACACACAAACACACACACCGCCTCTGCCTTGGTTTTGTGCACAAAACCACTAAAAACAAACATTTCTCATAAACTCAACTGAAATCCAATTGTATTTGTTACATGCGCCGAATACAACAGGTGTAGACCTTTCCGTGAAGCCCTTAACCAACAATGTATAATTTTCCTTTAAAGTTAGAAATATTTTATTTAAAAAAATGATAAAAAATCGAATAAGAAAAAAAAGTAATACAATAAAATAACAATAACAACGTCTATGTACATAGAGTGGGTACCGGTACTGAGTCAATGTGTGGCGGTACAGGTTAGTCAAGGTAATTGAAACAGGATCTCAGCGATCACTGCCTCATTGCCTGCGTCCATAATGGGTCCTCGGTCAAACTACCACCCTTCATCACTGTCAAACACTCCCTAAAATATTTCAGAGAGCAGGCCTTTCTAATCGACCTGGCCCGGGTATCCTGGTAGGATATTGACCTCATCCCGTCCGTAGAGGATGCCTGGTTATTCTTTAAAAGTGCTTTCCTCACCATCTTAAATAAGCATGCCACATTCAAAAAATGTTGAACTAAGAACAGATATAGCCCCTGGTTGACTCCAGACTTGACAGCCCTTGACCAGCACAAAAACATCATGTGGTGTACGGCATTACCATCAAATAGCCCCCGCGATATGCAACTTTTTAGGGAAGTCAGGAACCTTTATACACAGTCAGTTAGGAAAGCAAGGCTAGTTTTTTTAAACAGAAATTTGCATCCTGTAGCACTAATTCCAAAAAGTTTTGGGACACTGTAAAGTCCTTGGAGAATAAGATCACCTCCTCCCAGCTGCCCATTGCACTGAGGCTAGGAAACACTTTCACCACCAATAAATCTACGATAATCGAGAAATTCTCGGGCCATCTCCTCTGCACCCCCCGCAGCAACCTGCCCAAGCCCCCCCACCCTGCTTCACCTTCACCCAAATCCAAATAGCTGATGTTCTGAAAGAGCTGCAAAATCTGGACCCCTACAAATCAGCTGGGCTAGACAATCTGGACCCTCTCTTTCTAAAATTATCCACCGTACTTATTGCAACCCCTATTACTAGCCTGTTCAACCTCTCTCTTGTATCGTCTGAGATCCCAAAAGATTGGAAAGCTGCCGCGGTCATCCCCCTAGACCCAAATGCTACAGACCTATATCCATCCTGCCCTGCCTTTCTAAAGTCTTCAAAAGCCAAGTTAACAAACAGATCACCGACCATTTCAAATACCACTGTACCTTCTCCGTTATGCAATCTGGATTCTGAGCTGGTCACTCTCTTGTATCGTCTGAGATCCCAAAAGATTGGAAAGCTGCCGCGGTCATCCCCCTAGACCCAAATGCTACAGACCTATATCCATCCTGCCCTGCCTTTCTAAAGTCTTCAAAAGCCAAGTTAACAAACAGATCACCAACCATTTCAAATACCACTGTACCTTCTCCGTTATGCAATCTGGATTCTGAGCTGGTCACGGGTGCACCTCAGCCATGCTCAAGGTAGTAAATGATATCATAACCGCCATTGACAAAAAACAGTACTGTGCAGACGTCTCTTTCTACCTGGCCAAGGCTTTCGACTCTGTCAATCACTGCATTCTTATCGGCAGACTCAATAGCCTTGGTTTCTCAAATGACTGCCTCACCTGGTTCACCAACTACTTCTCAGATAGAGTTCGATGTGTCAAATTGGAGGGCCTGTTGTCCGGACCTCTGGCAGTCTCTATGGGGGTGCCACAGGGTTTAATTCTCGGGCCGACTCGTTTCTCTGTATATATCAATAATGTCGCTCTTGCTGCTGGTGATTCTCTGATCCACCTCTACGCAGATGACACCATTCTGAATACATCTGGCCCTTCTTTG
This sequence comes from Oncorhynchus nerka, assembly GCF_034236695.1. NCBI lineage: Eukaryota > Metazoa > Chordata > Actinopteri > Salmoniformes > Salmonidae > Oncorhynchus > Oncorhynchus nerka. Next base: position 13,783,902 of record NC_088404.1, on the reverse strand, counting down.
GACACTGTGTTAACATACCTCCAAACAAGCTTCTATGCCATACAACACTCCTTCCGTGGCCTCCAACTGCTCTTAAATGCTAGTAAAACGAAATGCATGCTCTTCAACCGATTGCTGCCCACACCTGCCCGCCTGACTAGCATCACTAATCTGGACTGTTCTGACTTAGAATATGTGGACAACTACAAATACCCTGGTGTCTGGTTAGACTGTAAACTCTCCTTCCAGACTCACATTAAGCATCTCCAATCTATAACCGGCTTCCTATTTCGCAACAAAGCCTTCTTCACTCATGCTGCCAAACATACCCTTGTAAAACTGACCATCCTACCGATCCTCGACTTCGGCGATGTCATTTACAAAATAGCCTCCAACACTCTACTCAGCAAATTGGATGTAGTCTATCACAGTGCCATCCGTTTTGTCACCAAAGCCCCATATACTACCCACCACTGCGACCTGTATGCTCTCGTTGGCGGGCCCTCGCTACACATCCGTCGCCAAACCCACTGGCTCCAGGTCATCTATAAGTCTTTGCTAGGTAAAGCCCCACCTTATCTCAGCTCACTGGTACATTGGCTTGCGAAAGTATTCACCTCCCTGGCATTTTTCCTATTTTGTTGCCTTACAACCTGAAGTTAAAATAGAATTTTGGGGGGGTTTGTATCATTTGATTTACACAACATGCCTACCACTTTGAAGATGCAAAATATTTTTATTGTGAAACAAACAAGAAATAAGTTTTAAAAAACTGAAAACCTGAGCGTGCATAACTATTCACCTTTTGCAGCAAGCCACCTTTTGCCGCAATTACAGCTGCAAGTCTCTTGGGGTATGTCTCTATAAGCTTGGCACATCTAGCGACTAGGATTTTTGCAAATTCTTCAAGGCAAAACTGCTCCAGCTCCTTCAAGTTGGATTGGTTCCGCAGGTGTACAGATATCTTTAAGTCGTACCACATATTCTCAATTCGGTGGAGGTCTGGGCTTTGACTAGGCCATTCCAAGACATTTAAATGTTTCCCCTTAAACCACTCAAGTGTTGCATCAGCAGCATGCTTAGGGTCATTGTCCTGCTGGAAGGTGAACCTCCGTCCCAGTCTCAAATCTCTGGAAGACTGAAACATGTTTCCCTCAAGAATTTCCCTGTATTTAGCGCCATCCATCATTCCTTCAATTGTGACCAGTTTCCCAGTCCCTGCTGATGAAAAACATCTCCACAGCATGATGCTGCCACCACCATGCTTCACTGTTGGGATGGTGTTCTCGGGTGATGGGAGGTGTTGGATTTGCGCCAAACATAGCGTTTTCCTTGATGGCCAAAAAGCTGAATTTTAGTCTCATCTGACCAGAGTACCTTCTTCTATATGTTTGGAGAGTCTCCCACATGCCCTTTAGCAAACACCAAACATGTTTGCTTATTTTTATTTTTAAGCAATGGCTTTTTTTCTGGCCACTCTTCTGTTTGGCCCAGTTCAGTGGAGTGCACGGATTAAAGTGGTCCTACACACCGTATATAGATTTTCTATTGTGTTATTGACTGTACTTTTGTTTATCCCATGTGCAACTCTGTGTTGTTGTTTTTTGTCGCACTGCTTTGCTTTATCTTGGCCAGGTCGCAGTTGTACATGAGAACTTGTCCTCAACTGGCTTACCTGGATAAATAAAGGTGAAATAAAATATGTAATAAAAAACTATGCATGGATAGTAACAGCCAGTTGCGACAGCATAAAAAAAGGGATCAATGCTCCACGTGCTTCTACACCTGCATTGCTTGCTGTTTGGGGTTTTAGGCTGGGTTTCTGTAAGGCACTTTGAGATATCAGCTGATGTACGAAGGGCTATATAAATACATTTGATTTGATTTGAATGCAAATAGTCTATCGGATGAACTGTGTTAAGCAGTCTTATGGCTTTGGGGTTAAAGCTGTTATGGAGCCTTGAATTTGGCGCTCTGCATTTTCCCTGGCTTTTGGCCAGAGAGGTTTTTAACCGAACTGAACGGGTACGTTTCATGACAGTTTGTACTGAATGACACGTTTCCCAAAAACCTTCTTCAACGTTCTTGAACCTACTTTGAGGTACATTTGCACTGTTTGGTGGGTGTGGTGGATTTTTAAAGGGAAGCGACGCATTCCCCAACACACAACCCAAACCCTCCCTGTTTTTCAACTGGTCGTTCAAAACACCACCGTTTGGTTTAATTGAACGTTACAAACTGTGTTTTTCATACTGAATTCAGCCCTGTTTGAACTTGACGGCCATAAGGAGGGGCGGGGCTAAGCAATAGACCTATAAGATGTCAGCCACCCACGTCAATGGGACAAATGTGTAGGGTGAAATTGTCCCTATAGACACTGATCTTGGGTATTTGCACCACAAATCTTTACTTTGGGGAAACTTTTCCTCTGAACAGTGAAAAGAGGTTGTAGCCTCACACCCTAACATTTATTTAAGGAAAAAATACATTTAGAAACAGTAGAGAACAAATAAATATCACAATTAATAAAATAAACAGTAACCCTTCCACACGTTGTTAATAAACCTTTTGAATTTCCACCTATAGCAAGACAAGTGCCTCTGGCTGTGCTTCGAACATACAGTGCATTTGGAAAGTATTCAGACCCCTTGACTTTTTCCACATTTTGTTACGTTACAGCCTTATTCTAAAATTGCTTACATTGTTTTTCATCAATCTACACACAATACCCTATAATGACAAAGTGAAATAAGGTTTTTAGAAAATTAAGCAAATGATGTAAACATAAAAAACTTCAATACCTTATTTACACAAGTATTCATACCCTTCGCTATGAAACTCAAACTGAGCTTAGGTGCATCCTGTTTTTTTATTGATCATCATTGCGATGTTTCTACAACTTTATTGGAGTCCACCTGAGGTCAATTCAATCGATTGGACATGATTGGGAAAGGTCTATATATATATATTTTTTTAAATTTCAACTTTATTTAACTAGGCAAGTCAGTTAAAGAACAAATTCTTATTTTCAATGACAGTCTAGGAACAGTGAGTTGTACCTTGCCAGCTCAGGGGTTTGAACTTGCATCCTTCCGGTTGCTAGTCCAACACTCTAACCACTAGGCTACCCTGCCACCTCTACACTCTAACCACTAGGCTACCATGCCACCTCTACACTCTAACCACTAGCCTACCCTGCCACCTCTACACTCTAACCACTAGCCTACCCTGCCACCTCTACACTCTAACCACTAGCCTACCCTGCCACCTCTACACTCTAACCACTAGCCTACCCTACCCTGCCACCTCTACACTCTAACCACTAGGCTACCCTGCCACCTCTACACTCTAACCACTAGCCTACCCTGCCACCTCTACACTCTAACCACTAGCCTACCCTGCCACCTCTACACTCTAACCACTAGCCTAACCTCTAACCACTAGCCTACCCTGCCACCTCTACACTCTAACCACTAGCCTATCCTGCCACCTCTACACTCTAACCACTAGCCTACCCTGCCACCTCTACACTCTAACCACTAGCCTACCCTGCCACCTCTACACTCTAACCACTAGGCTACCCTGCCACCTCTACACTCTAACCACTAGGCTACCCTGCCACCTCTACACTCTAACCACTAGGCTACCCTGCCACTCCACAATTGCAAGTTGGAGAAAAAAACAAGCCATAGGTTCGAAGGAATTGTCCATAGAGCTCCGAGACAGGATTGTGTCGAGGCACAGATCTGGGGGAGGGTACCAAAACATTTCTGCAGCATTGAAGGACCCCAAGAACACAGTGGCCTCCATCATTCTTAAATGGAAGAAGTTTGGAACCACCAACACTCTTCCTAGAGCTGGCCGCCCGGCCAAACTGAGCAATCGGGGAAGAAGGGCCTTGCTCATGAGGTGACGAAGAACCCAATGGTCACTCTGACAGAGCTCCAGAGTTCCACTGTGGAGATTAGAGAACCTTCCAGAAGGACAACCATCTCTGTAGCACTCCATCAATCATGCCTTTATGGTAAAGTGGCCAGACGGAAGCAATTCCTCAGTAAAAAGGCACATGACAGCCCGCTTGGAGATTGACAAAAGGCACCTATAGACTCTCAGACCATGAGAAACAAGATTCTCTGGTCTGATGAAACCAAAATTGAACTATTTGACCTGAATGAAAGCTTCACGTCTGGAGGATACCTGGCACCATCCCTCCGGTGAAGCATGGTGGTGGCAGCATCATGCTGTTGGGATGTTTTTCAGAGGCAGGGTCTTGTCATTAGGGGGCATTGATGAGGGAAAAAAAAGTAACGTAACAAAAAGTTGTAACGTAACAAATTGTGGAAAAAGTCAAGGGATCCGAATACTTTCTGAATGCACTGTATCACTCTTCCACAGCCCTGCTGGCTAAACTTGAGTCAAAGGAGACTGAGGAGGAGCAGGCGGAAATCACAATCCACAGTTAGTGTGACTCACGTCTTCTGTGTCTTTTCTGCTCTGTCTAATCACTGCTTTGCCCTGCTATTCATAGCAAGTCTCATTTAAAACGACATAAGCCCTGGTAATGTATTCCACTTTCCCATTACAGCCTAAGGAAAGGCTCCGCTGCGTTATTCTTCCTATTCACGTCAAAGCTCAAGTTGAAATTAATCAGACTTATTCTCCTATTGACTCCCTTGAGGTCAAACTGAAGTTTAAAGGTCATGCTGCTGGTATACCTGGCCTACTGTTGTGTTCCAAATATATCTTTGTAATGGAATACATTGCACTAAATGCAATGTAATGTAAGCCACTGCAATGAAATATGAGCCAATATAATCCAACATATGAGTCACTGTCAATGCTGTCAGTTCTTTAAGTCGCTTTGTCTAAAAGCGTCTGCTAAACGACCATGCAGACACTATGTAAACCATGTTTACCAATTCCATATGATGGGCTGCTGTGTTCCTAAGATATTTATGTGATATACAGCGCATTCGGAAAGTATTCAGAGGGTTGTAAAGGGTCAGAAAACTTTCCGGGAAATCTTCCATTGGAAGTTAAACCCTGGAATTTGGGGAATTTTGCTTAATTTCATCAAAAAAGTTATCTTATATATTATATTATCTTATATTATCTTATAAAGGTGAACCTTTTTTGTGGGATACGCATAAGGCAATTCTAGGTCTTGTGGAATATTCTGGTTAAACTATCCCCAATTCAATGGATTTGCAACCCTCTGCATGCACAGTGCACTCTTCCATCACATGTACAGCTGATTCGCAAGATCTTGCGGACACATCGCGTGCGCGAGCGTCGCAAATTATATTTAGAAATCCATGTTATTCAATTATTGCACCCACACTGCTGGTGCGCGCCAACGAGCGTCTGCGACGCCAAGTGCTAAAATAACTCATTCCTATTTCTGACGATCGCGCTGAAAGTCCTGCCTCTCCCATCTCCTCATTGGTTTATAGAAGCAGGTACTCACGTGCCATCTCCTCATTGGTTAAACCCACGTGGGTGACTGAAAGACAAACTGTTTTGCCGGTAGTTGCCAACAGCAAGCTAGCTAAATAGGACAAATTAACATTAGCTAGCAGGTGCAAGCTAACTAGCTAAATTGCATGTTTAATGCTTTTCCACCTGTCCCCAAATTAATGTCATTGGTTCAGAGTTTGTTTTGATATTTTAACCGGTTTGGGTTCTCCTATTTTGTTGCATTACAACCTGTAATTTAAATTGATTTTATTTGGATGTCATGTAATGGACAAACACAAAATAGTCCAAATTGGTGAATGAAATTTAAAAAATCACTTGATTCAAAAAACATTTTAAAAAAAACAATCTAAATGGGAAAGTGTTGCGTGCATATGTATTCACCCCCTTTTCTATGAAGCCCCTAGATAAGATCTGGTGCAACCAATTATCTTAAGAAGTCACATATTTAGTTAAATACAGTCCATCTCTGTGCAATCTGTGTCACATGATCTGTCACATGATCTCAGTATTTACACTTGTTCTGAAAGGCCCCAAAGTCTGCAACACCACTAAGCAAGGAGCACCACTAAGCAAGGAGCACCACCAAACAAGCGGCACCATGAAGACCAAGGAGCTCTCCAAACAGGTCAGGGACAAAGTTGTGGAGAAGTACAGATTAGGGTTGGGTTCTAAAAAATATCCGAAACTTTGAACATCCCACGAAGCACCACTAAATCCATTATTAAAAAATGGAAAGTATATGCCACCACAACAAATCTGCCAAGAGAGGGCCGCCCACCAAAACTCACGGACCAGGCAAGGAGGGCTTTAATCAGAGAGGCAACAAAGAGACCAAAGATAACCCTGAAGAAGCTGCAAAGCTCCACAGTGGAGATTGGAGTATCTGTCCATAGGACCACTTTAAGTCGTACACTCCGCAGAACTGGGCTTTACGGAAGAGTGGCCAGAAAAAAGTCATTCCTTAAAGATAAAAATAAGCAAACGTGTTTGGTGGTCACCAAAAGGCATGTGGGAGACTCCCCAAACATATGGAAGAAGGTACTCTGGTCAGATGAGACTAACATTGAGCTTTTTGGCCATCAAGGAAAACGCTATGTCTGGCGCAAACCCAACACCTCACTTCACACCGAGAACACCATCCTCACAGTGAAGCATGGTGGTGGCAGCATCATGCTGTGGGGATGTTTTTCATCAGCAGGGACTGGGAAACTGGTCACAATTGAAGGAATGATGGATGGTGCTAAATACAGGGAAATTCTTGAGGGAAACCTGTTTCAGTCTTCCAGAGATTTGAGACTGGGACGGAGGTTCACTTTCCAGCAGGACAATGACCCTAAGCATACTGCTGACGCAACACTCAAGTGGTTTAAGGGGAAAAATTTAAATGTCTTGGAATGGCCTAGTCAAAGCCCAGACCTCAATCCAATTGAGAATCATGGTATGACTTAAAGATTTCTGTACACCTGCAGAACCCATCCAACTTGAAGGAGTTGGAGGAGTTTTGCCTTGAAGAATTAGCAAAAATCCTAGTTGCTAGATGTGCCAAGCTTATAGAGACATACCCCAAGAGACTTGCAGCTGTAATTGCTGCTAAAGGTGGCTCTACAATATATTGACTTGGGGGGTGAATAGTTATGCACGCTCAAGTTTTCAGTTTTTTTGTGTTATTTCTTGTCTGTTTCGCAAGAAAAAATATTTTGCATCTTCAAAGTGGTAGGCATGTTGTGTAAATCAAATGATACAAGCCCCCAAAATACATTTTAATTTGTGGTTGTAAGGCAACAAAATAGGAAAAATGCCAGGGGGTTGAATACTTTCGCAAGCCACTGTAACTATTTACAGAATATGTACATGGAATTGTATTTGTTTGTTTTTTTACTACTTTTTTCATCTTTACAGGAAAATGCCACAGGCACTATCTGTGGTGTGGAGACATTTCACTGCAGCTAATGTAGAAAGAAAAGATGTGTACATTTGCAAATACTGTGCCAAATCATGTGTGAAGAATGCATCAAAGATGCAGATTCATCTGGCCAAGTGCATAAAGTTCCCTCAGTGCTCACAACAAGCAAGCTCAAAAGTCCTTCTACTTCTATTCGAGGTGAAAATGATGAATCAGACACCTTATCGATAGCAACAGCTCATGGTCCTCCTCGAATCAGAAGTTTTTTGACTCAATGGAGGAATGTAGTCAGAGAAATGCTGATGAATGTCTTGCTCGAACTGTGTATTCTGGTTCACCTCTGATGCTCGCATGTGTATTGGAAGAGATTTCTGAATGTTCTTCGCCCAGCATACACCCCTCCAACCAGACATGCTTTATCTACTAATTTGCTGGATACAGAGTTCAACAGAGTTAAAGTGAAAGTCAAGCAAATCACAGAGAAAGCAGATTGGATTGCAATCATCTCTGATGGGTGGTTGAATGTTTGTGGCAATGAATAATTAACCACATCATCTCCACCCCTCAACCAGTATTCTACAAGAGCACAGACACAAGGAACAACAGACACACCGGTCTCTACATTGCAGATGAGCTGAAGGCATTCATCAATGACCTTAGACCACAGAAGGTATTTGCACTGGTGACAGACAATGCTGCGAACATGAATGCTGCTTGGTCTAAAGTGGAGAAGACCTACCCTCACATCACACCCATTGGCTGTGCTGCTCATGTATTGAATCTGCTCCTCAAAGACTTCATGGCACTGAAAACAATGGATACACTCTACAAGAGAGCCAAGGAAATGGTTAGGTATGTGAAGGGCCATCAAGTTATAGCAGCAGTCTACCTCACCAAGCAAAGTGAGAAGAATAAGAGCACCACATTGAAGCTGCCCAGCAACACCCATTGGGGTGGGGATGTCATCATGTTTGACAGTCTCTTGGAGGGGAAGGAGTCTCTCCAAGAAATGGCCATATCACAGTCTGCCGATATGGACAGCCCCATCAAGAGGATCCTCCTGGATGATGTATTTTGGGAGAGAGTGGTAAGCAGCCTTAAACTCCTGAAACCTATAGCAGTAGCCATTGTACGGATTGAGGGAGACAGAATGTGTGTGTGAGCGTGCCTGCCTGCGTGCCCACAAATGCTGATGCTCCAGATACTCAACTAGTCTAAAGAAGGCCAATTGTATTGCTTCTTTAATCAGAACAACAGTTTTCAGCTGTGCCACCATAATTGAACATCTTGGTCATGTTCTGTTATAATCTCTACCCGCAAAGCCAGGGTTTTCCACAATGATCAATTAGCCTTCCTAGGTTTTGGCCTTTCTAAAATGATAAATTGTTTGCTGTTTTAGGCTAACACTTTGAGACGCTGATGTACATTGGAACAAATAAATTTGATTTGATTTGATTTGAATTGGTTTTCTAATGATCAATTAGCCTTTTAAAATAATAAACTTGGATTAGCTAACACAACGTATGCTGTTGCCAGCTACAATAGTAATTTAGAACATTAACAATGTCTACACTGCATTTCTGATCAATTCAGAAACCCCAAACACTGCATTTCTGATCAATTCAATGTTATTTTAATGGACAAAAAAAGCTATTATTTCAAAAATAACGAAATTTCGGAGTTACCCCAAACTTTTGAACGGTAGTGTATGTGTGAGATTCGATGAGACTGTAATGTATGTTGACAATGTTTACCATTGCATGAGTAATGGTAGTGAGGTGCAGCTATAAGTCTGCCTCGTACTTCCTGTCAACCCTGGCTATATTGGTTCATTCTGTTATGTAGGTCACACTACAGCTACAAGCCCACTCACCACTCAGCACAGAACGCATTCAAGAAGTCAGATATTTTGTGTCAGTCCCAAATGGCACCCTATTCCCCATATAGTACACTACACCTGTCAAAATGGGTCAAAAGTAGTGCACTACATAGGGAATAGGGTGCCATTTGGGATGCAATCCATGTGTGTCCCACTTTATTCAACGCAGGTTATAGAGTACGGTAGAAAGGTTTAGAAATCATAATTTATCTCTTGACATGATTTTTTTGGGGGAAAGTTTTAGTTCTGTGATAGTTATCTAAGCCCTCCTCCTGTCAGGAGAGCTTCTGTCTTTGTAACAGTTGAACAGTGAAGTGGCCCAGTTTCAAAAGTTATTCTATGTTTTTCCCTGTAGGGCTTCATCTCTTGTTGTGAGACTAAATACACTGGAGTAAACTTTCCAAATTTAGCCCAGAACAATGTATACGATCTGACGTTGAATTATGATTCCAGTCCACTGGTCCAACCTACATTTAGATCTCCACAGACAAGGTTTATTAGGCCTATAATCCACCTCTATTTTTAGTGCTGATACAGTTTGTGTGTGTGTGTGTGTGTGTGCCAGAGAAAAAACATCTTCATGAAAGAGCAGAGCAGCAGATAATGTGAACACGAGGGTTTCCTTAAACAAGTCTCCTCCACTGGGGGTTTGTCTCCTTGGACGCTTTTTCTTCTTCCCCGTGTAGTTTTAAGTCCCATTCCATTATAATGTTGACAGGCTGTATCCCCAGTGATGCTCACCGCTGTAACAACTTGTGTGTGCGCGTGTGTGTGCGCGTGTGTGTGCGCGTGTGCATGTGTGTGTCAGACAAGTCAAGCTGAGTGTCTCAAGTGCTTGTCACCTGAGGCAATACACAAGGGGTTACATAGCCTACCTCAACCCTTTTCCACACACACACATCACCTTCCATTACCCGCGGCTCAGGAAGATCACTCCACACGGTCCTGTATGTGTATGAGACAGCGAGGGGTGTGTTGTGTTAGCATGATGGATGGACACTTGAAGAAGAGAATGAAAAAAAGTAAATTCGTTGACAAGGATGTTTATACAGACATTATGCTACACCACCTACATGCAACATCTATTGTTCCCCTGACAGGGTTTCAGCCTCACTCATAACTGATCTCAAAGGGCTCTCTGACACAAATTGTGAGGCATACTGAGAGGCCCAAGGTTGCTTCTTTGTTAGTACTTTCTGGTGAATAAAAGTTTATAACATTGCATCCAACACCGACTTTTGTTGTATGTTATCCATCCCACACCCACTGCGTCATATCATAACCAGAGCCAGGCTGCCGAACAGGCTTTGGATCGACAGAAGTACAGAGGTCTTGTGTTTGGCTTTGTGACCCTGTAGGCACCAATAGGATATAAAGTAGGTATATCATAGTATGTTTTCTATTTACAAATCCACTCCAAGGCTGTGTTCCAAATGGGGCCCTATTTCCTTGAATGTGCTCTGCTTTTGACCACTGCACCATAGGGCCCTGGTTGAAGGTAGTGCACTATCAAATAGGGGTGCTTATATTTGTCCTGTTTCACTGCATGCACAAGTGAGTAACCTGTATGAGTGTGTGGTATGAAATGGAAATGTGTTTTTTTTGCACATTCAAACTCCCACTGAGGGTAGGGTCACGGACCAGCCATTGTTGACGGTGGGTTAAGTGCCTTGCTCAAGTGCCTTTACCTTGGAAGCACTGTGATTCAAACTAGCAATCGTTTAGTTACTGGCCCAACACTCTAACCACTAGGCTGCCTGCCATCCTATATATATACTGACCAAACACTCTAACCACCAGGCTACCTGCCCTCCCATATATACTGGCCCAATGCTCTAACCACCAGGCTACCTTTCGTTCCATATATATATTGGCCCAACGCTCTAACTACTAGGCTACCTGACGCCCAATATATATATACTGACCAAACACTCTAATCACCAGGCTACCTTCCCTCCCATATATACTGGCCCAACGCTCTAACCACCAGGCTACCTGTCGTCCCATATATATACTGGCCCAACGCTCTAACTACTAGGCTACCTGACGCCCAATATATATATACTGACCAAACACTCTAACCACCAGGCTACCTTCCCTCCCATATATACTGGCCCAACGCTCTAACCACCAGGCTACCTGTCGTCCCATATATATACTGGCCCAACGCTCTAACTACTAGGCTACCTGACACCCTATATATACTGGCCCAACGCTCTAACCACTCGGCTACCTGACACCCTATATATACTGGCCCAACGCTCTAACTACTAGGCTACCTGACACCCTATATATACTGGCCCAACACTCTAACCACTAGGCTACCTGACACCCTATATATACTGGCCCAACACTCTAACCACTAGGCTACCTGACACCCTATATATACTGGCCCAACACTCTAACCACTAGGCTACCTGATGCCCCATATATAGTAAATAGGGTGCAATTTGGGATGTATTCTATATTGTAGGATGTATTCTATATTGTAGGATGTATTCTATATTGTAGTATGCATTCTATATCGTAGGATGCATTCTATATCGTAGGATGCATTCTATATCGTAGGATGCATTCTATATCGTAGGATGCATTCTATATCGTAGGATGCATTTTAAACTGTAGGATGCATTCTGTATCGTAGGATGCATTCTGTATCGTAGGATGCATTCTGTATCGTAGGATGCATTCTATATCGTAGGATGCATTTTAAACTGTAGGATGCATTCTTTATCGTAGGATGCATTCTGTATCGTAGGATGCATTCTGTATCGTAGGATGCATTCTGTATCGTACGTTGCATTCTGTATCGTAGGATGCATTCTATATCGTAGGATGCATTCTATATTGTAGGATGCATTTTAAACTGTAGGATGCATTCTTTATCGTAGGATGCATTCTGTATCGTAGGATGCATTCTGTATCGTAGGATGCATTCTTTATCGTAGGATGCATTCTGTATCGTAGGATGCATTCTGTATCGTAGGATGCATTTTAAACTGTAGGATGCATTCTTTATCGTAGGATGCATTCTGTATCGTAGGATGCATTCTGTATCGTAGGATGCATTCTTTATCGTAGGATGCATTCTGTATCGTAGGAGGCATTCTGTATCGTAGGATGCATTCTGTATCGTAGGATGCATTCTGTATCGTAGGATGCATTCTGTATCGTAGGATGCATTCCATTTAAAAATCCACTCCAAGCCTTTGAGCAATACATGTTCATTAATGGATGATATCCATCATGATGTCCTTAACCATGAACAAACACTTCTGTTTCCTCCAAAACATTTTTTATTTTTTTATTTTTTATTTAACCTTTATTTAACCAGGTAGGCTAGTTGAGAACAAGTTCTCATTTACAACTGCGACCTGGCCAAGATAAAGCAAAGCAGTGTGACACAGACAACAACACAGAGTTAAACATGGAGTAAACAATAAACAAGCCAATAACACAATAAACAAGTCAATGACACAGTAGAGAAAAAAAAATCTATATACATTGTGTGCAAAAGGCATGAGGAGGTAGGCAATAAATAGGCCATAGGAATGAATAATTACAATTTAGCAGATTAACACTGGAGTGATAAATGAGCAGATGATGATGTGCAAGTAGAGATACTGGTGTGCAAAAGAACAGAAAAGTAAATCAAATAAAAACAGTATGGGGATGAGGTAGGTAAATTGGGTGGGCTATTTCCCGATAGACTATGCACAGCTGCAGTGATCGGTTAGCTGCTCAGATAGTTGATGTTTAAAGTTGGTGAGGGAAATAAAAGTCTCCAACTTCAGCAAAAAAATAAAAATAAATTCAATTCGTTCCAGTCACTGGCAGCAGAGAACTGGAAGGAAAGGCAGCTAAAAGAGGTGTTGGCTTTGGGGATGATCAGTGAGATATACCTGGAACGTGTGCTACGGGTGGGTGTTGTTATCGTGACCAGTGAACTGAGATAAGGCGGAGCTTTATCCAGCATAGACTTGTAGATGACCTGGAGCCAGTGGGTCTGGCGACGAATATGTAGCGGGGGCCAGCCGATTAGAGCACACAGGTCGCAGTGGTGGGTGGTATAAGGTGATTTGTAGCCTCAGTGCAGTGGGCAGCTGGGAGGAGGTGCTCTTGTTCTCTATGGACTTTACAGTGTCCCAAAACTTTTTGGAGTTAGAGCTACAGGATGTGAATTTCTACATGAAAACCTGCCTGCTTCTCATCTCGTTTACTCAGTGTGCCAGGGTTTTGTGTTTAAATAATTAAATATGTGTGTGTGCAGTCGTAATGACTTCATCTTGGTGGTCTGAATGTTTTACCCACCATTACGTTGTGTGTGTGGTTACAGCAACACATGATCTGGTAGGGCATTTAAATATGGTGTGCGTGTTTATGTGTACTAGTGATGTGTGGGTTGACTCGTAACATCGGTTATATTCCTGGGGCGGGCGGGCTTAGGGTCATGAAATATTGTGTGGATGAAGGGCGGGCGGGTTGAATTAAGAGAGAACAATTAATAAAAAATCTATAAACGTTTAATTCTTGTGCAAATCTATAGGCTACAATGAGGTTTTTTCTTTCATTATTTGTATTTGTCGTTAGTACGTCGCCTCAGCTTTAGGGTCTAACTGTAGCTTTGTCAAATACACACCAATTGACAAACGCTTTTGGGAACTTGGTCATAAAAAGTTTACGCCGATCCACTGAGGCAGAAAGGAGTTTAATTCAATTAGAGAAAAGCTGTGAAATGGAGAGTTGATAATAAAGAGAAGGGAGGGCCAGAACAGTAATGTTTGGGAAAGATTAGGTCAAGTGGTAAAAGAGGTATCATCATATGTTATAACTATGTTATGCGTGATGATACAAATTTGACAGCAGTGGTGTAAAATACCTAAGTAAAAATACTTTCAAATACTACTTAAGTCATTTTTTGAGGTATCTGTACTTTACTATTTATATTTTTTGACAACTTTTACTTCAGTTTTACATCAGTTTGACTGGTTTTGAACTACATTCCTAAAGAAAATAATGTACTTTTTACTCCATACTTTTTCCCTAACACCCAAAAGTACAGTTTGAATGCTTAGCAGGACAGGAAAATGGTCTAATTCACACACTTATCAAGAGAACATCCCCGGGCATCCCTACTGCCTCTGATCTGGCGGACTCACTAAACACGTGCTTTGTTTGTAAATGATGTCTGAGTGTTGGACTGTGCCCCTGGCTATACGTAAATAAACGAAACATGAAAATGGTGCCGTCTGGTTTGCTTAATATAAGGAATTTGAAATTATTTCAACTTTTACTTTTGCTTTTGATACTTAAGTATATTTTAGCAAGTACATTTATTTTTGATACTTAAGTATATTTAAAACCAAATACTTTCAACTTTTACTCAAGTAGTATTTTACTGGGTGACTTTCACTTTTACTTGAGTCATTTTCTATTAAGTTATTTACATTTACATTTAAGTCATTTAGCAGACGCTCTTATCCAGAGCGACTTACAAATTGGTGCGTTCACCTTAAGACATCCAGTGGAACAGCCACTTTACAATAGTGCATCTACATCTTTTAAGGGGGGGGTGAGAAGGATTACTTTATCCTATCCTAGGTATTCCTGAAAGAGGTGGGGTTTCAGGTGTCTCCGGAAGGTGGTGATTGACTCCGCTGTCCTGGCGTCGTGAGGGAGTTTGTTCCACCATTGGGGGGCCAGAGCAGCGAACAGTTTTGACTGGGCTGCGCGGGAACTGTACTTCCTCAGTGGTAGGGAGGCGAGCAGGCCAGAGGTGGATGAACGCAGTGCCCTTGTTTGGGTGTAGGGCCTGATCAGAGCCTGGAGGTACTGAGGTGCCGTTCCCCTCACAGCTCCGTAGGCAAGCACCATGGTCTTGTAGCGGATGCGAGCTTCAACTGGAAGCCAGTGGAGAGAGCGGAGGAGCGGGGTGACGTGAGAGAACTTGGGAAGGTTGAACACCAGACGGGCTGCGGCGTTCTGGATGAGTTGTAGGGGTTTAATGGCACAGGCAGGGAGCCCAGCCAACAGCGAGTTGCAGTAATCCAGACGGGAGATGACAAGTGCCTGGATTAGGACCTGCGCCGCTTCCTGTGTGAGGCAGGGTCGTACTCTGCGGATGTTGTAGAGCATGAACCTACAGGAACGGGCCACCGCCTTGATGTTAGTTGAGAACGACAGGGTGTTGTCCAGGATCACGCCAAGGTTCTTAGCGCTCTGGGAGGAGGACACAATGGAGTTGTCAACCGTGATGGCGAGATCATGGAACGGGCAGTCCTTCCCGGGAGGAAGAGCAGCTCCGTCTTGCCGAGGTTCAGCTTGAGGTGGTGATCTGTCATCCACACTGATATGTCTGCCAGACATGCAGAGATGCGATTCGCCACCTGGTCATCAGAAGGGGGAAAGGAGAAGATTAGTTGTGTGTCGTCTGCATAGCAATGATAGGAGAGACCATGTGAGGTTATGACAGAGCCAAGTGACTTGATGTATAGCGAGAATAGGAGAGGGCCTAGAACAGAGCCCTGGGGGACGCCAGTGGTGAGAGCGCGTGGTGAGGAGACAGATTCTCGCCACGCCACCTGGTAGGAGCGACCTGTCAGGTAGGACGCAATCCAAGTGTGGGCCGCGCCGGAGATGCCCAACTCGGAGAGGGTGGAGAGGAGGATCTGATGGTTCACAGTATCGAAGGCAGCCGATAGGTCTAGAAGGATGAGAGCAGAGGAGAGAGAGTTAGCTTTAGCAGTGCGGAGCGCCTCCGTGATACAGAGAAGAGCAGTCTCAGTTGAATGACTAGTCTTGAAACCTGACTGATTTGGATCAAGAAGGTCATTCTGAGAGAGATAGCGGGAGAGCTGGCCAAGGACGGCACGTTCAAGAGTTTTGGAGAGAAAAGAAAGAAGGGATACTGGTCTGTAGTTGTTGACATCGGAGGGATCGAGTGTAGGTTTTTTCAGAAGGGGTGCAACTCTCGCTCTCTTGAAGACGGAAGGGACGTAGCCAGCGGTCAGGGATGAGTTGATGAGCGAGGTGAGGTAAGGGAGAAGGTCTCCGGAAATGGTCTGGAGAAGAGAGGAGGGGATAGGGTCAAGCGGGCAGGTTGTTGGGCGGCCGGCCGTCACAAAGTTATCTTTATTTTTACTATAGTATGACAATTGGGTACTTTTTCCACCACTGTTCGACAGTCACAAGATGGACACTTCAAAATGACAAGTCAATGTAACTGTACTGTTCAGATGGGTTAAATGGAATAGTAGCCTAACTGAAATCTGGACACTGACTGTAGGTCTATAACCTCTCACATCGGCTAATATAATATTAACTTGTGCAGAATGAAGCATTTCTTGCAGTAAAATGATATACAAAATGTACATTTTGACTCAGGAACAGGAGTGGAGGAATAATACTTTGTATTTCAGCATCTTGAGAAAATGAATGCACGGTTAGGGACCGCCTGTAAAGATGCTATCTTTATCAGCATCATAACAGCTGATCGTATTTCAACCACATAAAATATGCTTCCAAGTCAATCTGAAATCTTATCATAAACATGTTGGGTCGTTTTAAAAGCTTTTCATTTCCTTAAAACCAGTCAAACTGATGTCGTTTGGGAAATAGGACATTTTCTCCCCGGTCCCTAAACATCTTTACTGCGTGAGAGAAGCAGAGATGAAAGAAGAAAGAGAAAACCAACTTTACCGATATCAACTAGATTACATCATTCATTCTATTGATTTATGACATTATTCTGGTGAACAAGGGTTTATTTAGTCTTCTAGGGCAACAAGTAATGACAGAAGATATGCTGCATTTACCTAATTATAGACTAACAATTAGCCTACCAAAATATCGGAAATTAGAAGCAGAATCATACAGTAGGCCTATCTAAAAAGGCGAGTCAAAAAATCGCTCCGCCATCTCTGACTATGCAGGGCATTTTCTATATTAGCGGGTTAGGGCTGGGTGCAGGCCTCAGATGTTCACTTTATCACATATAGTCAGGCAGTTGCAGTTGGGTTACTAGCAGTTGGGGGCGGGTGAACAAACAGCTGACCAACGCATCATTAGTGTTTACCATGCCATGTATGATCTGGACAATAAGACTAGTCATCTGCAGAGGGACAAGTCCCTCTAGTTACATATGAATTCAGAACACACTCCCAGGGACCTGGTACACACACAGACACGTACACACACACACACACTCATTTGGCGCCTTGTTGTCTGTGAGTAACAGTGACATTCACCAGACAAAACCCAGATTAGGGGATATGCTTGTTAGTTGGCGTATTCGATTTCAGGTAGAGAGGGTACCAGTTAGAGGAGGTTGGTTTGATTCCTGGCTGGGTTTAAGCTGTGATCTCTGGGGAAACCAGTCTTCTCTGCGGCCAATTAAACCTATCCAAATCTCGAAGACAATGAGGAGACCTACTACTGAATCTGAGTCCCATGGAGATTCACAATAGAATGAGTTAATTACTGTAAAAGGTCAAAGGTCATTGCACAATGCTTGCGGGAGTAATGTACAGTCGCAAAAGTACTGGAAAATAGAAACATCTTTTTGTATTGCATAAGTGGTTTTGAAAGCAACGACGCCCAGACGACGCCCAGATGACACCCAGACATACAGTATTACATTGGCCAGGCGGTCAGTTGAGCGAGCTGAGCTGAATTAGTCCGGCAGCAGCCACACTCCCAGAGGTGTGCTGCTCACCTTGGGAGGGCCTGGCTAGCCTGGCCTGTATGTTACGGTAGTGCTAATGTAGCGTCGCAGTCTAATCAGAGCTTAGTGGAGGTGCCGTATCAGACCTCTCCAGAGACGTATCCAGCCTCATTACATTACTGTGTCTGCCCCTTATACAGTATAGAGTGAAACTCCACCCACAGGACCTGACAGGTACTAGAGGCCATGTGTTTCATATATCTCTGACATACTTTCCCATTCAGCACAATGGCCACTGTAGCTGCTGCAGCAGCAGGAACCGTTACAGCAGGGCAGAGTCAGGACAATCCTCTGAAGACCAACTGGTCTATTCTTTCTCCCTCTTTCTCTTTCTCCCTCTTTCTCTCTCTCTGTCTCTCTCTCTCTCTTTCTGTCTCTCCCTCTTTCTCTGTCTCTTTCTGTCTCTCCCTCTTTCTCTCTGTCTCTCTCTTTCTGTCTCTCCCTCTTTCTCTCAGTCTCTCTCTGTCTCTCTTTCTCTCCCTCTGTCTCTTTCTGTCTCTCCCTCTTTCTCTCGGTCTCTGTCTCTCTCTCTGTCTCTCTCTCTTTGTCTCTCTCTCTCTTTCTGTCTCTCTCTCTTTCTCTCTCTCTCTCTTTCTCTCTTGTTCTATCTCTTCCTCTCTGTTTCTTACTTTTCTCTCACTTCCTCTCAGGACAAACTGTTCTACTCTCACTGTGGTCCTGTCTCTCTCTCCTTCCTCCTCTCGCTCTCTTACTTTCTCCTTCCTTCCTTCCTTCCTTCCTTCCTTCCTTCCTTCCTTCCTTCCTTCCTTCCTTCCTTCCTTCCTTCCTTCCTTCCTTCCTTACTTCCTTCCTTCCTTCCCCTCCTCTTCTCTCTCTCTCTCTCTCTCTCTCTCCTTTCTCTCTGTTTAAATAACTGTTTTCCCTGTTTACTTTCTCCTCCACGGGATGTAACTACCAACGTGGTTCTCGACCACAACATACGGTTCTTCCTTCCACCACACCACGACCACATTCAGTCAATTCACTCAGAAAACACAAGGAAAAGGAAAAACAATTTCCTTTATGGTTGAGTTGGTCAGAGTGGTCTTTGGTTGAATTCCAGTAGACAAATCTAAAAACCAAAAATCAAACATAATGAACTCACTGTAGTGTTCGCTAAGTGGCATGTATTGCCTATTACAACAAATTGACAGTGTTCAGATTAGGACTGCACCGCTGTGCACTACTTAGCCCATGTAAATCCCTCTCTGGCTCTCGGGTCTGGTCGCTGAAATAAAACAAAGAGAGAGTGGCTGAGTGGCGAGTCTGTACAGGGACCGGTGTACTGATAAAGATCTGTTAATGCCATGGCTTTCTGGGTATTGAGAGGAACTGGAGTAGCAGGGGCCCAGTCAGACCTGGGTTCAAACACTATATGAAGTCATTTCATATATTTCATCTTCGTGTGATTGAACTTGTCTGGCACATGGGACCAATAGAAAGTGTAAACCCCACCCGCACTCCAGGCAGGCTAAAGCAAACAATCAAAGTATTTGAATGATTTCAAATAGTATTTGAACCCAGGTCTGGGGGCAGCGGAGCCAGGGGCCCAGTTTTCCGAAATCTCTGAGCTGAGTTACAGTGGAGTCCCGCTTTACTGTGCTATGAAGCGACCACACTGCTCTGCTCCTCCATGGAAAACACCCTGCTAGGATCTGGAATGTTGGGAATGGGGCAGATTCCGAAGAGGGGTTGTTACCTCCAGACAACCTTTCCCCAACCCTCTCCTCCCTCCCTCCTTCCCTCCATCCCTTGTGATGACAACACACACATACACACTCACAGAGACATACACACTCACAGAGACAGACACACACACACACACACACCCCTACACACACACACACACACACACACCCCTACACACACACACGCCTACACACACACACACACACACACACACACACACACACACACACACACACACACACACACACACACACACACACACACCCACACACACACACACACACACACACACACACACACACACACACACACACACACACACACACACACACACACACACACACCCCGTCCTGTAAAGGTGCAGACAGAACCTTCCATAGATCCAGGCTGATGGTCCTGTAGGATACTAACCTACAAACACAACAAGAAGACCCTGCATGGAAAAACACCGTTCCTCACTAGTACAACTACCACACTGGGGTGAAACAAGTGGAAATGTAGAAATGTAGAAATGTGTAAAGGACAGTGTGTGTGTGTGTGTGTAGGGGTGGGTGTGTGTGTCATGAGGGAAAGTGTATCATGCATGTTCTGATACACCAAACGAGGTGCCACGGAACCATAAATCCTGTTATTTGGTGTTTTCTACCCTCCTTACGAGTCCGTACAATTTAACATGTGATATATAAAGTGTAAAAGCAGAAGCTTCAGTGCATGGCAGTGGGTGCCCTTGCTTAAGGAGTTTCTGCGGCGGAAAGCTGTTGATGGTATTTCCTAAAGCAATGTGACCCAGCGCTGAATTCTAATAGCCTTCTGAAATGAGAACTCCTTCATATCATTAAATCACAGAGAGAAAATTACTTTAAAGTAACAGGGTTGTAGACTTGTCGCATTCCGGTTCCAACCTTTACCATGTTGATCTTGGTCTAAAATTGGCCTCAGATTTAACAACATTCTGTTCACAACATTCTGTTAACAACATTCTGTTCACAACATTCTGTTAACAACATTCTGTTAAACAACATTCTGTTAACAACATTCTGTTAACAACATTCTGTTCACAACATTCTGTTAACAACATTCTGTTAAACAACATTCTGTTAACAACATTCTGTTAAACAACATTCTGTTAACAACATTCTGTTCACAACATTCTGTTCACAACATTCTGTTAACAACATTCTGTTAAACAACATTCTGTTAACAGAACTTACGACAAAGTAATGGCGGACTGAACAAAGTTATGTAGAGCACCTCAAGATAAAACGTCATATTCAATATCGGCAAGTTAGACTAAAATATTAGCACCGAAGAGATGAGTCTTCAGTAAAGACTTAAAGGTTGAGACCGAGTTTGCGTCTCTCACATGGGTAGGCAGACCATTCCATAAAAATGGAGCTCTATAGGAGAAAGCCCTGCCTCCAGCTGTTTGCATAGAAATTCTAGGGACAATTAGGAGGCCTGCGTCTTGTGACCGTAGCGTACATGTAGGTATGTAAGGCAGGACCAAATCGTAAAGATAGGTAGGAGCAAGCCCATGTAATGCTTTGTAGGTTAGCAGTAAAACCTTGAAATAAGCTCTTGCCTTGACAGGAAGCCAGTTTAGGGAGGCTAGCACTGGAGTAATATGATCAAATTTGGTTCTATTCAGGATTCTAGCAGCCGTATTTAGCACTAACTGAAGTTTATTTAGTGCTTTATCCGGGTAGCCGGAAAGTAAAGCATTGCAGTACTTTAACCTAGAAGTATCAAAAGTATGGATGAATTTTTCTGCATCATTTTTGGACAGAAGATTTCTGATTTTTGCAAAGTTATGTAGATGGAAAAAAGCTGTCTTTGAAACAGTCTTGATATGTTCGTCAAAAGATAGATCAGGGTCCAGAGTAACGCTGAGGTCCTTCACAGTTTTATTTGAGACAACTGTACAACCATTAAGATTAATTATCAGATTCAACAGAAGATCTCTTTGTTTCTTGGGACATAGAACAAGCATCTCCGTTTTGTCAGAGTTTAAAAGTAGAAAGTTTGCAACCATCCACTTCCTTATGTCTGAAACACAGGCTTCTAGCGAGGGCAATTTTGGGGGTTCACTATGTTTCATTGAAATGTACAGCTGTGTGTCATCCGCATAGCAGTGAAAGTTAACATTATGACATCCCCAAGAGGTAAAATATATAGTGAAAACAATAGTGGTCCTAAAACGGAACCTTGAGGAACACCGAAATGTACAGTTGATTTGTCAGAGGACGAGCCATTCACAGAGACAAACTGATATCTTTCCGACAGATAAGATCTAAACTAGGCCAGAACTTAATCGTGTAGACCAATTTGGGTTTCCAATCTCTCCAAAAGAATGTGGTGATCGATGGAATCAACAGCAGCACTAAGGTCTAGGAGCACGAGGACAGATGCAGAGCCTCGGTCTGATGCCATTAAAAGGTAATTTACCACCTTCACAAGTGCAGTCTCAGTGCTATGATGGGGTCTAAAACCAGACTGAAGCATTTCGTATACATTGTTTGTCTTCAGGAAGGCAGTGAGTTGCTGCGCAACAGCCTTTTCTAAAAAATTTGAGAGGAATGGAAGATTCGATTTAGGCCGATAGTTTTTTATATTTTCTGGGTCAAGGTTTGGCTTTTTCAAGAGAGGCTTTATTACTGCCACTTTTAGTGAGTTTGGTACACATCCGGTGGATAGAGAGCCATTTATTATGTTCAACATACGAGGGCCAAGCACAGGAAGCAGCTCTTTCAGTAGTTTAGTTGGAATAGGGTCCAGTAAGAAGCTTGAAGGTTTAGAGGCCATGATTATTTTCATCATTGTCTCAAGAGATATAGTACTAAAACTCTTGAGTGTCTCCCTTGATCCTATGTCCTGGCATAGTTGTGCAGACTCTGCTGAAGTGAAAGCCATCCTCACTTGGGGAATACTGCTTTTTAGTTAGCTTTGCGACATTATCAAAAAAACATTTTGCATTGTTCTTATTTTCCTCAATTAAGTTGAAAAAATAGGATGATCGAGCAGCAGTGAGGGCTCTTCGATACTGCACGGTACTGTCTTTCCAAGCTAGTCGGGAGACTTCCAGTTTGGTGTGGCGCCATTTCCGTTCCAATTTTCTGGAAGCTTGCTTCAGAGCTCGGGTATTTTCTGTATACCAGGGAGCTAGTTTCTTATGGGAAATGTTTTTAGTTTTTAGGGGTGCAACTGCATCTAGGATATTGTGCAAGGTTAAATTAATTTCCTCATTTAGGTGGTTAACTGATTTTTGTCCTCTGACGTCCTTGGGTAGGCAGAGGGAGTCTGGAAGGGCATCAAGGAATCTTTGTGTTGTCTGTGAATTTATAGCATGACTTTTGATGCTCCTTGGTTGGGGTCTGAGCAGATTATTTGTTGCAATTGCAAACGTAATAAAATGCTGGTCCGATAGTCCAGGATTATGAGGAAAAACATTAAGATCCACAACATGTATTCCATGGGACAAAACTAGGTCCAGAGTATGACTGTGACAGTGAGTGGGTCCAGAGACATGTTGGACAAAACTCACTGAGTCGATGATGGCTCCGAAAGCCTTTTGGACTGGGTCTGTGGACTTTTCCATGTGAATATTAAAGTCACCAAAAAAATGAATACTATCTGCTATGACTTCAAGGTCCGATAGGAATTCAGGGAACTCAATGAGGAACGCTGTATATGTCCCAGGAGGCCTGTAGACAGTTGCTATAAAAAGTGATTGAGTAGGCTGCATAGATTTCATGACTAGAAGCTCAAAAGACAAAAATGTATTTTTTTGTTGTAAATTTAAATTTGCTCTCATAAATGTTAGCAACACCTCCGCTTTTGCGGGATGCATGGGGGATATGGTCACTAGTGTAACCAGGAGGTGAGGCCTCATTTAACACAGTAAATTCATCAGGCTTAAGCCATGTTTCAGTCAGGCCAATCACATCAAGATTATGTTCAGCGATTAGTTCATTGACTATAATTGCCTTTGAAGTAAGGGATCTAACATTAAGTAGGCCTATTTTGAGATGTGAGGTATCACGATCTCTTTCAATAATGTCAGGAATGGAGGAGGTCTTTATCCTAGTGAGATTGCTAAGCCGAACACCGCCATGTTTAGCTTTGCCCAACCCAGGTTGAGGCACAGACACGGTCTCAATGGGGATAGCTGAGCTGACTACACTGACTGTGCTAGTGGCAGACTCCACTAAGCTGGCAGCCTGCTGCCTGGCCTGCACCCTATTTCATTGTGGAACTAGAGGAGTTAGAGCCCTGTCTATGTTGGTAGATAAGATGAGAGCACCCCTCCAGTTAGGATGGAGTCCGTCACTCCTCAGCAGGCCAGGCTTGGTCCTGTTTGTGGGTGAGTCCCAGAAAGAGGTCCAATTATCTACAAATTCTATCTTTTTGGAGGTGCAAAAACAGTTTTCAACCAGCGATTGAGTTGTGAGACTCTGCTGTAAAGCGCATCACTCTCCCTAACTGGGAGGGGGCCAGAGACAATTACTCGATGCCGACACATCCTTCTAGCTAATTTACACGCTGAAGCTATGTTGCACTTGGTGACCTCATCCTAACATCTGTTTCATCCTAACATCGTTGGTGCCGACGTGGATAACAATATCTCTATACTCTCTACACTCGCATGTTTTATCTTTAGCCAGCACCATCTTCAAATTAGCCTTAACGTCGGTAGCCCTGCCCCTGGTAAACAGTGTATGATCGCTGGATGATTCGTTTTAAGTCTAATACTGCGGGTAATGGAGTCGCCAATGACTAGGGTTTTCAATTTGTCAGAGCTAATGGTGGGAAGCTTGACTCGCTGCTTAATGGGGAGAACCGGTTGAAAGTTTCTGTCAGCTGAATGAGCGACACCGGTTGAGCGTTCCTACAGCATTTCCCTCCAGAAACCATGAGAAAGTTGTCCGGCTGCGGGGACCGTGCGAGGGAATTTATACTAACGTTACTATCTGTACTTACTGGTGGCACAGACGCTGTTTCATCCTTTCCTTCACTGAAATGACCCTTGCCTAACGATTGCGTCTGCAGCTGGGCTTGCAACACAGCTATCTTTGCCGTAAGGCGATCGCTCTCCTGTATATTATGAGTACAGCGACTGCAATTAGAAGGCATCATGTTAATGTTACTACTTAGTTTCGGCTGTTTGAGGTCTTGACGAACCATGTCCAGATAAAGCGTCCGGAGTGAAAAAGTTGAATGAAAAAAAGTTGAGTGAGAGAAAAAGCAAAAATACAAACGGTAATTAAAAAGTATAAACCGTAAAGTTGCCAGGTTGCAAAGTAAGGTTGGCAACAAAATGCACAAAACGCACAGCAACACGTAAACAAGTCTGCAAGTTGTGACCGGAAATGGCGATAGTAGTCAACGAGCTACTCAGAAAGAAACGTCTTCTCACTGTCATCTGCGTTTATTTTCAGCAAACGTGTAAATATTTGTATGAACATAACAACATTCAACAACTGAGACAAAAACTGAACAAGTTCCACAGTCAGTATCTGGTGTGGCCACCACCTGCATTAAGTTCTGCAGTGCATCTCCTCCTCATGGACTGCACCAGATTTGCCAGTTCTTGCTGTGAGATGTTACCCCACTCTTCCACCAAGGCACCTGCAAGTTCCAGGACATTTCTGGGGGGAATGGCCCTAGCCCTCACCCTCCAATCAAACAGGTCCCAGATGTGCTCAATTGGATTGAGATCCTGGCTCTTTGCTGGTCATGGCAGAACACTGATGTTCCTGTCTTGCAGGAAATCACACACAGAACAAGCAGTGAGGCTGGTGGCATTGTCATGCTGGAGGGTCATGTCAGGATGAGCCTGCAGGAAGGGGACCACATGAGGGAGGAGGATGTCTTCCCTGTAACGCACAGCGTTGAGATTTACTTTCAATGACCACAAGCTCAGTCAGATGATGCTGTGACACACCGCCCCAGACCATGATGGACCCTCCACCTACAAATCGGTCCCGCTCCAGAGTACAGGCATCGATGTAACACTCATTCCTTCGACGATAAACACGAATCCGGCCATCACCCCTGGTGAGACAAAACCTCTTCAGTGAAGAACACTTTTTGCCAGTCCTGTCTGGTCTACCAACGGTGGGTTTGTGCCCATAGGCAACGTTGTTGCCCGTGATGTCTGGTGAGGACCTGCCTAACAACAGGCCTACAAGCCCTCAGTCCAGCCTCTCTCAGCCTACTGCGGACAGTCTGAGCACTGATGGAGGGATTGTGCGTTCCTGATGTAACTCGGGCAGTCGTTGTTGCCATCCTGTACCTGTCCCGCAGGTGTGATGTTCGGATGTACCAATCCTGTGCAGGTGTTGTTACACGTGGTCTGCCACTGTGAGGACGATCAGCTGTCCGTCCTGTCTCCCTGTAGCGCTGTCTTAGACGTCTCACAGTGCAGATATGGCCATGTATTGCCATGGCAACATCTGCAGTCCTCATGCCTCCTTGCAGCATGCCTAAGGCACGTTCATGCAGATGAGCAGGGACCCTGGGCATCTTTCTTTTGGTGTTTTTCAGAGTCAGTAGAAAGGCCTCTTTAGTGTCCTATGTTTTCATAACTGTGACCTTAATTGCATGTCGTCTGTAAGCTGTTACTGTCTTAACGACCTTTCCACAGGTGCATGAATTGTTTATGGTTCATTGAACAAGCATGGGAAACAGTGTTTAAACCCTTTACAATGAAGATCTGTGAAGTTATTTGTATTTTTACGATTTTTTCTTTGAATGACAGGGTCCTGAAAAAGGGATATTTCTTTTTTTGCTGAGTTTAGCTACTGCTTAAATAAAATGACTCCATCAAATCCACCTTAAATAAAGTTTGATTTGATTTAGTCTTATTCCTAACTTTGATTCTTGGTTGAGATGGAGACATGAATCCAACATACCAATTATACATTTTTAGACAAATTGGAATTGGTTGACAACCAAACACAATTCAATAACACTTTTCTAATATAGTAAATATCCTACGAACAAAGTTACCGACAAGTTAACAAATTATATGTGGAATTCAACTAAACCAAAAATATGTGGAATATGTGTAGAATATATATGGATTCCAACTAAACCAAAAATAAAAGTTAAAGAATAAGATTAAGCCAGCTGACTCAGATGAAACTATCCAAGCATTAGATAAGTCTATTTTAATTGTTGATGTTTGTTTGCGTTGTCAACCAAACACAATTCAATTTTACTTTTATAATACAATAAATAGCCAAAAGTTAAGGGTATCTTACAACTAATGCAACAGTATTTATTCAATCTTAAAATGAGTAACACATCCATGGCCACATTTTGAGGTTACTGTTACTATAATGTCTTCTTATGTACTCATAGAAAGTGTGCATAGTCAACATAGCATGCAAAGGTCGCAGGTCGTCACAATGTAAATATCTGCACAGAATCTCAAACAGCATCGATCACTTGCACTATGTACTTGTAATGTAATCTCAACTGCCATTCAGGTCATTTGGTTCTGCTAGATGAAGCACAGTGATAACACATTAAGTTGCTGTATAAATACAAAACATCTGATATTGTATTCCCAGTGGGAAAGTGCTAAGCAAACAAACAAAATAGCGTCTTAAAAGTGAAAAGAAGAAGAAGAAGAAACATGGATATGTGTTGAACCCATTGACATGACCCATAAAAAAAATGCTGTTTGGTGGTAGCAGACACACAGTGGACATAGACAGGTCTGACTACAGATTTCTATGTTGGAGTAATATACCACATATTTGTCTTTCCCCAGCACCCCAGTCTCCCTCGCTCCCCTCTACTGGCTGGGGGCCATTCTAACCAGGGGCCTTCCGACCTGGTCTGGGATAGGGGGAGCATTGTGTGTCATCAGCCAGGGAGGGAGAGAGGGAGTGGAGGAGTAGCATGGAATGCTCCCAGGTCCCAGGTTGTCTACCAAAGCACGCACAGAAAGCTAGATATTACCAGGCTGAAGATGAAAGGGGAATATGCTAATGTTGGAGGTTGGAGGAGCAGCACCTCTGACCATTTTTTATGGGGTTTGGATGGATTTTGGATGGGTGTAACGCTGTGTGTTTGACTGATAGAATCTGTGCAAGTGTCTGATAACGTGGGGAACTGTAGAATCTAATGTGCAAAAATGTCATATATTTTCCTTGTATTAGGAAATAGATAGTGCGGTGCTGTCAAGGGCAAATTCTCCAACCACGCTTTTCCTCCACCACGTACAGTTTCTGAACATTGTTTCATCATCATTTGTTCATAATTTGACTATTTTGCTCTGGCAAAGACTCCGATTCAGCCCTCTGGGTGCTCTTAGTGAGGAGCAAATGTACACTACATGACCAAAAGTATGTGGACACCTGCTCGTCGAACATCTCATTCAAAAATCATGGGCATTAATATGGAGTTGGTCCCCCTGTGCTGCTATAACAGCCTCCGCTCTTCTGGGAAGGCTTTCCACTAGATGTTGGAACATTGCTGCTATAACAGCCTCCGCTCTTCTGGGAAGGCTTTCCACTAGATGTTGGAACATTGCTGCTATAACAGCCTCCGCTCTTCTGGGAAGGCTTTCCACTAGATGTTGGAACATTGCTGCTATAACAGCCTCCACTCTTCTGGGAAGACTTTCCACTAGATGTTGGAACATTGCTGCTATAACAGCCTCCGCTCTTCTGGGAAGGCTTTCCACTAGATGTTGGTACATAGCTGCTATAACAGCCTCCACTCTTCTGGGAAGGCTTTCCACTAGATGTTGGAACATTGCTGCTATAACAGCCTCCTCTCTTCTGGGAAGGCTTTCCACTAGATGTTGGAACATTACTGCAGGCACTTGCTTCCGTTCAGCCAGAGGGTAATTAGTGAGGTAGGACAATGATGTTGGGCGATTAGTCCTGGCTCACAGTCGGCGTTCCAATTCATCACAAATGACAGTACCATGTTGAAAGTCACTGAGCACTTCAGTAAGACCATTCTTCTGCCAATGTTTGTCTATGGAGATTGCATGGCTGTGTGCTCGATTTTATACACCTGACAACAACGGGCGTGGCTGAAATAGCCAAATCCAATAGTTTGAAGGAGTGTTCACATACTTTTGTATATATACTGTATTTAGGGAGTAGTCCAAGAACCTCCTTGTACACATGTATGTACCAGTGCTTATGTTGGCTCGGAAATACCAAGAAGAATATCCAATTTGGCTATTGTTATTGCAGTTCATCCAAAAACCCAAGTCTGTTACTCTGCTGTTTTCATGTGGTTTATATTGGAAGAATTGAGTGAAAACCAATCAATCCTTTTCTCCCATTGTATCTCCTGACGTGGCATTAGTCTGTTTGTTTTAGTAATGTGATCCCATTGGTCATTCTGTGTGACAAGCTCTCCAACCCAACAACAAACCCAGTCAGTCAACTGGCTAAAAGCTGAATGCCCTGCAGGCCTTTTGTGGCTTTGGCTCAGGGCAGAGGGTTCTAATTGGTCAGACCAGTGTTTGAAGTATGGAGAGAAGCCAGGTGACTGGTGGACTGGAGAGACTGGAGACATCCAGCTGTTTGACCCAGGCTGCCCCGCCTCAGCCTCAGCTCTGGCCACTTGTTTGTTTGTCAGCCTGCCTTTGTTTGTACAAGAGATTTCATGTGTAAACTCTTGAAGCAACAGGATCCTTCTCTTTGGAAAAAGAAGCCCCTCAATTATGTTCGGATGTAGAATTGTAATACAGATTCTGCATCCGGTGAGCACTGTACCAGAACAGAACACTTCTCACTGTAATGTCTAGGGTGTAATTGCAGATCAGCCTTCCATTTAGAGAACGTAATGTCTCAGAAAGGCTAGCTACATTCTAATTATTTCCAGACATTTCGTTAGACAAACAATGACAGAATGAATATTCTAAATTTGCCAGTGTTTGTATTGATGTCACAAATTGGCTTGCGAGAGGAAGCGAAACCATGCCAACACAATAAAATGAATGAAGCCGACTATCTCGACGAAATGAGTTGACAAAAGCACCACGGATACAGAGACAGAGTCAACATATAGCCTCCAAATCAAAGAGAGCATATGGTGAGAAGCCAGTGGTTAAAGACCATACTAATGCCACAGCAAATAACCTCACCTAAACCCAGCAACCAGTGGCACAACCGCAATCAACATTTGTAGTGTTCTCATCTACTGTCAGAGAGAAGAAGAAGAAGAAGAATATGGACATTCCAAACAAACCTTAATCCAAATGTAATGTCTAGGTCAAAACAACCACAATCTAAGTGTGTAGTAACAGGTTATGCACTATGCAATATACATGTATAATATAGTTTACATCATGTCCCAAAAATATGTATGCAGAGGGGGGATTCTGTGTTGCTGAATTTTTCATACCAACCAGCATTATATTATACCCACCGCCTCTCCATCCAGTTCTCTGCTGCCAATGACTGGAACGAACTGCAAAAATCTCTGAAGCTGGAGACTCTTACCTCCCTGACTAGGTTTAAGCACCAGCTGTCAGAGCAGCTCACAGATCACTGCACCTGTACATAGCTCATCGGTAAATAGCTCATCCAATCTAACTCCTCCCCATACTGTGTTTATTTATTTATTTATCTTGCTCCTTTGCACCCCAGTATCTCAACTTGCACATTCATCTTTTGCACATCCTGAAATTCCAGTATTTAATTGCTATATTGTAATTAATTTGCCACCATAGCCTATTTATTGCCTTACCTTTCTTATCCTACCTCATTTGCACACAATGTATATAGATTTTTCAACTGTATTATTGATTGTATGTTTGTTTATTCCATGTGTAACTCTGTGTTGATGTATGTGCCAAACTGCTTTGCTTTATCTTGGCCAGATCGCAGTTGTAAATGAGAACTTGTTCTCAACTAGCCTAGCTGGTTAAATAAAGGGGAAATAAAAGTATATACAGTGGGGAGAACAAGTATTTGATACACCACCGATTTTGCAGGTTTTCCTACTTCCAAACATGTAGAGGTCTGTCATTTTTATCATAGATACACTTCAACTGTGAGAGACGGAATCTAAAACAAAAATCCAGAAAATCACATTGTATGATTTTTAAGTAATTAATTTGCATTTTATTGCATGACATACTGTAAGTATTTGATCACCTACCAACCAGTAAGAATTCTGGCTCTCACAGACCGGTTAGTTTTTCTAAGAAGCCCTCCTGTTCTCCACTCATTACCTGTATTAACTGCACCTGTTTGAACTTGTTAACTGTATAAAAGACACCTGTCCACACACTCAATCAAACAGACTCCAACCTCTCCACAATGGCCAAGACCAGAGAGCTGTGTAAGGACATCAGGGTAAAATTGTAGACCTGCACAAGGCTGGGATGGGCTACAGGACAATAGGCAAGCAGCTTGGTGAGAAGCGAACAATTGTTGGCGTAATTATTAGAAAATGGAAGAAGTTCAAGATGACGGTCAATCACCCTCTGTCTGGGGCTCCATGCAAGATCTCACCTCGTGGGGCATCAATGATCACGAGGAAGGTGAGGGATTAGCCCAGAACTACACGGCAGGACCTGGTCAATGACCTGAAGAGAGCTGGGACCACAGTCTCAAAGAAAACCATTAGTAACACACTATGCCGTCATGGATAAAAATCCTGCAGCGCACGCAAGGTCCCCCTGCTCAAGCCAGCACATGTCCAGGCCCGTCTGAAGTTTGCCAATGACCATCTGGATGATCCAGAGGTGGAATGGGAGAAGGTCATGTGGTCTGATGAGACAAAAATAGAGCTTTTTGGTCTAAACTCCACTCGCCATGTTTGGAGGAAGAAGAAGGATGAGTACAACCCCAAGAACACCATCCCAACCGTGAAGCATGGAGGTGGAAACATAATTCTTTGGGGATGTTTTTCTGCAAAGGGGACAGGACGAATGCACCATATTGAGGAGAGGATGGATGGGGCCATGTATAGCGAGATCTTGACCAACAACCTCCTTGCCTCAGTAAGAGCATTGAAGATGGGTCGTGGCTTGGGTCTTCCAGCATGACAATGACCTGAAACACACAGCCAGGGCAACTAAGGAGTGGCTCCGTAAGAACCCTCTCAAGGTCCTGGAATGGCCTAGCCAGTCTCCAGACCTGAACCCAATAGAAAATCTTTGGAGGGAGCTGAAAGTCCGTATTGCCCAGCGACAGCCCCAAAACCTGAAGGATCTGGAGAAGGTCTGTATGGAGGAGTGGGCCAAAAAACCTGCTGCAGTGTGTGCACACCTGGTCAAGAACTACAGGAAATGTATGATCTCTGTAATTGCAAACAAAGGATTCTGTACCAAATATTAAGTTCTGCTTTTCTGATGTATCAAATATTTATGTCATGCAATAAAATGCAAATTCATTACTTAAAAATCATACAATGTGATTTTCTAATTTTTTTTCCTGAAGTGTACCTATGATAAAAACTACAGACCTCTACATGCTTTGTAAGTAGGAAAACCTGCAAAATCGGCAGTGTATCAAATACTTGTTCTCCCCACTGTATATATGGGGCCAGAATGAATCCATTGTTGAATGCTTGACTTTAGGGCATGCTGAAGCTCAGCTATTGTTGTAGCTGGACTCACACCGGTAGATTTCTCTCAATGACAGTTTTTCTCAATTGCTAAAACACTAAAACCCATTGGCTGAACAACGTTCTCAGTTGCCTGGACTCATTTAGCTAATTATGCAGTCTGTTGTCAACACCTTAAACCATTTCACATGGTAAAACACAATTTGCAGATATCACTTAGACTTTTCAGCAAAACTCTAAACACATTCCCATTCTCAAAACACATTCTGCACTCTAATGCATATGTCATCCATACTGGTAAACACAAGTGGCAACAATCAAATACAAATAGAGACCATATGTCATTGATTGAACACAACCACTCAAAATTGATTTAACCTGTTTCAAATGGTGCGACACAACCAATATAAGCCAGTTCAGAGAGCAAACAGGTTGTTGAAGGTGGGAAGGAGAAAGTCTGAGAATGGATAGAAGAAACAATGTGAGAGGACGAGGACGAGTGCGTATGCAAGGTGGGCGACGAGGAGGAAGAGGAGGAGGAGGGCAAGAAAGAGGAAGAGGAGGACGAAGAGGAAGACAAAGAGTGGAAATATCTGATGAAATTTGAGCAACAGTTATAGACCATGTTCTTGTCCATGGACTGACAATGAGGGAAGCAGGACTTAGAGTGCAACCCAATTTGAGCTGATTTTCTGTGTCCACCATAGTAAGGACATTCAGAGAAGAGAACAGGTACAGTATACTACTGTATTTTTGTAATTGCAAATTTACTGTACTACACTATATGCAGCTGTTTCAATAGACATTTGTAAAGTTAATCACTGTATGTATTGTACTGCATGAATATGTTTTGTAACTGCACAACTACTTTTTGTAGAATTGCAAGGCTGCCACATGCAGGTGGAAGGACAGCTATATTCACTCGGGAGCAAGAGGCCGTTATAGTTGGCATGGTCCTTCAAGATAATGCAATACGACTCAGAGAAATCCAGGAACGAGTGATACAAGACAACACACACTTCCAGGGAATCGACAGTGTGAGCATTTCCACAATTGGCCGTGTCCTCCATCGTAACAGGATGCGAATGAAACAAGCATACAGAGTCAAATCAAATCAAATCGAATTTTATTTGTCACATACACATGGTTAGCAGATGTTAATGCGAGCGTAGCGAAATGCTTGTGCTTCTAGTTCCGACAATGCAGTAATAACCAACAAGTAATCTAACTAACAATTCCAAAACTACTGTCTTATACACAGTGTAAGGGGATAAAGAATATGTACATAAAGATCTATGAATGAGTGATGGTACAGAGCAGCATAGGCAAGATACAGTAGATGGTATCGAGTACAGTATATACATATGAGATGAGTATGTAAACAAAGTGGCATAGTTAAAGTGGCTAGTGATACATGTATTACATAAGGATGCAGTAGATGATATAGAGTACAGTATATACATATGCATATGAGATGAATAATGTAGGGTATGTAACATTATATTAGGTAGCATTGTTTAAAGTGGCTAGTGATATATTTACATAATTTCCCATCAATTCCCATTATT
This sequence comes from Oncorhynchus nerka, assembly GCF_034236695.1. Taxonomy (NCBI): domain Eukaryota; kingdom Metazoa; phylum Chordata; class Actinopteri; order Salmoniformes; family Salmonidae; genus Oncorhynchus; species Oncorhynchus nerka. The sequence goes on along the minus strand of NC_088404.1, from coordinate 13,750,135 downwards.
AAAGTGGCTGGAGTTGAGTCAGTGTGTTGGGAGCAGCCACTCAATGTTAGTGGTGGCTGTTTAACAGTCTGATGGCCTTGAGATAGAAGCTGTTTTTCAGTCTCTCGGTCCCAGCTTTGATGCACCTGTACTGACCTCGCCTTCTGGATGATAGCGGGGTGAACAGGCAGTGGCTCGGGTGGTTGTTGTCCTTGATGATCTTTACGGCCTTCCTGTAACATCGGGTGGTGTAGGTGTCCTGGAGGGCAGGTAGTTTGCCCCCGGTGATGCGTTGAGCAGACCTCACTACCCTCTGGAGAGCCTTACGGTTGTGGGCGGAGCAGTTGCCGTACCAGGCGGTGATACAGCCCGCCAGGATGCTCTCGATTGTGCATCTGTAGAAGTTTGTGAGTGCTTTTGATGACAAGCCGAATTTCTTCAGCCTCCTGAGGTTGAAGAGGCGCTGCTGCGCCTTCTTCACGATGCTGTCTGTGTGAGTGGACCAATTTGTCTGTGATGTGTATGCCGAGGAACTTAAAACTTGCTACCCTCTCCACTACTGTTCCATCGATGTGGATAGGGGGGTGTTCCCTCTGCTGTTTCCCGAAGTCCACAATCATCTCCTTAGTTTTGTTGACGTTGAGTGTGAGGTTATTTTCCTGACACCACACTCTGAGGGCCCTCACCTCCTCCCTGTAGGCCGTCTCGTCGTTGTTGGTAATCAAGCCTACCACTGTTGTGTCATCCGCAAACTTGATGATTGAGTTGGAGGCGTGCGTGGCCACGCAGTCGTGGGTGAACAGGGAGTACAGGAGAGGGCTCAGAACGCACCCTTGTGGGGCCCCAGTGTTGAGGATCAGCGGGGTGGAGATGTTGTTGCCTACCCTCACCACCTGGGGAGTAGAGTACCTTTTGAGCGCAACTCACCAAGGTTGAAAGAACTGCGAGCTCAGTATGTGCAAATAAGTGTACATTCAGAAACATTTACTGTAATCCAGATTGTCTACAGTACTAATACATACTATGTGAATGACATTACTCTTCAGTACATACACTGTATGTGAATCAGAAGCCTAATTGTACTCTACAGTATAGCACTGTCTCTGTACGACTTACAAAATCCTACATACAGTATATTGTATTTCTACACAGACAATATTTGACTTGGAATCCTTGGACAGACCCCATGAGTTCATCTTTGTCGATGAAGCAGGCTTCAATCTAACAAAGAGGAGAAGGAGAGGCTGTGATTGGACAGCGGGCCATTGTTGAAGTCCCTGGTCAACGAGGTGGCAATGTCACAATCTGTGCTGCTATCAGCAACCATGGTGTTCTACATCACCATGTTACACTCGGGCCATATAACACCCAGCACCTTCTAAGATTTATTGCCAATCTAAGAGATATTTTATTTGAGCAGCAGGTTCAAGAGCAGCAGGGTCAAGAGCTAAATAAGAATCCAATTCCCACCTATGTGATAATGTGGGACAATGTCAGTTTCCACCGAGCTGCTCAGGTAAGGGAACGGTTTAAAATCAATGGGCAGTTTATGAACTTGTCCCTCCATACTCGCCTTTCCTGAATCCGATTGAGGAGTTTCTCTCCTCTTGGAGATGGAAAGTGTATGATAGACAACCCTACACCAGAGTAATCTGCTGCAAGCCATGGATTTAGCCAGTGGTGATATAGGTGAGGAATCATGTCAGGGCTGGATACGGCACACGAGGCTTCTTCCCCCGTTGCCTCAGGAGGGACAATATAGCTTGTGATGTCAACGAAGTGCTCTGGCCTGACCCAGCCCAAAGACAAGAAGAAGCACATTGATCACATGTTTACTCCTTTGATTTTTGTCCCTTTTAGTATTGTATACTGTAGTACAGTGCATTGTAGGCTGTATACTGTACAATGGACAAATTGTATGGCCCTGAACATTGTGCTTTCCATTTATTAACAGTACTGACTGCTCAATAGATTTGGACTGGTTGCAGGTTCATATCAACAAAGAACAAGAATGACAGTATCACAGAGACAAAGGACAAGTTTGTGAGATGCAGGGTACAGTACTGTAAAAATAGGGGTACAAGGAGGAGGAAGAACAAAATTGCAAAGAGCAAAGCAGAGTAGTAATTTCTGATAAATTTTGAGCTACTATGATAGAACATGTTTTCGTCCATCAAAAGACAATGACGGAAAAATACCAAAGAAAATTAGATTAAAAATGTACTTCTCCCTGAGAATTGTATTTTTGAACAATGTGTTTTCTATTTTTTGGTGTATTGTTTACTGACTGCTTGAGAATGTATATCATTTTGATCACGGTTTATGATTTGAGAGCAGTGTTTGATTTTGAACACAGGTAAAACTGTTTTGGGGCGAATGTTTCATTTTGCGAGAGGAGTCAGAGGTTATGTAAATAGTGCTTGAAGATGAGGTTTTGTGTTTAATGTTTTCAGGAAATGGAGCAAGGTTTCCGAAATTGTGTTTTAGCAATTGAGAAAAACTGTAATAATGGAAACAGAGAGAGAGAGAAAGTGTAATAGCTCTTCGTTTTAAGTTAAAGTATCAACGTCACAAAGTGCTTATTGTGGGCTTGTGTCCGAGGCACGGAGCTCAAATATTCTTAAGGTATCTTGTATCTTCCAACTAGTTAATAGTAATCATATAATTAGACCAATTTTGCTGGAGAGAGAGAGAGAGAGAGAGAGAGAGAGAGAGAGAGAGAGAGAGAGAGAGAGAGAGAGAGAGAGAGAGAGAGAGAGAGAGAGAGAGAGAGAGAGAGATATCTCGATCTCTGCAGGGGGCACTCTGAGCTCCCAGTCTTGTTAAAAATATTAAAGATTTAGCACAACTAAAGCATTCCCTTCTGTTCTATCACAAAACCTGCCAAACATAATATACAGCTGCATTGGAAAGGGCTTTTTCCTCAAACCAAATGATGAATCTCCAAAGTGCTATCCCCTCACTGATCAAGTAAATGACTTAGCTTGTACTGTATATGAGTGATTGTCCCTCTTTTGTCAAAGTAGCTGAATGAACAAATCATTTGGGCTGTTTTCTAAGACCTTTTTCAAAGTAGATGTTTAGTCCAGAACATCCGGTCCTGAATGTAGCAGTGAAGAAACTTCATCTGGACACAGTGAAACATGCTGCACTTGCTTGGTATGCAAGCCATCCTCATGGTTCTACAGCTCAGTGATGCTGCGCTTGCTTGGTATGCAAGCCATCCTAATGGTTCTACAGCTCAGTGATGCTGCGTTGTGAGAGCCTTTTTACAACACTGTCATAAATATCACATTAGATAAGCAATAGATTAAGATAAGTGATAAGTGATAGGGAAAGAGGTTTGCTTAATAAACATTCTGCTCTAACCCACATAGAGCATTAGGGTAGCAGTAAATCATATGCCCGACAGAGAGATATGCTATCTCCTTCAGTGTTCTTTCTCGAGACAGCATGTCCAACCAACACTGACCATTAAAGGGCTCTGTGTGGCTAATTTACAACACTCACTGGTTGAACTGAACCGTTTCTTAACATCAAGATACGGTGATGTACAAATAGTTCTGCTGTTTGTTTTGTTTACTTCCCAGCACACTCAAATACTTTGAACATGGTTGTAACTCTTAGTATGTCTCGCTATTTTACAGGGGAACAGAAATGGGGAAAAAGAAACACACAAAGAAAATATATTTCATTGAAGTGCAACGCCAAAGAGAAGAAGGCTTTACATCCATCTGGTCCAGATGGAACCTGTCAGAGCAGTGCACTCCGGCCGTTGAGCTCTCTCTGTGTGTGTGTGTGTGTGTGTGTGTGTGTGTGTGTGTGTGTGTGTGTGTGTGTGTGTGTGCGTGCATGCGTGCGTGCGCACGTTGCTTGCGTGTGCATGCGTGTGTGTGTGTGCATGCGTGCGTATGTGTGCGTGGAAATTGATTGACAGGGTTTGGCAGAACCTGGTCCCACTTATAATGCTTTCAGTTTACCATGACCTGGGTCAACCAATGACCAAGCTCCTTATTCTAATGATAGGTGTCAAAGGTCATCCAATCAGAATGAGCCATTTGTCACATTTATATTACACATGTAGCTTAAAGCTTTGATGTCCCATTTTGTAAAAGTGATGTGGTCCCAAAGACATCAATACTGACCTCATCTTTGACCTTTAGGGGGTTATTTTGGAGCCTTGTCAGACTTGCTCCAGTTGTTTTGGTCCATGCTAAGTGATAACAACCAATCATAGCATATTATACCTATGCTTTTCTCTAAAGGCCTTTTGAAGCCCTATACTGTTCAAGGACAGATTGGATAGCTTGCTAACTCTGAAACTTCAATCAACCAGAGGCATTTGACTGATCCAATAACATAGTTGAGCTATGGCCCTTTTTCAGTGTGTGTATATACAGTGCCTTCAGAAAGTATTCATACCATAAATGTATTGAAAATGAAGTACAGAAATATCTAATTTACATACGTATTCACACCCCTGAGTGAGTACTTTGTATAAACAGGAGGGAGGGAGGGAGGGAGGGACATTAATTGCAGGCCAATCCATGATTTTTCATGAGATTTCATAAATGTTCAAAATCCATTATGTGGCTGGGCTGCGGCAATTTAACTAAAACAAAACATTTACATTTACTCAATGACTCACTTTGTTAACATCTATGATACAGTATTAAAGACTTTCTCTGGAGCAGTCCCAGTGGAAATGGAAGCAGGGGTGAAACTCGCGGCAAAAATCGTCAACATTCTCGGGATTACTAAGAATGTCCACCTCTCCCTCTCTCTCTCTCTCTCTCTCTCTCTCTATGTCTCTGTCTCTCTCTCTTCATGTCTCTCTCGCTCTCTCTCTCGCGCTCCCTCTCTCTCTCTCTTTCTCTCTCTCTCGCCATCTCAATTCAATTCAATGACTAAGATATGGTCTCTCGCTCTCTTTCTCTCTCTCTCTCTCGCTCCCTCCCTCTCTCTCTCTCTCTCTCTCTCTCTCTCTCTCTCTATGCCTCTGTCTCTCTCTCTATATGTCTCCCTCTCTCTCTCTCTCTCTCTCTCTCTCTCTCTCTCTATGTCTCTGTCTCTCTCTCTATATGTCTCTCTCTCTCTTTCTCTCTCTCTCTTGCTCCCTCTCTCTCTTTCTCTCTTTCTCTCTCTCCCGCCATCTCAATTCAATTCAATGACTAAGATATGGTCTCTCTCTCTCTCTCTTTCTCTCTCTCTCTCTTGGTGGGGGTTTCTTGTTTAAGCCAATAGGCAAAGAGTAATGCTAATGCCATTTCGGTGTGGCTCGAGTTGAGCCCATTATTACGAACGGGGCGCTAGTGAATTTATAAGGAGATGCTGTGACAGTCATAGATGAACTTTTACAAAGTAGGCTCCCTAGTTCACTCGTTTTGCCTACAACATGCAGTCGCCGACATTTGGACGAATCTAACCGCGCGATTCGGGACAAGTCTGCGGGACAACGGTGCGCTTTCTGGACATTTCATTTCATGCCAATGCGACGTAACTTGAATCGTTTCTACACGTCAAGGAATATTAGTTCTGGATTCTTTGTTTACCAGGACTGAACTCTTTGGGGGTAAGGATACCATTTATGTTGCGTCCTTGTATCAGTGTATCAAATATCAAATGATGTTGCATAATGGAAACATGTTTATATTGCAATTTCCTTGAACTTTTATGAGCCTGAATTGAGCTGCCCAGTGAAGTGTGTTTTATTTTCTGAAAGTATTTATCATGAGCAAGCTATTTTAAAAGTGAATTAGTCACTTTATTAGGCTACTATTCACAATAAGCTTTGTGCTATTTGTTCATCTAGAGAAGTATATTTTCGATCAGTCTCTTTCATATTTAAATGCCCTGCTGTTGACTCAGAAAACGTGTTGGCTTTTTTTTTAGCAAAGGTCTGAGAGGGCTTTCTATGATACATACAGACCGTTATGTATGATCTGTAAATGATTATGAACGCTTTCAGAAATGAAATAGCCTTGCCTACAAGGGAAATTAACCAAGTCTAGCTAGCCTGACCTTCCGATAAGATCACAAATAGTCTACTTCCCTTGTCGGTTGTGGTCTTGTGAAAAACCCTACCGTCAATACTTGAAGCAATGTGGTCTAAAATATAGCGGGTGTCGAACTTCGAAGTGTGGAGGCTCCCTGGGTTCCAGATGTATGTTCTCAGCTGTTGCCTGTCACTTTGGTGACAACTGGTCGGCGCAGAGAACTGTGACTGGCCGCTGCTGCTGCGCTGTCTGTCAGTCTCTCCCTGCGCGGTCCCATCCCCAACTGCGGGAGAGCTGCCTTGCGCTCTGCTCAACGGGTGAATGGCGAGCCGCCTGGCGCTCTGCTCAATGGGTGAAGGGAGAGCCGCCTGGCGCTCTGCTCAACGGGTGAAGGGAGAGCCGCCTGGCGCTCTGCTCAACGGGTGAATGGCGAGCCGCCTGGCGCTCTGCTTAACGGGTGAAGGGCGAGCCGCCTGGCGCTCTGCTCAACGGGTGAAGGGCGAACCGCCTGGCGCTCTGCTCAACGGGTGAAGGGAGAGTGTGTTGACTCTCTCTCCACAGTGTCACCTTTCAGTCCTTTTCTGTCGTCTTGTGTGTTTAAGATTATTGATGGATATATTGTTAACGGACCTCTCTCGGTGAAACTAAGCACCTGTGCTCACTGCTCATGCAGTTCAAACGACTGCTTCATAATCACACACCTTTTTGAAGAGATCCTCAAAATTATTATAATCCCATTGGGGAATGGTGACACACACACACACACACACGCACACACACTCATCTCAATATTTTAGGATAGCCAAAGGCACCAACACATGGCAGTGGATGTTATATTTACTAAAGTTCTCCTCAAATAGTATTTGCTCCCAACATGGTACAGTCAACATCAGCATAAGCATGTCTGCATGCTCTCTCTATGGAGGCTTGTATTGTAGTGTGGCTCTGTGGTATGCTTTAGGCTAAGTATCAGTCCGATGGAGGGAGAGCAGGACAACCCTCACACACACACACACACACACACACACACACACACACACACACACACACACACACACACACACACACACACACACACACACACACACACACACACACACACACACATGCACAACACACACATACACTTACACAGACAGGCTGGCTTGTAATCTGTCACTGTGGCCACAGCTGGGGGGCTGTATGGGAGAAAGAAAAGCATATCTCTTTAACTCTCTAACTCTCTCTAACTCTCTCTCTCTCTAACTCTCTAACTCTCTCTCTCTCTAACTCTCTCTCTCTTTAACTCTCTCTAACTCTCTCTCTCTCTCTAACTCTCTCTCTCTAACTCTCTCTCTTTAACTCTCTCTCTATAACTCTCCCTCTCTCTCTCTAACTCTCTCTCTCTAACTCTCTCTTTAACTCTCTCTCTCTAACTCTCTCTCTCTCTCTCTCTCTCTCTCTCTCTCTCTCTCTCTCTCTCTCTCTCTAACTCTCTCTCTCTCTCTCTCCAACTCTCTCTCTCTCTCCTGATCCCAGCACAGCCCTGTTTAAAGCCTGTCGTCTCAGAGAGGGGAGAACAGACTTATCCGTTCTCACACTTCAGAGTGGTCTCCTACAGTGTCATGCATGAGAGGTTTTAACTGTCACTTGGTCAGGCAGTGATTATGTACAATACATTTGGGGGTTGAGTTAGTCTGACCCCGTTCATTTGGGGGTTGAGTTAGTGTGACACCGTTCATTTGAGGGTTATTATTGAATCTGAGAGCAGAAACATTTGTGTTTGAAACACTATGGCATGCTGTGTGTGTGTGTGTACGTGTCCTGTGTCCAAGTGTGTGTTCATCTGTGTGTGTGTGTGTGTGTTTCTTTGGGAAATAGGGAAAGGGGAAGCTCTCAGAGTATAAATCAAGGTATGGGTGTCACCTAGTGGTTAGAACAGTCACTCACTGCTTTGGTTGGCAGTTTTTGGGTCAGCTCATTAATGACATTTCATTATGACATAACTATCTAAAGTGAAATCATATCTAGGTGATTTATTGCATCTCTTCACAAGGTAATGATACTTGATGATACTCCAAAAGGGATAATGTTTGTTTGCTCAATAACTTTTTTATTTATTTAACTAGGCAAGTCAGATAACATGCTGACCAGAACGGACATGTCGCGCGCGCCAACGAGCGTCTGCGATGCCAAGGGCTACAATAGAAGTAATTTATTTCTGATGCAGATCGCGCTGCACGTTCTGCCTCTCTCATCTCCTCATTGGTTTATAGAAGCAGGTACCCACGTGCCATCTACTCATTGGTTATACCCATGTGGGTGATTGAAAGACTAACTGTTTTGCCGGTAGTCGTGGTAATACTATGAAAGTTTAGATGCCAATCACCATATAAGTTCAAAGATGAAAAAGCCTGAAAGGAGGAGAGATGACTAGAAACGATTCGGTTGACCGTTTTATGTGTGGATTAATTGTCGGAGTAAAGGACCTTGTGCATTTCAGGTAAAATAACAACTCAATGTTTATATTCCATGACAAACTAGCTAGCAACAGCAAGCTAGCTAAATAGGACAAATTAGCTAGCAAGTGCAAGCTAACTAGCTAAATTGCCATACATGTTTAATGCTTTTTGACCTGTCCCCAAGTTAATGTAATTGGTTCAGAGTTTGTTTTGATATTTTAACCTGCATGTCGTGATCGCGTTTGATGTGGGGGGACAAAATAAATGTATGCACGATAGCAGCCGGTTTGGGTTCTAATTTCAAATTCTTATTTTACAATGACGGCCTACACCAGACAACACTGGGCCAATTGTGTGCCCCGACCTATGGGACTCCCAATCATGGCCAGTTTTTATAAAGCCTGGATTTGAACCAGAAAAAACAAACATTTTCTAGTGACACCTCAAGGGCTGAGATGCCTTAGACCACTGTGCCACTCGGGAGCCCCAAATTGGCATAGCAATAGCAGGACCATAATAGACCACTGCTCTTTATCAGCATAAATAATGAATATATCTAAGCATATAAAACATACACCAAAGTACCAGTGACACACTCAATTCGGAAGTAGTCAGATGAAGCGAATGCTAAGCTACAGGACTGTTTTGCAAGCACAAACTGGACTATGTTCTTTGATTCATCTGATGGCATTGAGGATTTTACCACATCAGTCATCGGCTTCAGTAATAAGTGCATCGACAATGTCGTCCACACAATGACCGTACGTATTATCCCAACCAGAAGCCATGGATTACAGGCAACATCCGCACTAATTTCAAAGCTAGAGTTGCCCCTTTCAAGGAATGCGACACTAACCTGGACGCTGATAAGAAATCCCGCTACACGCTCCGACGTACCATCAAACAGGCAAAGCGTCAATACAGAACTTAGATGGAATCCTGTTACACCAGCTCTGATGCTCATTGGATGTGGCAGGGCTCGCGAACTATCACGGATTGCAAAGGGAAACCTAGCCACGAGCTGCCCAGTAACACGAGCCTACCAGATGAGCTTAATGCCTTCTATGCTCACTGCGAGGCAAGCAACACTGAACCATGCGTGAGAGCACCAGCTCTTCTGGACCACTGCGTGATCCTGCTTAACGTAGCCGATGGGAGTAAGACCTTTAAACACGTTAACATTCACAAGGCCACAGGGCCAGACTGATTACAGAAGGCATGACCACCATAGACCGCCAAGAACGGCAACGTAACCTGTCTAAATGACTATCGCCCCGTAGCACTCAAAGGAAGGCCCAAAAAATAGTCCAAGACTCCAGCCACAGAAGCCACAGACTATTATCTCTGCTACTGCACGTCAAGCGGTACTGATGCACCAAGTCTGGAACCAACAGGTTTCTGAACAGCTTCTACCATAAGACTGCTAAAACAGATGGTTAAATAATGACTACACGGACTACCTGCAGTGACCTTTTTTTATTTAGCTCTAACTCTCTTGCACTGACTCTATGAATACACATTGGACACTCACATACTTACACTGAGACACACACACACACACACACACGCACACACACAACATGCACACGCACACACACACACACACACACACACACATGCACACACACACACACACACACACACACACACACACACACACACACACACACACACACACACACACACACACACACACACACACACACACACACACACACACACACACACACACACACACACACACACACACACACACACACACACACACACACACACACACACACACACACACACACACACACACACACAACATGCACACACATGCATACTGACGCTACACCCTCACACACACTGAGAAGGGAAATAAAAGCTTTGGTTTGTTATAAATCTTGGAAACATTGCAGATGCACCATGGCCGTTAAGTATGTAGAATCGGTCGATGTTTATCATATTTTTATATGCAGCAGTGTATTGTTAAATCCTCACAGGATCAGCACTGTGTAGTTGATAACCCTGCCTGCTTATTCTCATACAAACTCCTCAAGTTACATTCAATTAGGCTGGTCCCAGATCTGTTTGTACATTGTGGACATATGGCCAACTCCTATTGTCTTTACTATTAGCCTCGGTCCCAGAACAGTTTGCGCAGTATAACTACTAATGTCTTTGTCAATGCAAATATGTGTTGACTATACAGCATAAACAGTTCTGGAACCAGGCTACCAACTCATCCAGTTAAAGAGGCTGGTTCCAGAACATTAGTGCTGTGGTGCGCCGTATCGTATAGCGTCAGCTAGACGACTGATCACAGACATTCGTCTAATCTTAGACATATACAGTCAGACACGTCGGCGTCTGTGTGTGTGTGTGTGTGTGTGTGTGTGTGTGTGTGTGTGTGTGTGTGTGTGTGTGTGTGTGTGTGTGTGTGTGTGTGTGTGTGCACACGTGTGTGGCAGACGCCCAACAGTGTGTGTGTGTGTTTGATAGTGAGTGTGTGCTGCAGACCCTAGCCGAGTATGAATGAGCAGAAATGTAAGTCCCGGTGCCAGTGTGCGTGTGTATGTTTTTCCCCTGTTGATTTAATACCCGTAACAGTGAAATGTACACAGAGCTGTGTTTGTGCAGGGCTGCATAAATCACCCTCGCATCCGTGTAAATCGCTCTCAAACCAAATACTCTGGCACTGTGCTGACAGGCTTTTATCCCCAGACAGACAGACATTGTGTGTGTGTGTGTGCGTGCGTGCGTGCGTGCGTGAGTGCGTGCGTGCGTGCGTACTGACCCGACCGACCGACCTAGCGAGCCCAGGTCGCTGCCTACCTGCCGCATTGGGCTAAAAGCAGTATCAGACAGATCCATGTGACAAGCATGAGAGAGAGAAAGAGAGGCAGGAATAACCCTGTTGTTCATGGCCAGACTAGGGAGAGTTGGTGGTCAAACCATGGCAGAGTGACGGCAGAGTCCGTCGGAGGCCTCGACCGGAAACAGTTTGTGGTCGACCCTGGTGGTCCCTACACACACCGTGCCTTGCAGACTCACTCCATGTCTATTGCTGTGCTTCTTCAGTGGTGCTACAGTGTGAGAGTACTGTGCAGACATGATCTTTGACATAAGAGTTGAATTAGAGCTTTATGTTTGCTTTGCTTTTCTTGCGTCAAAGTTTCAACTTTCAACTCCAACATGCTAATGCTGAGGCCTCTATGTGAGGCCTGTCTGTGCTGCCTGTTTGGGATGCCTGTCTGGACTGCCTGTTTGGGAAGCCTGTCTGGACTGCCTGTTTGGGAAGCCTGTCTGGACTGCCTGTTTGGGAAGCCTGTCTGGGCTGCCTGTTTGGGAAGCCTGTCTGGACTGCCTGTTTGGGAAGCCTGTCTGGGCTGCCTGTTTGGGAAGCCTGTCTGGTCTGCCTGTTTGGGAAGCCTGTCTGGACTGCCTGTTTGGGAAGCCTGTCTGGGCTGCCTGTTTGGGAAGCCTGTCTGGTCTGCCTGTTTGGGAAGCCTGTCTGGTCTGCCTGTTTGGGCGGCCTGTTTGGGAAGCCTGTCTGGACTGCCTGTTTGGGAAGCCTGTCTGGACTGCCTGTTTGGGATGCCTGTCTGGTCTGCCTGTTTGGGCGGCCTGCACCTCACATTGAATCCACATGCTAAGCATTTAGCGCTTCCAGGCACAACTTTGTTTATTAGGAGTTGTAGGATGATGTGGGGGGAAACAGAGTTGGCACAGACGCTGGAGTTTAATGCCCTACCAGATCATCTGTGTTGCTGTAACCACACACACAACGTAATGGTGGGTAAAACATTCAGACCACCAAGATGATGAAGTCATTACAACTGCACACACACATATTTAATTATTTCCCCCATGCATACTCATACCAGCTATGAAATATTACTGTATCATAGTCATGGAACATGTGCAAAACTCCCTTCTCCTTTGTGGTCAGAGTTTTGCAAAGAACACTTCATTCACACTTCTATCTACACCCATTGTGGTTCTGGAAAGTTGATCTCACCCAGCCTTACCCAGAACCAGATCCAGATAAACCTCATCGGAGGGTCTGTTTACCCCCTCTCAGACCCAGATCCAGACAAGCCCCAGACTGTTTTCCCCCTCTCAGACCCATATCCAGACTAGCCCCAGACTGTTTTCCCCCTCTCAGACCCAGATCCTGACTAGCCCCAGACTGTTTTCAACCTCTCAGACCCAGATCCAGACTAGACCCAGACTGTTTTCCCCCTCTCAGACCCAGATCCAGGCTAGCACCAAACTGTTTTCCCCCTCTCAGACCCAGATCCAGACTAGCCTCAGACTGTTTTCCCCCTCTCAGACCCAGATCCAGGCTAGCACCAAACTGTTTCCCCCCTCTCAGACCCAGATCCAGGCTAGCACCAAACTGTTTTCCCCCTCTCAGACCCATATCCAGGCTAGCACCAGACTGGTTTCCCCCTCTCAGACCTAGATCCAGGCTAGCACCAAACTGTTTTCCCCCTCTCAGACCCATATCCAGGCTAGCACCAGACTGGTTTCCCCCTCTCAGACCTAGATCCAGGCTAGCACCAAACTGTTTTCCCCCTCTCAGACCCAGATCCAGGCTAGCATCAAACTGTTTTCCCCCTCTCAGACCCAGATCCAGACTAGCACCAAACTGTTTTCCCCCTCTCAGACCCAGATCTAGCCCTCTGGCTCCCTGGGCCTCTGGCCCCCTGGCTCCCTGGTCCCTAGCCCTCTGGCTCCCTGGGCCTCTGGCCCACTGGCTCCCTGGTCCCTAGACCTCTGGCTCCCTGGGCCTCTGGCCCCCTGGCCCCCTGGCTCTCAGGCCCCCTGACTCCCTGGCTCTCAGGCCCCCTGACTCTCAGGCCCCCTGGCTCTCAGGCCCCCTGGCTCTCAGGCCCCCTGGCTCTCAGGCCCCCTGACTCCCTGGCTCTCAGGCCCCCTGACTCTCAGGCCCCCTGGCTCTCAGGCCCCCTGACTCTCAGGCCCCTGACTCTCAGGCCCCCTGGCTCAGGCCCCCTGGCTCTCAGGCCCCCTGACTCTCAGGCCCCCTGGCTCTCAGGCCCCCTGACTCTCAGGCCCCCTGGCTCTCAGGCCCCCTGACTCTCAGGCCCCCTTGACTCTCAGGCCCCCTGGCTCTCAGGCCCTCTGGCCTCAGGCCCCCTGGCTGCCTGGTTGGAAGTATGCAAAACGTCCCTTCCCTGGTCCTTCCTGTGTTTCTCATTCCAGACCTGCCGCCCTGTAGCCTAGCCTCTGGTCTGTTAACACGAAAGGTCAGATATTTAAAAATAGACTTTACTGGGCGTGGGGTTTATACATCCTGCAGCAAAGGTACTTCCTGGGATTTGTCCTAAAGACTATAATGTATTTTATTTGTAATTTGGGTGTTGGGAATTTTATTTGGAATATTGTCCTACAGGAAGTATTACTACTATGTAGCTGATTATTAAGTTTCCTGAAGGGCTGACATTGCAACTCATGTTGATGATCTGGTTACAGGTCACCATTTAGCCTAGATGCATTATTTATGATGAGGCCAGAAATTACAAATGGATTATGATGAAGCATAGAATGGAACTGAAATGATATCCAGTGATTCTGAATGGCTCTGAAAATAAGACGATTACAGAGATGAGTAGACTGATATAGTCCCTCCCTCTCCTGTGGAGAGATGTAATAATCAGGCCACTGCTCATCCACTCCTCCTCCATTATCTAACTCTGTTTTTCATAATGTGAGGTCATCTATCTTCTGGTCCAGAGATAATTCTCTTAAAGACATTCCACGGAACTTTGGCGACTACTAAGTCTTTTTTAAACCTCTCTCTTTGGTTTGGATGTGTCCATGTGTAGTTCATACATACATAATCTATTATCAGAATTACTGTCTTACCTCAGTGAGCCACAAAATCACTCGTTTGAAAACAACTGTGTTTCTGGAAGCCAAGCTGCGACATTTTCCCTACATTTTCACCCATGTGTCACAGCCTCCTAGCAATTCGACTTCTAGCCAATGAGCTCCAGCCCCTCGCCATTTGAGTGACAGCTAGAAAGAGTCACATTATCCACACACAGCAGAGTGGGAGAGACAATAATGACATGGTGCACATATCTGCACATGTGTGACATAGTATGCAATTTTCAGTGACCACTCATGGCTTTCAGAACTACTGGCTAAAAAGTATACAACGTGATCTTCCTGCCCAGGAGAGTGCACGATACACACTTCTACACTGCAGTGAGGAGTGAATTCGATTACAGTCTGGAGGTATTGTTCACTGATACGTGTTGCGTGGTTACCAGCATTAACAAACATACTCGGTAATGACCAAGCAGAGGTTCTCAATTAGGTCGTGCACGAGAGAAGAGGAACGCTACAAAGACAGAAACTGTCCCTCACTCAAGTTTCAAGTTTTAATGTCACGTGCACAAGTACGGTGAAATGCCTTTCTTCCAAGCTCTAAAACCAACAATGCGATAATCAGTAACAATGTAATAGTAAAAACAACATATGGTAGAACAACAATAAAAATAAGAAATAAGAAGAACAACGATAAAGTAAGTAAGCTATATACAGGGTCAGTTCCAGTACCATATCTACAATGTGCAGGGAGATTGGAGTGATAGAGGTAGATATGTAGAGGGGAAAGGTGACTAGGCATCAGGATAGATGATAAACAGAGTTGCAGCAATGAGGGAACATAGCAAACAGTGCTTCCTGATTCCAAGCACACTCTCCGCTGCCAACGTGCTGTAATCCACTCTCCGCTGCCAACGTGCTGTAATCCACTCTCCGCTGCCAACGTGCTGTAATCCACTCTCCGCTGCCAACATGCTGTAATCCACTCTCCGCTGCCAACGTGCGGTAATCCACTCTCCGCTGCCAACGTGCTGTAATCCACTCTCCGCTGCCAACGTGCTGTAATCCACTCTCCGCTGCCAACGTGCTGTAATCCACTCTCCGCTGCCAACGTGCTGTAATCCACTCTCCGCTGCCAACGTGCTGTAATCCACTCTCCGCTGCCAACGTGCGGTAATCCACTCTCCGCTGCCAACGTGCTGTAATCCACTCTCCGCTGCCAACGTGCTGTAATCCACTCTCCGCTGCCAACGTGCTGTAATCCACTCTCCGCTGCCAACGTGCTGTAATCCACTCTCCGCTGCCAACGTGCTGTAATCCACTCTCCGCTGCCAACGTGCTGTAATCCACTCTCCGCTGCCAACGTGCTGTAATCCACTCTCCGCTGCCAACGTGCTGTAATCCACTCTCCGCTGCCAACGTGCGGTAATCCACTCTCCGCTGCCAACGTGCTGTAATCCACTCTCCACTGCCAACGTGCTGTAATCCACTCTCCGCTGCCAACGTGCTGTAATCCACTCTCCGCTGCCAACGTGCTGTAATCCACTCTCCGCTGCCAACGTGCGGTAATCCACTCTCCGCTGCCAACGTGCTGTAATCCACTCTCCGCTGCCAACGTGCTGTAATCCACTCTCCGCTGCCAACGTGCGGTAATCCACTCTCCGCTGCCAACGTGCGGTAATCCACTCTCCGCTGCCAACGTGCGGTAATCCACTGTGTCGTGCTTCCTGATTCCAAGCACTCTCTCCGCTGCCAACGTGCGGTAATCCACTGTGTCGTGCTTCCTGATTCCAAGCACTCTCCGCTGCCAACGTGCGGTAATCCACTGTGTCGTCTGCCACACTGCGGGAGTCCTGCCGAATCTGGATTAGCTTCCAGACAGCTTCTCTCTCGGGGGAACAGGGCATCAAAAACCATCTTCACCTCTCCCACAAACTACTCCAGACTAGCGCATATGGCCGGCTGGTGTTCCCACACAGCAGTAGCCCAGGTGAGAGCCCTCCCGGACATCAGCGTGATGAGGTAGGCTATCTTGAAGCGATCTGAGGGGAAGGAGGAGGGCTGAATCTTGAAGATGAGGGCACACTGAGCTAGAAACCGCCAGGTGCTCAGCTCTCCATTGAAGCGTTCCAGGGTAGGTAAGTGGGGCTCCCAAGAAGGTGGAGTGACCGATGAGATGGCACTGCTAACCGCTGAGTTACTGAGGGGCTGTGGGGTTACCACCATGGTAGGCTGCCTCCCAGACAACCTCTTTCAGCCAACGTTTGGACTCCCTCCATAAGACCACTAAGCAATTCCTCGTGCCTACCAATGGAGGCTCCTTGCACAGCTGGCTCAGGTCTGCTGGGTCAGTCATGGCCAGTTCGTACTATCACATTTTCAGGGAAGACCCAGATGCAGACAACATCGAAGTAACAACAGGTTATTAATCCAACAGGGGCAGGCAAAAGACAGGTCAAGGGCAGGCAGGGGTCAGTAATCCAGACAGGTGGGGCAAAGGTACAGGATGGCAGGCAGGCTCAGGGCAGGCAGAATGGTCAACACCGGGAAAACTAGAAAACAGGAACAATCTAGAGACAGGAACAGAGGGGAAAACGCTGGTAGGCTTGATGAAACAGAACGAACTGGAAAAAGACAAACAGAGAACACAGGTGTAAATACACAGGGGATCATGGGCAAGATGGGTGACACCTGGAGGGGTTGGAGACCATCACAAAGACAGGTGAAACAGATCAGGGTGTGACAGAAAGGTTGGAATATAACATTCCTTCCAAGTGCTGGATGCCATCAAAAGTGTTGGATCTAGATGTAGATTGCAGATGTGATTATTTCCAGTGATATTTAAAACAAACACATAAAGTAAAAGTGATGCCACCATGCCGAAGTTGCCGGTCACCATTTTGTTGAGGGTGTCAGCTGATCCGGGAGAGAGACGGTATAGTCTGTTTCCTCTCTGCCTTCCCACTCAAACTAGTTTGACAGACAGTGAGATGCCTGTGTAGGATCTCTCTCTCTCTGTGTGAATTCTCTGTGAATTCTTTAACATCTGGTGTGGAGCAAAAGTCTTGCCTTTCAGTTGATCATTTATGTAGTAAATGAATCATCTAATTGCAGATGTGAATCTTCTTTTGGGTTCTAGAGGTTGTGGTTATTCACATGTTGTAAATATATATCCTATCATGTTCTATCCTTTTCTATGCTGTTCTATTATATCCTATTATATTCTATTCTATTCTATCCTATCCTATTCTATTATATTCTATCATATCCTATTCTACTCTATCCTATCCTATTCTACTCTATTCTATTATATCCTATCCTATTCTATTCATCCTATTCTATCCTATCCTATTCTATTCTATTATATCCTATTCTATCCTATCATATCCTATTCTATCCTATCCTATCCTATTCTATTCTATTCTATTATATTCTATTCATCCTATCCTATCCTATCCTATCCTATCCTATCCTATCCTATTCTATTCTATTCTATCCTATCCTATCCTATTCTATCATTTTCTATGCTGTTTTATTATATCCTATTATATTATATCATATTCTATCACACATCTCTTCTTTTGGGTGCTAGCTAGTGTTTATCCCCATGTTATGAGTAGACATATCTGTTGTCACCTGGTGGGAGTGACTATACGTCACAGTTGAAAGTTGGCTTGAGGCTAACGTAGCTAACCTACAGGTGGGTCAATATTGATGCTAGGCTAACTGAAGAGGCCATATCTAGCAAACCTCAGGGCCACAATAGACAGTTTGGTGCGCTCACCCTGTCTTCCTGTTCTGACTGTTCTGTTAGGGCCTGGGCTTGAAAAGACAAAAGTGTAGTGGAGGGAGGCAGTTAGGGAGAGAGGCAGTGAGGGAGAGAGGCAGTGAGGGAGAGAGGCAGTTAGGGAGAGAGGCAGTGAGGGAGAGAGGCAGTGAGGGAGAGAGGCAGTGAGGGAGAGAGGCAGTTAGGGAGAGAGGCAGTGAGGGAGAGAGGCAGTGAGGGAGAGAGGCAGTGAGGGAGAGAGGCAGTGAGGGATGGAGGGAGGGAATGGCAAGAGGGAGGAAGGGAGGGAATAAAGGAGGCAGGGGGCTGTGAGGGAGGAGGAGAGGGAATGAAGGGATGCTGGTAGGGAGGGAATGGAGGGATGGACTAGCATTAGCCCCAAATTTAGAGGTAGCATGTGTGTGTGTGCGCGTGCCTGTGTGTGTGCGTGTGCGTGTGCGTGTGTGTCTGCTCAACAGATGACTCTATGACGTTAACAACATGATTTAAAAAATCCCAGATGGAGTCAAAAGATAAACAATTTGCTTCTAAACGAATTGCCATTAAAATGTTGCGAAATTCTTCAGCATGTTTCCACATTCACACATAGTAGGCCATGTCAGTCCATAAAGTTGATTGAAATCATTTAGATGTCATTAGTAACCTCATTAGTAACATTTCCAAAAATAAGATAAGCTGAAAGAACAGGACAGACAGCTTACATCCCAAATGGCACCCTATTCCCTACATAGTGCACTACTTTTGACCAAAGCCCTATGGACCCTGGTCAAAAGTAGTGTACTATATAGGGAATATGGTGCCATTTGGGGTGAAGAAATAGTACAGGCCTGTCGTAGGTCTTGTGTCTAACAATAAGCCGTGTGGCATGCCAGGGGGAAAGACATCTGTAATCTGTGAGGTGATAATGCTCCCGAGTGGTGCAGCGGTCTACGGCACTGCATTTCAGTGTTAGATGTGTCACTACAGACCCTGGTTCAATCCTGGGCTGTACCACAACTTGCCGTGATCGGGAGTCCTATAGGGTGGCACACCAATGGCCCAGCGTTGTCTGGATTAGAGGTGGGTTTGGCTGGGGTTGGGGTAGGCTGTCATTGTAAAATAAGAATTTGTTCTTAACTGACTTGCCTAGTTAATAAATAAAGGTTAAGTAAAAAATAAATAGAGGCTGGTGTCCTGTTTTCCATATAGCCTGGACACTGTTAAAGCTGTGCATTTAGCTCCCAGTCCCAGGACACCTAATGGTTATCGTACATTGTTCTGGGATCTCATAACCCACAACCAAATCTCTCTACTCAATTTGAGATGCATTTATGTTGACATTTAAATTATGTTACAATTTAAGCTAAAAGTCTGTTATGAGAGACTAGTCAGGTTGCTTTCAAACATGAAGAAGGCAGTTTACACTAAGCACTGTGCATGTCTCTCTCTCGCTCAGCTGTGATGGCCTCTGACCTCTCCTGTTGTCCACAATGCGACCCCAAGCTATAGACAGGCCTGGGCACTGGTCCCCCCCAGACCACGTCCATGGTCAACCGGAGCAAACAGTCAGGTGAGGGTGGACATCTCATACTTCACCCCTGGCCCCTGGACAGAAGTCTAATAATGGGGTCTGGGACGACTATGTCCCCTAACCCTTAACCTTAGCCCTCTCTATAGGCTACCTGTGAGTGCTAGCTAGCTGTAACTCCACAGGAAGGGGTGAAGAGGTCAACTTCAGTGTTAGGGAGGAGGGTTATGGGGGCTATAAAATGAGGGGTATAATTCAGCCTCTATTCCATCTCTCTTGTTCTTCCTGGTCTGTTTTTTACTACCATCTTAATGACTTAAATTGTGTCCAATTAAGCTAAGGGCTGTTACTGAAGCATCTCTACTGACTGTAGTCTGAAGCATGTGTTTAATTAGCCAGTTGTAAAAGACTGGAGCGAACGGAGTGTTCCTGCAGGAATGTTAATGATTGGTGGGATGATGAGAGAAGACGCGTTTGACTGTTTCATTTAGTATTGTTGAATGCAATGGTTAGCCGTTTGAATCCCTGCTGGTCGTCTGAAAAATGCTTCCATGTGTGAGAAGAAGGGAACCCTTTTATTTTATGGCCTCCTTCTTACGACTACCCTCGGAGCGGTCACATCCGGGCGGCCTCGACAAATCGGTCCGGATCATGTGCCAGTTTAGCTTTGAGCAAGAAACAAATAGGAAATGGTTTCCCTCCTCGCTGTGTGTGTGTCCCTCGCCATGCGTGGGGATAAAGTTTTTAACTCTGAGGAGGGCTGCAGGAGGAGCTGGAAGTCCCAGATGTGTTTAGTTACAGTTGTTTCAGGTTTTTTTTTGTGTGTCAAATGTGTCCTTTTGATGCTGAAGTCACATAGAAGTCTGGTGGTGTGTCAGAGGTCAGAGGTTACGGGTCATTCTCAGAGAGTAGGGGTCACCTCGTGAACCTGGACATTGACTGGGTGCTGGTCCAACAGGGACACCACTCCAAGCACTAAAACATGTTCTGTAACTCGTAAAGACTGCAGGTATAATGCTGACATAAACCATGGAAAACTCAAAGCCATCTCTCAAATTGTTAAGTAATAACCGAAAGAAAAGCATTTGGATTGAACACAGTTTCAAGTTTATTTGTTATATGTAATTATATGAAATCTTACTCACCAGAGCTCTCAGTTTCACCTTAACTAAACTGTCAAACTGTCATTTTAGTGAAGAGCAGGACCACATGACAGCCTTTGCTCCTTTGCTGAGGCAGCACCTTTTGTCAGTGTAAGTGTGTAGAATATGACCTCCCCGTTCAGCCTGTCTCCACTGTGTAGAATATGACCTTCCCGTTCAGCCGGTCTCCACTGTGTGTAGAATATGACCTTCCTGTTCAGCCGGTCTCCACTGTGTGTAGAATATGACATTCCCGTTCAGCCTGTCTCCACTGTGTGTAGAATATGACCTTGCCGTTCAGCCTGTCTCCACTGTGTGTAGAATATGACCTTCCCGTTCAGCCGGTCTCCACTGTGTGTAGAATATGACATTCCCGTTCAGCCTGTCTCCACTGTGTGTAGAATATGACATTCCCGTTCAGCTGGTCTCCACTGTGTGTAGAATATAACATTCCCGTTCAGCCTGTCTCCACTGTGTGTATAATATGACCTTCCCGTTCAGCCGGTCTCCACTGTGTGTAGAATATGACATTCCCATTCAGCCTGTCTCCACTGTGTGTAGAATATGACCTTGCCGTTCAGCCTGTCTCCACTGTGTGTAGAATATGACCTTGCCGTTCAGCCTGTCTCCACTGTGTGTTGAATATGACCTTGCCGTTCAGCCTGTCACCACTGTGTAGAATATGACCTTCCCGTTCAGCCTGTCTCCACTGTGTGTAGAATATGACATTCCCGTTCAGCTGGTCTCCACTGTGTGTAGAATATAACATTCCCGTTCAGCCTGTCTCCACTGTGTGTATAATATGACCTTCCCGTTCAGCCGGTCTCCACTGTGTGTAGAATATGACATTCCCATTCAGCCTGTCTCCACTGTGTGTAGAATATGACCTTGCCGTTCAGCCTGTCTCCACTGTGTGTTGAATATGACCTTGCCGTTCACCCTGTCACCACTGTGTGTTGAATATGACCTTCCCGTTCAGCCTGTCTCCACTGTGTGTTGAATATGACCTTGCCGTTCAGCCTGTCTCCACTGTGTGTTGAATATGACCTTGCCGTTCAGCCTGTCTCCACTGTGTGTAGAATATGACCTTCCCGTTCAGCCTGTCTCCACTGTGTGTAGAATATGACATTCCCGTTCAGCCTGTCTCCACTGTGTGTAGAATATAACATTCCCGTTCAGCCTGTCTCCACTGTGTGTAGAATATGACCTTGCCGTTCAGCCTGTCTCCACTGTGTGTAGAATATGACCTTGCCGTTCAGCCTGTCTCCACTGTGTGTTGAATATGACCTTGCCGTTCAGCCTGTCACCACTGTGTAGAATATGACCTTCCCGTTCAGCCTGTCTCCACTGTGTGTAGAATATGACCTTCCCGTTCAGCCTGTCTCCACTGTGTGTTGAATATGACCTTGCCGTTCAGCCTGTCTCCACTGTGTAGAATATGACCTTCGCGTTCAGCCTGTCTCCACTGTGTGTAGAATATGACCTTCCCGTTCAGCCTGTCTCCACTGTGTGTAGAATATGACCTTGCCGTTCAGCCTGTCTCCACTGTGTGTAGAATATGACCTTCCCGTTCAGCCGGTCTCCACTGTGTGTAGAATATGACATTCCCGTTCAGCCTGTCTCCACTGTGTGTAGAATATGACCTTGCCGTTCAGCCTGTCTCCACTGTGTGTAGAATATGACCTTCCCGTTCAGCCGGTCTCCACTGTGTGTAGAATATGACATTCCCGTTCAGCCTGTCTCCACTGTGTGTAGAATATGACATTCCCGTTCAGCTGGTCTCCACTGTGTGTAGAATATAACATTCCCGTTCAGCCTGTCTCCACTGTGTGTATAATATGACCTTCCCGTTCAGCCGGTCTCCACTGTGTGTAGAATATGACATTCCCATTCAGCCTGTCTCCACTGTGTGTAGAATATGACCTTGCCGTTCAGCCTGTCTCCACTGTGTGTAGAATATGACCTTGCCGTTCAGCCTGTCTCCACTGTGTGTTGAATATGACCTTGCCGTTCAGCCTGTCACCACTGTGTAGAATATGACCTTCCCGTTCAGCCTGTCTCCACTGTGTGTAGAATATGACATTCCCGTTCAGCTGGTCTCCACTGTGTGTAGAATATAACATTCCCGTTCAGCCTGTCTCCACTGTGTGTATAATATGACCTTCCGTTCAGCCGGTCTCCACTGTGTGTAGAATATGACATTCCCATTCAGCCTGTCTCCACTGTGTGTAGAATATGACCTTGCCGTTCAGCCTGTCTCCACTGTGTGTTGAATATGACCTTGCCGTTCACCCTGTCACCACTGTGTGTTGAATATGACCTTCCCGTTCAGCCTGTCTCCACTGTGTGTTGAATATGACCTTGCCGTTCAGCCTGTCTCCACTGTGTGTTGAATATGACCTTGCCGTTCAGCCTGTCTCCACTGTGTGTAGAATATGACCTTCCCGTTCAGCCTGTCTCCACTGTGTGTAGAATATGACATTCCCGTTCAGCCTGTCTCCACTGTGTGTAGAATATAACATTCCCGTTCAGCCTGTCTCCACTGTGTGTAGAATATGACCTTGCCGTTCAGCCTGTCTCCACTGTGTGTAGAATATGACCTTGCCGTTCAGCCTGTCTCCACTGTGTGTTGAATATGACCTTGCCGTTCAGCCTGTCACCACTGTGTAGAATATGACCTTCCCGTTCAGCCTGTCTCCACTGTGTGTTGAATATGACCTTGCCGTTCAGCCTGTCACCACTGTGTAGAATATGACCTTCCCGTTCAGCCTGTCTCCACTGTGTGTAGAATATGACATTCCCGTTCAGCTGGTCTCCACTGTGTGTAGAATATAACATTCCCGTTCAGCCTGTCTCCACTGTGTGTATAATATGACCTTCCCGTTCAGCCGGTCTCCACTGTGTGTAGAATATGACATTCCCATTCAGCCTGTCTCCACTGTGTGTAGAATATGACCTTGCCGTTCAGCCTGTCTCCACTGTGTGTTGAATATGACCTTGCCGTTCACCCTGTCACCACTGTGTGTTGAATATGACCTTCCCGTTCAGCCTGTCTCCACTGTGTGTTGAATATGACCTTGCCGTTCAGCCTGTCTCCACTGTGTGTTGAATATGACCTTGCCGTTCAGCCTGTCTCCACTGTGTGTAGAATATGACCTTCCCGTTCAGCCTGTCTCCACTGTGTGTAGAATATGACATTCCCGTTCAGCCTGTCTCCACTGTGTGTAGAATATAACATTCCCGTTCAGCCTGTCTCCACTGTGTGTAGAATATGACCTTGCCGTTCAGCCTGTCTCCACTGTGTGTAGAATATGACCTTGCCGTTCAGCCTGTCTCCACTGTGTGTTGAATATGACCTTGCCGTTCAGCCTGTCACCACTGTGTAGAATATGACCTTCCCGTTCAGCCTGTCTCCACTGTGTGTAGAATATGACCTTCCCGTTCAGCCTGTCTCCACTGTGTGTTGAATATGACCTTGCCGTTCAGCCTGTCTCCACTGTGTAGAATATGACCTTCGCGTTCAGCCTGTCTCCACTGTGTGTAGAATATGACCTTCCCGTTCAGCCTGTCTCCACTGTGTGTTGAATATGACCTTGCCGTTCAGCCTGTCTCCACTGTGTGTTGAATATGACCTTGCCGTTCAGCCTGTCTCCACTGTGTGTAGAATATGACCTTGCCGTTCAGCCTGTCTCCACTGTGTGTAGAATATGACCTTCCCGTTCAGCCGGTCTCCACTGTGTGTAGAATATGACATTCCCATTCAGCCTGTCTCCACTGTGTGTAGAATATGACCCTCCCATTCAGCCTCTCTCCACTGTGTGTTGAATATGACCTTACCGTTCAGCCTGTCTCCACTGTGTGTAGAATATGACCTTCCCGTTCAGCCTGTCACCACTGTGTGTAGAATATGACCTTGCCGTTCAGCCTGTCTCCACTGTGTGTAGAATATGACCTTGCCGTTCAGCCTGTCTCCACTGTGTGTTGAATATGACCTTGCCGTTCAGCCTGTCTCCACTGTGTGTTGAATATGACCTTGCAGTTCAGACTGTCACCACTGTGTAGAATATGACCTTCCCGTTCAGCCTGTCTCCACTGTGTGTTGAATATGACCTTGCCGTTCAGCCTGTCTCCACTGTGTGTTGAATATGACCTTGCCGTTCAGCCTGTCTCCACTGTGTAGAATATGACCTTCCCGTTCAGCCTGTCTCCACTGTGTGTAGAATATGACCTTCCCGTTCAGCCTGTCTCCACTGTGTGTAGAATATGACCTTGCCGTTCAGCCTGTCTCCACTGTGTGTAGAATATGACCTTGCCGTTCAGCCTGTCACCACTGTGTAGAATATGACCTTCCCGTTCAGCCTG
This sequence comes from Oncorhynchus nerka, assembly GCF_034236695.1. Lineage (NCBI taxonomy): Eukaryota > Metazoa > Chordata > Actinopteri > Salmoniformes > Salmonidae > Oncorhynchus > Oncorhynchus nerka. Next base: position 13,725,077 of record NC_088404.1, on the reverse strand, counting down.
TCTCCACTGTGTGTTGAATATGACCTTGCCGTTCAGCCGGTCTCCACTGTGTGTAGAATATGACATTCCCGTTCAGCCTGTCTCCACTGTGTAGAATATGACCTTGCCGTTCAGCCTGTCTCCACTGTGTGTTGAATATGACCTTGCCGTTCAGCCGGTCTCCACTGTGTGTAGAATATGACCTTGCCGTTCAGCCTGTCACCACTGTGTAGAATATGACCTTCCCGTTCAGCCTGTCTCCACTGTGTGTTGAATATGACCTTGCCGTTCAGCCGGTCTCCACTGTGTGTAGAATATGACCTTCCCGTTCAGCCTGTCTCCACTGTGTGTAGAATATGACCTTGCCGTTCAGCCTGTCTCCACTGTGTGTTGAATATGACCTTGCCGTTCAGCCTGTCTCCACTGTGTGTAGAATATGACCTTGCCGTTCAGCCTGTCTCCACTGTGTGTAGAATATGACCTTGCCGTTCAGCCTGTCTCCACTGTGTGTTGAATATGACCTTGCCGTTCAGCCTGTCTCCACTGTGTGTAGAATATGACCTTGCCGTTCAGCCTGTCTCCACTGTGTGTAGAATATGACATTCCCGTTCCGCCTGTCTCCACTGTGTGTAGAATATGATCTTCCATTTCAGCCTGTCTCCACTGTGTGTTGAATATGACCTTGCCGTTCAGCCTGTCTCCACTGTGTGTAGAATATGACCTTGCCGTTCAGCCTGTCTCCACTGTGTGTTGAATATGACCTTGCCGTTCAGCCTGTCTCCACTGTGTGTTGAATATGACCTTGCCGTTCAGCCTGTCTCCACTGTGTGTTGAATATGACCTTGCCGTTCAGCCTGTCACCACTGTGTAGAATATGACCTTCCCATTCAGCCTGTCTCCACTGTGTGTTGAATATGACCTTGCCGTTCAGCCTGTCTCCACTGTGTGTTGAATATGACCTTGCCGTTCAGCCTGTCTCCACTGTGTAGAATATGACCTTCCCGTTCAGCCTGTCTCCACTGTGTGTAGAATATGACCTTCCCGTTCAGCCTGTCTCCACTGTGTGTTGAATATGACCTTGCCGTTCAGCCTGTCTCCACTGTGTGTAGAATATGACCTTGCCGTTCAGCCGGTCTCCACTGTGTGTAGAATATGACATTCCCGTTCAGCCTGTCTCCACTGTGTAGAATATGACCTTCCCGTTCAGCCTGTCTCCACTGTGTGTAGAATATGACCTTGCCGTTCAGCCTGTCTCCACTGTGTGTTGAATATGACCTTGCCGTTCAGCCTGTCTCCACTGTGTGTAGAATATGACCTTGCCGTTCAGCCTGTCTCCACTGTGTGTTGAATATGACCTTGCCGTTCAGCCTGTCTCCACTGTGTGTAGAATATGACCTTGCCGTTCAGCCGGTCTCCACTGTGTGTAGAATATGACCTTCATGTTCAGCCGGTCTCCACTGTGTGTAGAATATGACATTCCAGTTCCGCCTGTCTCCACTGTGTGTAGAATATGATCTTCCAGTTCAGCCTGTCTCCACTGTGTGTTGAATATGACCTTGCCGTTCAGCCTGTCTCGACTGTGTGTAGAATATGACCTTCCCGTTCAGCCTGTCTCCACTGTGTGTTGAATATGACCTTGCCGTTCAGCCTGTCTCCACTGTGTGTAGAATAAGACCCTCCCGTTCAGCCGGTCTCCACTGTGTGTAGAATATGACATTCCCGTTCAGCCTGTCTCCACTGTGTGTAGAATATGACATTCCCGTTCAGCCGGTCTCCACTGTGTGTAGAATATAACATTCCCGTTCAGCCTGTCTCCACTGTGTGTAGAATATGACCTTGCCGTTCAGCCTGTCTCCACTGTGTGTAGAATATGACCTTCCCGTTCAGCCGGTCTCCGCTGTGTGTAGAATATGACATTCCCGTTCAGCCTGTCTCCACTGTGTAGAATATGACCTTGCCGTTCAGCCTGTCACCACTGTGTAGAATATGACCTTCCCGTTCAGCCTGTCTCCACTGTGTGTTGAATATGACCTTGCCGTTCAGCCTGTCTCCACTGTGTGTAGAATATGACCTTCCCGTTCAGCCTGTCACCACTGTGTGTAGAATATGACCTTGCCGTTCAGCCTGTCTCCACTGTGTGTAGAATATGACCTTGCCGTTCAGCCTGTCTCCACTGTGTGTTGAATATGACCTTGCCGTTCAGCCTGTCTCCACTGTGTGTTGAATATGACCTTGCAGTTCAGACTGTCACCACTGTGTAGAATATGACCTTCCCGTTCAGCCTGTCTCCACTGTGTGTTGAATATGACCTTGCCGTTCAGCCTGTCTCCACTGTGTGTTGAATATGACCTTGCCGTTCAGCCTGTCTCCACTGTGTAGAATATGACCTTCCCGTTCAGCCTGTCTCCACTGTGTGTAGAATATGACCTTCCCGTTCAGCCTGTCTCCACTGTGTGTAGAATATGACCTTGCCGTTCAGCCTGTCTCCACTGTGTGTAGAATATGACCTTGCCGTTCAGCCTGTCACCACTGTGTAGAATATGACCTTCCCGTTCAGCCTGTCTCCACTGTGTGTTGAATATGACCTTGCCGTTCAGCCGGTCTCCACTGTGTGTAGAATATGACATTCCCGTTCAGCCTGTCTCCACTGTGTAGAATATGACCTTGCCGTTCAGCCTGTCACCACTGTGTAGAATATGACCTTCCCGTTCAGCCTGTCTCCACTGTGTGTTGAATATGACCTTGCCGTTCAGCCGGTCTCCACTGTGTGTAGAATATGACCTTGCCGTTCAGCCTGTCACCACTGTGTAGAATATGACCTTCCCGTTCAGCCTGTCTCCACTGTGTGTTGAATATGACCTTGCCGTTCAGCCGGTCTCCACTGTGTGTAGAATATGACCTTCCCGTTCAGCCTGTCTCCACTGTGTGTAGAATATGACCTTGCCGTTCAGCCTGTCTCCACTGTGTGTTGAATATGACCTTGCCGTTCAGCCTGTCTCCACTGTGTGTAGAATATGACCTTGCCGTTCAGCCTGTCTCCACTGTGTGTAGAATATGACCTTGCCGTTCAGCCTGTCTCCACTGTGTGTTGAATATGACCTTGCCGTTCAGCCTGTCTCCACTGTGTGTAGAATATGACCTTGCCGTTCAGCCTGTCTCCACTGTGTGTAGAATATGACATTCCCTGTTCCGCCTGTCTCCACTGTGTGTAGAATATGATCTTCCATTTCAGCCTGTCTCCACTGTGTGTTGAATATGACCTTGCCGTTCAGCCTGTCTCCACTGTGTGTAGAATATGACCTTGCCGTTCAGCCTGTCTCCACTGTGTGTTGAATATGACCTTGCCGTTCAGCCTGTCTCCACTGTGTGTTGAATATGACCTTGCCGTTCAGCCTGTCTCCACTGTGTGTTGAATATGACCTTGCCGTTCAGCCTGTCACCACTGTGTAGAATATGACCTTCCCATTCAGCCTGTCTCCACTGTGTGTTGAATATGACCTTGCCGTTCAGCCTGTCTCCACTGTGTGTGAATATGACCTTGCCGTTCAGCCTGTCTCCACTGTGTAGAATATGACCTTCCCGTTCAGCCTGTCTCCACTGTGTGTAGAATATGACCTTCCCGTTCAGCCTGTCTCCACTGTGTGTTGAATATGACCTTGCCGTTCAGCCTGTCTCCACTGTGTGTAGAATATGACCTTGCCGTTCAGCCTGTCACCACTGTGTAGAATATGACCTTCCCGTTCAGCCTGTCTCCACTGTGTGTTGAATATGACCTTGCCGTTCAGCCGGTCTCCACTGTGTGTAGAATATGACATTCCCGTTCAGCCTGTCTCCACTGTGTAGAATATGACCTTCCCGTTCAGCCTGTCTCCACTGTGTGTAGAATATGACCTTGCCGTTCAGCCTGTCTCCACTGTGTGTTGAATATGACCTTGCCGTTCAGCCTGTCTCCACTGTGTGTAGAATATGACCTTGCCGTTCAGCCTGTCTCCACTGTGTGTTGAATATGACCTTGCCGTTCAGCCTGTCTCCACTGTGTGTAGAATATGACCTTGCCGTTCAGCCGGTCTCCACTGTGTGTAGAATATGACCTTCATGTTCAGCCGGTCTCCACTGTGTGTAGAATATGACATTCCAGTTCCGCCTGTCTCCACTGTGTGTAGAATATGATCTTCCAGTTCAGCCTGTCTCCACTGTGTGTTGAATATGACCTTGCCGTTCAGCCTGTCTCGACTGTGTGTAGAATATGACCTTCCCGTTCAGCCTGTCTCCACTGTGTGTTGAATATGACCTTGCCGTTCAGCCTGTCTCCACTGTGTGTAGAATAAGACCCTCCCGTTCAGCCGGTCTCCACTGTGTGTAGAATATGACATTCCCGTTCAGCCTGTCTCCACTGTGTGTAGAATATGACATTCCCGTTCAGCCGGTCTCCACTGTGTGTAGAATATAACATTCCCGTTCAGCCTGTCTCCACTGTGTGTAGAATATGACCTTGCCGTTCAGCCTGTCTCCACTGTGTGTAGAATATGACCTTCCCGTTCAGCCGGTCTCCGCTGTGTGTAGAATATGACATTCCCGTTCAGCCTGTCTCCACTGTGTAGAATATGACCTTGCCGTTCAGCCTGTCACCACTGTGTAGAATATGACCTTCCCGTTCAGCCTGTCTCCACTGTGTGTTGAATATGACCTTGCCGTTCAGCCGGTCTCCACTGTGTGTAGAATATGACCTTGCCAGCCTGTCACCACTGTGTAGAATATGACCTTCCCGTTCAGCCTGTCTCCACTGTGTGTTGAATATGACCTTGCCGTTCAGCCGGTCTCCACTGTGTGTAGAATATGACCTTCCCGTTCAGCCTGTCTCCACTGTGTGTAGAATATGACCTTGCCGTTCAGCCTGTCTCCACTGTGTGTTGAATATGACCTTGCCGTTCAGCCTGTCTCCACTGTGTGTTGAATATGACCTTGCCGTTCAGCCTGTCACCACTGTGTAGAATATGACCTTCCCATTCAGCCTGTCTCCACTGTGTGTTGAATATGACCTTGCCGTTCAGCCTGTCTCCACTGTGTGTTGAATATGACCTTGCCGTTCAGCCTGTCTCCACTGTGTAGAATATGACCTTCCCGTTCAGCCTGTCTCCACTGTGTGTAGAATATGACCTTCCCGTTCAGCCTGTCTCCACTGTGTGTTGAATATGACCTTGCCGTTCAGCCTGTCTCCACTGTGTGTAGAATATGACCTTGCCGTTCAGCCTGTCACCACTGTGTAGAATATGACCTTCCCGTTCAGCCTGTCTCCACTGTGTGTTGAATATGACCTTGCCGTTCAGCCGGTCTCCACTGTGTGTAGAATATGACATTCCCGTTCAGCCTGTCTCCACTGTGTAGAATATGACCTTCCCGTTCAGCCTGTCTCCACTGTGTGTAGAATATGACCTTGCCGTTCAGCCTGTCTCCACTGTGTGTTGAATATGACCTTGCCGTTCAGCCTGTCTCCACTGTGTGTAGAATATGACCTTGCCGTTCAGCCTGTCTCCACTGTGTGTTGAATATGACCTTGCCGTTCAGCCTGTCTCCACTGTGTGTAGAATATGACCTTGCCGTTCAGCCGGTCTCCACTGTGTGTAGAATATGACCTTCATGTTCAGCCGGTCTCCACTGTGTGTAGAATATGACATTCCCGTTCCGCCTGTCTCCACTGTGTGTAGAATATGATCTTCCAGTTCAGCCTGTCTCCACTGTGTGTTGAATATGACCTTGCCGTTCAGCCTGTCTCGACTGTGTGTAGAATATGACCTTCCCGTTCAGCCTGTCTCCACTGTGTGTTGAATATGACCTTGCCGTTCAGCCTGTCTCCACTGTGTGTAGAATAAGACCCTCCCGTTCAGCCGGTCTCCACTGTGTGTAGAATATGACATTCCCGTTCAGCCTGTCTCCACTGTGTGTAGAATATGACATTCCCGTTCAGCCGGTCTCCACTGTGTGTAGAATATAACATTCCCGTTCAGCCTGTCTCCACTGTGTGTAGAATATGACCTTGCCGTTCAGCCTGTCTCCACTGTGTGTAGAATATGACATTCCCGTTCAGCCTGTCTCCACTGTGTAGAATATGACCTTGCCGTTCAGCCTGTCACCACTGTGTAGAATATGACCTTCCCGTTCAGCGTGTCTCCACTGTGTGTTGAATATGACCTTGCCGTTCAGCCGGTCTCCACTGTGTGTAGAATATGACCTTGCCGTTCAGCCTGTCACCACTGTGTAGAATATGACCTTCCCGTTCAGCCTGTCTCCACTGTGTGTTGAATATGACCTTGCCGTTCAGCCGGTCTCCACTGTGTGTAGAATATGACCTTCCCGTTCAGCCTGTCTCCACTGTGTGTAGAATATGACCTTGCCGTTCAGCCTGTCTCCACTGTGTGTTGAATATGACCTTGCCGTTCAGCCTGTCTCCACTGTGTGTAGAATATGACCTTGCCGTCAGCCTGTCTCCACTGTGTGTAGAATATGACCTTGCCGTTCAGCCTGTCTCCACTGTGTGTTGAATATGACCTTGCCGTTCAGCCTGTCTCCACTGTGTGTTGAATATGACCTTGCCGTTCAGCCTGTCTCCACTGTGTGTAGAATATGACCTTGCCGTTCAGCCTGTCTCCACTGTGTGTAGAATATGACATTCCCGTTCCGCCTGTCTCCACTGTGTGTAGAATATGATCTTCCATTTCAGCCTGTCTCCACTGTGTGTTGAATATGACCTTGCCGTTCAGCCTGTCTCCACTGTGTGTAGAATATGACCTTGCCGTTCAGCCTGTCTCCACTGTGTGTTGAATATGACCTTGCCGTTCAGCCTGTCTCCACTGTGTGTTGAATATGACCTTGCCGTTCAGCCTGTCTCCACTGTGTGTTGAATATGACCTTGCCGTTCAGCCTGTCACCACTGTGTAGAATATGACATTCCCGTTCCGCCTGTCTCCACTGTGTGTAGAATATGATCTTCCATTTCAGCCTGTCTCCACTGTGTGTTGAATATGACCTTGCCGTTCAGCCTGTCTCCACTGTGTGTAGAATATGACCTTGCCGTTCAGCCTGTCTCCACTGTGTGTTGAATATGACCTTGCCGTTCAGCCTGTCTCCACTGTGTGTTGAATATGACCTTGCCGTTCAGCCTGTCTCCACTGTGTGTTGAATATGACCTTGCCGTTCAGCCTGTCACCACTGTGTAGAATATGACCTTCCCGTTCAGCCTGTCTCCACTGTGTGTTGAATATGACCTTGCCGTTCAGCCTGTCTCCACTGTGTAGAATATGACCTTCCCGTTCAGCCTGTCTCCACTGTGTGTTGAATATGACCTTGCCGTTCAGCCGGTCTCCACTGTGTGTAGAATATGACCTTCCCGTTCAGCCTGTCTCCACTGTGTGTTGAATATGACCTTGCCGTTCAGCCTGTCTCCACTGTGTGTTGAATATGACCTTGCCGTTCAGCCTGTCTCCACTGTGTGTTGAATATGACCTTGCCGTTCAGCCTGTCTCCACTGTGTGTAGAATATGACCTTGCCGTTCAGCCTGTCTCCACTGTGTGTTGAATATGACCTTGCCGTTCAGCCTGTCTCCACTGTGTGTAGAATAAGACCTTGCCGTTCAGCCTGTCTCCACTGTGTGTAGAATATGACCTTGCCGTTCAGCCTGTCTCCACTGTGTGTTGAATATGACCTTGCCGTTCAGCCTGTCTCCACTGTGTGTTGAATATGACCTTGCCGTTCAGCCTGTCTCCACTGTGTGTAGAATATGACCTTGCCGTTCAGCCTGTCTCCACTGTGTGTAGAATATGACATTCCCGTTCAGCCTGTCTCCACTGTGTGTAGAATATGATCTTCCATTTCAGCCTGTCTCCACTGTGTGTTGAATATGACCTTGCCGTTCAGCCTGTCTCCACTGTGTGTAGAATATGACCTTGCCGTTCAGCCTGTCTCCACTGTGTGTTGAATATGACCTTGCCGTTCAGCCTGTCTCCACTGTGTGTTGAATATGACCTTGCCGTTCAGCCTGTCACCACTGTGTAGAATATGACCTTCCCGTTCAGCCTGTCTCCACTGTGTGTTGAATATGACCTTGCCGTTCAGCCTGTCTCCACTGTGTGTTGAATATGACCTTGCCGTTCAGCCTGTCTCCACTGTGTAGAATATGACCTTCCCGTTCAGCCTGTCTCCACTGTGTGTAGAATATGACCTTCCCGTTCAGCCTGTCTCCACTGTGTGTTGAATATGACCTTGCCGTTCAGCCTGTCTCCACTGTGTGTAGAATATGACCTTGCCGTTCAGCCTGTCACCACTGTGTAGAATATGACCTTCCCGTTCAGCCTGTCTCCACTGTGTGTTGAATATGACCTTGCCGTTCAGCCGGTCTCCACTGTGTGTAGAATATGACATTCCCGTTCAGCCTGTCTCCACTGTGTAGAATATGACCTTCCCGTTCAGCCTGTCTCCACTGTGTGTAGAATATGACCTTGCCGTTCAGCCTGTCTCCACTGTGTGTTGAATATGACCTTGCCATTCAGCCTGTCTCCACTGTGTGTAGAATATGACCTTGCCGTTCAGCCTGTCTCCACTGTGTGTTGAATATGACCTTGCCGTTCAGCCTGTCTCCACTGTGTGTAGAATATGACCTTGCCGTTCAGCCGGTCTCCACTGTGTGTAGAATATGACCTTCATGTTCAGCCGGTCTCCACTGTGTGTAGAATATGACCTTGCCGTTCAGCCTGTCTCCACTGTGTGTAGAATAAGACCCTCCCGTTCAGCCGGTCTCCACTGTGTGTTGAATAAGACCTTCCCGTTCAGCCTGTCTCCACTGTGTGTTGAATATGACCTTCCCGTTCAGCCTGTCTCCACTGTGTGTAGAATATGACCTTCCCGTTCAGCCTGTCTCCACTGTGTGTAGAATATGACCTTCCCGTTCAGCCTGTCTCCACTGTGTGTAGAATATGACCTTCCCGTTCAGCCGGTCTCCACTGTGTGTAGAATATGACATTCCCGTTCAGCCTGTCTCCACTGTGTGTAGAATATGACATTCCCGTTCAGCCGGTCTCCACTGTGTGTAGAATATAACATTCCCGTTCAGCCTGTCTCCACTGTGTGTAGAATATGACCTTGCCGTTCAGCCTGTCTCCACTGTGTGTAGAATATGACCTTCCCGTTCAGCCGGTCTCCGCTGTGTGTAGAATATGACATTCCCATTCAGCTTGTCTCCACTGTGTGTAGAATATGACCCTCCCGTTCAGCCTGTCTCCACTGTGTGTAGAATATGACCTTCCCGTTCAGCCTGTCTCCACTGTGTGTTGAATATGACCTTGCTGTTCAGCCTGTCTCCACTGTGTGTAGAATATGACCTTGCCGTTCAGCCTGTCACCACTGTGTAGAATATGACCTTCCCGTTCAGCCTGTCTCCACTGTGTGTTGAATATGACCTTGCCGTTCAGCCGGTCTCCACTGTGTGTAGAATATGACATTCCCGTTCAGCCTGTCTCCACTGTGTGTTGAATATGACCTTGCCGTTCAGCCTGTCTCCACTGTGTGTAGAATAAGACCCTCCCGTTCAGCCGGTCTCCACTGTGTGTTGAATAAGACCTTCCCGTTCAGCCTGTCTCCACTGTGTGTTGAATATGACCTTCCCGTTCAGCCTGTCTCCACTGTGTGTAGAATATGACCTTCCCGTTCAGCCTGTCTCCACTGTGTGTAGAATATGACCTTCCCGTTCAGCCTGTCTCCACTGTGTGTAGAATATGACCTTCCCGTTCAGCCGGTCTCCACTGTGTGTAGAATATGACATTCCCGTTCAGCCTGTCTCCACTGTGTGTAGAATATGACATTCCCGTTCAGCCGGTCTCCACTGTGTGTAGAATATAACATTCCCGTTCAGCCTGTCTCCACTGTGTGTAGAATATGACCTTGCCGTTCAGCCTGTCTCCACTGTGTGTAGAATATGACCTTCCCGATCAGCCGGTCTCCGCTGTGTGTAGAATATGACATTCCCATTCAGCTTGTCTCCACTGTGTGTAGAATATGACCCTCCCGTTCAGCCTGTCTCCACTGTGTGTAGAATATGACCTTCCCGTTCAGCCTGTCTCCACTGTGTGTTGAATATGACCTTGCCGTTCAGCCTGTCTCCACTGTGTGTAGAATATGACCTTGCCGTTCAGCCTGTCACCACTGTGTAGAATATGACCTTCCCGTTCAGCCTGTCTCCACTGTGTGTTGAATATGACCTTGCCGTTCAGCCGGTCTCCACTGTGTGTAGAATATGACATTCCCGTTCAGCCTGTCTCCACTGTGTAGAATATGACCTTCCCGTTCAGCCTGTCTCCACTGTGTGTAGAATATGACCTTGCCGTTCAGCCTGTCTCCACTGTGTGTTGAATATGACCTTGCCGTTCAGCCTGTCTCCACTGTGTGTAGAATATGACCTTGCCGTTCAGCCTGTCTCCACTGTGTGTTGAATATGACCTTGCCGTTCAGCCGGTCTCCACTGTGTGTAGAATATGACATTCCCGTTCAGCCTGTCTCCACTGTGTGTAGAATATGACATTCCCGTTCAGCCGGTCTCCACTGTGTGTAGAATATAACATTCCCGTTCAGCCTGTCTCCACTGTGTGTAGAATATGACCTTGCCGTTCAGCCTGTCTCCACTGTGTGTAGAATATGACCTTCCCGTTCAGCCGGTCTCCGCTGTGTGTAGAATATGACATTCCCGTTCAGCCTGTCTCCACTGTGTAGAATATGACCTTGCCGTTCAGCCTGTCACCACTGTGTAGAATATGACCTTCCCGTTCAGCCTGTCTCCACTGTGTGTTGAATATGACCTTGCCGTTCAGCCGGTCTCCACTGTGTGTAGAATATGACCTTGCCGTTCAGCCTGTCACCACTGTGTAGAATATGACCTTCCCGTTCAGCCTGTCTCCACTGTGTGTTGAATATGACCTTGCCGTTCAGCCGGTCTCCACTGTGTGTAGAATATGACCTTCCCGTTCAGCCTGTCTCCACTGTGTGTAGAATATGACCTTGCCGTTCAGCCTGTCTCCACTGTGTGTTGAATATGACCTTGCCGTTCAGCCTGTCTCCACTGTGTGTAGAATATTACCTTGCCGTTCAGCCTGTCTCCACTGTGTGTAGAATATGACCTTGCCGTTCAGCCTGTCTCCACTGTGTGTTGAATATGACCTTGCCGTTCAGCCTGTCTCCACTGTGTGTTGAATATGACCTTGCTGTTCAGCCTGTCTCCACTGTGTGTAGAATATGACCTTGCCGTTCAGCCTGTCTCCACTGTGTGTAGAATATGACATTCCCGTTCCGCCTGTCTCCACTGTGTGTAGAATATGATCTTCCATTTCAGCCTGTCTCCACTGTGTGTTGAATATGACCTTGCCGTTCAGCCTGTCTCCACTGTGTGTAGAATATGACCTTGCCGTTCAGCCTGTCTCCACTGTGTGTTGAATATGACCTTGCCGTTCAGCCTGTCTCCACTGTGTGTTGAATATGACCTTGCCGTTCAGCCTGTCTCCACTGTGTGTTGAATATGACCTTGCCGTTCAGCCTGTCACCACTGTGTAGAATATGACCTTCCCGTTCAGCCTGTCTCCACTGTGTGTTGAATATGACCTTGCCGTTCAGCCTGTCTCCACTGTGTAGAATATGACCTTGCCGTTCAGCCTGTCTCCACTGTGTGTTGAATATGACCTTGCCGTTCAGCCGGTCTCCACTGTGTGTAGAATATGACATTCCCGTTCAGCCTGTCTCCACTGTGTGTAGAATATGACATTCCCGTTCAGCCGGTCTCCACTGTGTGTAGAATATAACATTCCCGTTCAGCCTGTCTCCACTGTGTGTAGAATATGACCTTGCCGTTCAGCCTGTCTCCACTGTGTGTAGAATATGACCTTCCCGTTCAGCCGGTCTCCGCTGTGTGTAGAATATGACATTCCCGTTCAGCCTGTTTCCACTGTGTAGAATATGACCTTGCCGTTCAGCCTGTCACCACTGTGTAGAATATGACCTTCCCGTTCAGCCTGTCTCCACTGTGTGTTGAATATGACCTTGCCGTTCAGCCGGTCTCCACTGTGTGTAGAATATGACCTTGCCGTTCAGCCTGTCACCACTGTGTAGAATATGACCTTCCCGTTCAGCCTGTCTCCACTGTGTGTTGAATATGACCTTGCCGTTCAGCCTGTCTCCACTGTGTAGAATATGACCTTCCCGTTCAGCCTGTCTCCACTGTGTGTAGAATATGACCTTCCCGTTCAGCCTGTCTCCACTGTGTGTAGAATATGACCTTGCCGTTCAGCCTGTCTCCACTGTGTGTAGAATATGACCTTGCCGTTCAGCCTGTCTCCACTGTGTGTTGAATATGACCTTGCCGTTCAGCCTGTCTCCACTGTGTGTTGAATATGACCTTGCCGTTCAGCCTGTCTCCACTGTGTGTTGAATATGACCTTGCCGTTCAGCCTGTCACCACTGTGTAGAATATGACCTTCCCGTTCAGCCTGTCTCCACTGTGTGTTGAATATGACCTTGCCGTTCAGCCTGTCTCCACTGTGTAGAATATGACCTTCCCGTTCAGCCTGTCTCCACTGTGTGTAGAATATGACCTTCCCGTTCAGCCTGTCTCCACTGTGTGTTGAATATGACCTTGCCGTTCAGCCTGTCTCCACTGTGTGTAGAATATGACCTTGCCGTTCAGCCTGTCACCACTGTGTAGAATATGACCTTCCCGTTCAGCCTGTCTCCACTGTGTGTTGAATATGACCTTGCCGTTCAGCCGGTCTCCACTGTGTGTAGAATATGACCCTCCCATTCAGCCTGTCTCCACTGTGTGTTGAATATGACATTCCCGTTCAGCCTGTCTCCACTGTGTGTAGAATATAACTTTGCCGTTCAGCCTGTCTCCACTGTGTGTAGAATAAGACCCTCCCATTAAGCCTGTCTTCACTGTGTGTTGAATATGACCTTACCGTTCAGCCTGTCTCCACTGTGTGTAGAATATGACCTTCCCGTTCAGCCTGTCTCCACTGTGTGTAGAATATGACCTTGCCGTTCAGCCTGTCTCCACTGTGTAGAATATGACCTTCCCGTTCAGCCTGTCTCCACTGTGTGTTGAATATGACCTTGCCGTTCAGCCTGTCTCCACTGTGTGTTGAATATGACCTTGACGTTCAGCCTGTCTCCACTGTGTAGAATATGACCTTCGCGTTCAGCCTGTCTCCACTGTGTGTAGAATATGACCTTCCCGTTCAGCCTGTCTCCACTGTGTGTAGAATATGACCTTGCCGTTCAGCCTGTCTCCACTGTGTGTTGAATATGACCTTGCCGTTCAGCCTGTCTCCACTGTGTGTAGAATATGACCTTGCCGTTCAGCCGGTCTCCACTGTGTGTAGAATATGACCTTCCCGTTCAGCCGGTCTCCACTGTGTGTAGAATATGACATTCCCGTTCAGCCTGTCTCCACTGTGTGTAGAATATGATCTTCCCGTTCAGCCTGTCTCCACTGTGTGTAGAATATGACCTTCCTTTTCAGCCGGTCTCCACTGTGTGTTGAATATAACCTTGCCGTTCAGCCTGTCTCCACTGTGTGTAGAATATGACCTTCCCGTTCAGCCTGTCTCCACTGTGTGTAGAATATGACCTTCCCATTCAGCCTGTCTCCACTGTGTGTTGAATATGACCTTGCCGTTCAGCCTGTCTCCACTGTGTGTTGAATATGACCTTGCCGTTCAGCCTGTCTCCACTGTGTGTAGAATATGACCTTCCCGTTCAGCCTGTCTCCACTGTGTGTTGAATATGACCTTGCCGTTCAGCCGGTCTCCACTGTGTGTAGAATAAGACCCTCCCGTTCAGCCGGTCTCCACTGTGTGTTGAATAAGACCTTCCCGTTCAGCCTGTCTCCACTGTGTGTTGAATATGACCTTGCCGTTCAGCCTGTCTCCACTGTGTAGAATATGACCTTCCCGTTCAGCCTGTCTCCACTGTGTGTAGAATATGACCTTCCCGTTCAGCCTGTCTCCACTGTGTGTAGAATATGACCTTGCCGTTCAGCCTGTCTCCACTGTGTGTAGAACATGACCTTCCCGTTCAGCCTGTCTCCACTGTGTGTTGAATATGACCTTGCCGTTCAGCCTGTCTCCACTGTGTGTTGAATATGACCTTGCCGTTCAGCCTGTCTCCACTGTGTGTTGAATATGACCTTGCCGTTCAGCCTGTCTCCACTGTGTGTAGAATAAGACCCTCCCATTCAGCCTGTCTCCACTGTGTAGAATATGACCTTCGCGTTCAGCCTGTATCCACTGTGTGTAGAAAATGACCTTCCCGTTCAGCCTGTCTCCACTGTGTGTAGAATATGACCTTGCCGTTCAGCCTGTCTCCACTGTGTGTTGAATATGACCTTGCCGTTCAGCCTGTCTCCACTGTGTGTAGAATATGACCTTGCCGTTCAGCCGGTCTCCACTGTGTGTAGAATATGACCTTCCCGTTCAGCCGGTCTCCACTGTGTGTAGAATATGACATTCCCGTTCAGCCTGTCTCCACTGTGTGTAGAATATGATCTTCCCGTTCAGCCTGTCTCCACTGTGTGTAGAATATGACCTTCCTTTTCAGCCGGTCTCCACTGTGTGTTGAATATAACCTTGCCGTTCAGCCTGTCTCCACTGTGTGTAGAATATGACCTTCCCGTTCAGCCTGTCTCCACTGTGTGTAGAATATGACCTTCCCATTCAGCCTGTCTCCACTGTGTGTTGAATATGACCTTGCCGTTCAGCCTGTCTCCACTGTGTGTTGAATATGACCTTGCCGTTCAGCCTGTCTCCACTGTGTGTAGAATATGACCTTCCCGTTCAGCCTGTCTCCACTGTGTGTTGAATATGACCTTGCCGTTCAGCCGGTCTCCACTGTGTGTAGAATAAGACCCTCCCGTTCAGCCGGTCTCCACTGTGTGTTGAATAAGACCTTCCCGTTCAGCCTGTCTCCACTGTGTGTTGAATATGACCTTGCCGTTCAGCCTGTCTCCACTGTGTAGAATATGACCTTCCCGTTCAGCCTGTCTCCACTGTGTGTAGAATATGACCTTCCCGTTCAGCCTGTCTCCACTGTGTGTAGAATATGACCTTGCCGTTCAGCCTGTCTCCACTGTGTGTAGAACATGACCTTCCCGTTCAGCCTGTCTCCACTGTGTGTTGAATATGACCTTGCCGTTCAGCCTGTCTCCACTGTGTGTTGAATATGACCTTGCCGTTCAGCCTGTCTCCACTGTGTGTTGAATATGACCTTGCCGTTCAGCCTGTCTCCACTGTGTGTAGAATAAGACCCTCCCATTCAGCCTGTCTCTACTGTGTGTAGAATAAGACCCTCCCATTCAGCCTGTCTCCACTGTGTGTAGAATAAGACCCTCCCGTTCAGCCTGTCTCCACTGTGTGTAGAATAAGACCCTCCCATTCAGCCTGTCTCCACTGTGTGTAGACTGCCACAGTCCTTTATTGAGTTGTTTCCTCAAATAAAGGCTCCTCCCCCTTCAACATCCCTGAGGAGCTGTGTCTTTCTACTTCCCTTTGTAGCCAATGAGATCCAATGAGAACTGGGTGAGAGGGCGTCAAATCGAGTGTGAACTACGATGATCAACCTGTCCCTGACTGTAGTAGGCTACGTCCCAAATGACACCCTATTCCCTATTTAGATAACTACTTTTGACCAGGGCCCTTAGGGTTTTGATCATAAGTAGTGCTATATCGGGAATAAGTGGCTATTTAGAACACAGCCCTAGATTGTCACTGTAGCAGTGTTGGTGATGTAGTTAGACAGGAGTGTTGCTGTTATAAAGTGTACCGTCTCAGGGCGTTTTGACAGGCTACTCACAGATGTGTTATGTAGGTATTGGTTTTGCAATGCAATACCATACAATGAATGCATAGAGGAGTTGGGATTGGAACACTAGCCTGTACTCTCTAGTTACATCTGAATATAATAGCTTTGTACGTTCCATTCCATTTCATGCTTTCACGTTAAATTGTTAAATTCTCCCCCACACTGTTTGACATCATATACTGGAAACCTTATTTTTGCTTGTATAACTTAATACTGTTATGGTCCATAATAACAGTCTGGGTTAGGGAGGCCGGGGTTAGGGAGGGTTGGGCCGGGTTAGGGAGGGTTGGGCCGGGGTTAGGGAGGCCGGGGTAAGGGGAGGGTTTGGCCGGGTTAGGGAGGCCGGGGTTAGGGAGGCTGGGGTTAGGGAGGGTTGGGCCGGGTTAGGGGAGGGTTAGGCCGGGGTTAGGGAGGCCGGGGTAAGGGAGGGTTTGGCCGGGGTTAGGGAGGCCGGGGTTAGGGAGGGTTTGGCCGGGGTTAGGGAGGCCGGGTTAGGGAGGCCGGGGTTAGGGAGGGTTTGGCCGGGGTTAGGGAGGCCGGGGTTTGGGGAGGCCGGGTTTAGGGAGGGTTTGGCCAGTGTTAGGGAGGCCGGGGTTAGAGGAGGGTTTGGCCGGGTTAGGGAGGACGGGATTAGGGGAGGCCGGGTTTACGGGAGGCCGGGTTTAGGGAGGGTTTGGCCGGGGTTAGGGGAAGGTTTAGCTGGGGTTAGGGAGGACGGGGTTAGGGAGGGTTTGGCCGGGGTTAGGGGAAGGTTTAGCCGGGGTTAGGGGAGGGTTTGGCCGGGGTTAGGGGAGGACGGGGTTACGGGAGGCCGGGTTTAGGGGAGGGTTTGGCCGGGGTTAGGGGAGAGTTTGGCCGGGGTAGGCCGTCATTGTAAAATAAGAATTTGTTATTAACTGACTTGCCTAGTTAAATAAAGGTTAAATAAAAAATGAAATAATCCAATCATTAGGTGTGGATAATTTGATGTTTGCACTCATGTTAACCTCTAGTTATATGTAAAAGTTATGAGAAAAAAAAGCCACAATATTCTGTCGTGTGATTTCTTTCCCTTTTTTAGTAAACAGATTTGCAGTCTGTTTAAAAATGTAGATGCAGCTATATTGCAAAATAAAAATAGAGAATGTCAATGTGATTGATGACGCTTGCTCGAGTTCTGAATCAAATTCATAACTATCACGTATTAAAAACCAAATACCCAATCAATATGTTGACATTAAAATGGCAGCGATCTCTAACTGCTCTCACAGCTCTGTTTTCAACTGTGCTGATCAGGCGCCTGCCTAGCTGTGTGAAAACGGGTAGAAAAGGCGTTATCTGAGAGATATACGGCTAACAAGACACCAAGGTCCATCCCACTACAGTCTGACCTGGGTTTGTCCTGGGCCAATCTAGCTAAGTCAATATCAACGCTGCTCCGCCTCTGATTGTTAGCTCCACTACGACCACCAGTTCACCTTTCTCTCCTCTCTTTCTTCCCTATTTTATCCCCCCTTTTTTCATGGCGTAAAAGGATTGTTATTACAGTAGAGTGATAGGAGTTTATGAGGTCTTTATGACTCGGGCTTTGTGTTAGGCTCTTCTCCAGGTGATAGTGCCCTGTATTGGCAGGTCACTGAAAGCCTGGAGAATGAGACAGTCAGGCCTATAGCTTTTATGATATAAGGTAACTCACACATCATCATTGGGTGCTAATCTCAACAATGGGCTCTGAATGGTGTCATGTAAACTGCAAATGAACCCTTAACTCTTAAGCTGTACTATACTGTGCTGTGCACTGCGGGGGCAAAGAGTCCCATGGCCGAGACTGTCGTGACCTTCTCATTGCCCCTACACGTTTCTGCTTTACAGCCTCTGTCATGGGGTAGAGTTAAGGAAATAGAATTAGGCAATAAGGCACGAGAGAGTGTAGTATATGGCACTGTGTGTGTATATACCACGGCTAAGGGCAGTTCTTAGGCACAAAACAAGCAGTGCACATTTTTAGTATGCGTATGTGATCCCTGCGGGAATTGAACCCACAACTTGACCAACTTGAGCCACACAGGACCACTAGTGTGATGATTATGTGAATTGCGATTTATAGGTCATGAACACATACTACAACAGTTTTTACTGAGCATATTACAACCTTGTGGGATTCGGCATGTTCAAGAGTGAGGCCAGTTTGACCACTGAAGAATGTGTTGTTTTATTATCGTGGGTTGTTGGTCATGCCTCTTGACGCTGGTCCTTTCCTGTCATTGAGGCATGCTATAGCTAGACTCTAACTCTGGAGGGCAACCACTCAACGAGATGAGCCGGCGGGGTAGAGCCGGCGGGGTGGAGCCGGCGGGGTAGAGCCGGCGGGGTGGAGCCGGCGGGGTGAAGCCGGCGGGGTAGAGCCGGCGGGGTGGAGCCGGCGGGGTGGAGCCGGCGGGGTAGAGCCGGCGGGGTAGAGCCGGCGGGGTGGAGCCGGCGGGGTGAAGCCGGCGGGGTGAAGCCGGCGGGGTAGAGCCGGCGGGGTAGAGCCGGCAGGGTGGAGCCGAGGGTGGAGCCGGCGGGGTGGAGCCGACGGGGTGGAGCCGACGGGGGAGCCGGCGGGAGCCGGCGGGGCAGAGCCGGCGGGGCGGAGCCGGCGGGGCGGAGCCGAGGGAGGAGCCGGCGGGGCGGAGCCGGCGGGGCGGAGCCGGCGGGGCGGAGCCGGCAGGGTGGAGCCAGCGGGGTGTTGTTTAACAGTGGTAGAAGGTGCAATGGACCAGAGACCAGGCGTGAGGTGCTGCATGGTCAGGTTTTTTGTTGTTGTTGTTGTTGTGTGTGTGTGTGTGTGTGTGTGTGTGTGTGTGTGTGTGTGTGTGTGTGTGTGTGTGTGTGTGTGTGTGTGTTTGTTGTGTCTCTGAAAGGGGAATGGGGCTGTAAAGACCACCGGGGGTAGATATTTATGGGTGAGCCTTAAAGGTCACCTCAGAGCTCGTCTCGTGTACACACACACACACACACACACACACACACACACACACACACAAATCAAATGTATTTATATAGCCCTTCTTACATCAGCTGGTATATCAAGGTGCTATACAGAAACCCAGCCTAAAACCCCAAACAGCAAGCAATGCAGGTGTAGAAGCACACACACACTCATGTATGCAAGCAGGCACACACACACAAAGAGGTCAGGGATGTGGGGCTTGTCTTGCGGCGACAAATCCGATGTTGAACCTTGATCTGTGAAATTGTTAGAGAGCCCTTTCTAACAACAGTGTTGTAGGGCAGCCAGCGAGCATTGAAATGCAAGACTATGAGCAGAGCAGAGTAGAACACCTGTTTAGGAGAGGTCCTGGCTAGCAGAGTAGAACACCTGTTTAGGAGAGGTCCTGGCTAGCAGAGTAGAACACCTGTTTAGGAGAGGTCCTGGCTAGCAGAGTAGAACACCTGTTTAGGAGAGGTCCTGGCTAGCGGAGTAGAACACCTGTTTAGGAGAGGTCCTGGCTAGCGGAGTAGAACACCTGTTTAGGAGAGGTCCTGGCTAGCGGAGTAGAACACCTGTTTAGGAGAGGTCCTGGCTAGCGGAGTAGAACACCTGTTTAGGAGAGGTCCTGGCTAGCAGAGTAGAACACCTGTTTAGGAGAGGTCCTGGCTAGCGGAGTAGAACACCTGTTTAGACGAGGTCCTGGCTAGCGGAGTAGAACACCTGTTTAGGAGAGGTCCTGGCTAGCGGAGTAGAACCCCTGTTTAGGAGAGGTCCTGGCTAGAGGAGTAGAACACCTGTTTAGACGAGGTCCTGGCTAGCGGAGTAGAACACCTGTTTAGGAGAGGTCCTGGCTAGCGGAGTAGAACACCTGTTTAGGAGAGGTCCTGGCTAGCGGAGTAGAACACCTGTTTAGGAGAGGTCCTGGCTAGCGGAGTAGAACACCTGTTTAGGAGAGGTCCTGGCTAGCAGAGTAGAACACCTGTTTAGGAGAGGTGCTGGCTAGCGGAGTAGAACACCTGTTTAGGAGAGGTCCTGGCTAGCGGAGGAGTAGAACACCTGTTTTGGAGAGGCCCTGGCTAGCGGAGTAGAACACCTGTTTAGGAGAGGTCCTGGCTAGCGGAGTAGAACACCTGTTTAGGAGAGGTCCTGGCTAGAGGAGTAGAACACCTGTTTAGGAGAGGTCCTGGCTAGCGGAGGAGTAGAACACCTGTTTAGGAGAGGTCCTGGCTAGCAGAGTAGAACACCTGTTTAGGCGAGGTCCTGGCTAGCGGAGTAGAATTCTTGAAAAAGAAGCACCTTGTGCTGGGGCCAATAAAAAGGCCACTCTAAAATGTTGTCGCACAACACAATGCCACAGATGTCTCAAGTTTTGAGGGAGCGTGCAACAGGCATGCTGACTGCAGGAATGTACACCAGAATTGAATGTTAATTTCTCTACCATCTCTACCATAAGCCATCTCCAATGTCATTTTAGAGGATTTGGCAGTACGTCCATCCAGCCTCACAACCGCAGACCACATGTATGGAGTCGTGTGGGCGAGTGGTTCGCTGATGAACAGAGTGCCCCATGGTGGCGGTGGCGTTACGGTATGGGCGGGCATTAAAACTTTAAAAGAGTTGTATAATTGATGAAAGCTTGGTGATGTATGGCGCAAGATTGAATGTAATGTATATGGACTCAGTCAAGTTTCAGTGCGGCATTGAAGTGACTTGCAATCCACAGGTGCCACTGCAATAGTCTTCCATGTGAATTGGCCCTTTGAACTTCTTCAACCATTTACATTTGAGTAATTTAGGCGAAGCTCTTATCCAGAGCAGCTTACAGTAGTGTGTTTATACATTTTCGTACTGGTCACCCGTGGGAACCGAATCCACAACCCTGGCGTTGCAAGCGTCGTGCTAAGCGCCGTGCTAAGCGCCGTGCTAAGCGTCGTGCTAAGCGCCGTGCTAAGCGCCGTGCTCTACCACATGGGACCAGTTGGTGAACTTTCTTCCCACTCAACTAACTTTCAAGATGAGAAGCAAGTCTGACAATTTCAACATAGCAACATAGCCACATAGTCACATAGTCACATAGTCACATAGCCACATAGTCACATAGCCACATAGTCACAAAGTCACATAGCCACATAGTCACATAGCCACATAGCCACATAGCCACATAGTCACATAGCCACATAGTCACATAGCCACATAGTCACATAGTCACATAGCCACATAGTCACATAGTCACATAGCCACATAGTCACATAGCCACATAGTCACATAGTCACATAGTCACATAGTCACATAGTCACATAGTCACATAGCCACATAGTCACATAGCCACATAGTCACATAGTCACATAGTCACATAGTCACATAGTCACATAGCCACATAGTCACATAGCCACATAGTCACATAGCCAACATTGAAATCTGCTGTCAGATTTACATAGTTTGTAGATATTTCATCCCTTTAGTGACTTTCTGTTCAAATCATTTAATGACTTGTATCTTTTTTTTTACCAGTGTTCTATATAATTTCTGTAACTCATGTGTTTCCAACTCAGCCTTGGCCTGATTGGTCTGGAGGTAGGATGCAGAGTTCTCCCTCCCCTTTAAGACTCGCTAATTGATGGAGCTGAAGGTTTTTTTGGTTGGACACAAAGGTCTGTGGTCTGTACTGGGACCTGCTGAGTGGTGTGTCAATGGGCCACCCTGGCTTCCCTGGCCCTAGCTGCAACAATGGCTTTGTCCACACACGCACATGTTGCAACAAAGACCAGGGAGTGCGTGTGTGGACAAAGCCATTGTGCAGTCAAGTTTCAGTTCAGCGTACACAACACGCACGCAGGCACTCATGCACACACACAAAAGCATGCACACATGCTTATTCACGTAAAATCCACAAACATCCATATTAGGGTAAAGCATGATGTTTCCTTAAAGCTGAGGTGACTAGGCCAGTGTTGTCCCCGCTAAATGATGTCCCCAGGGAAGTTAGGAACTCTATTTAGAGATGGACAGGGTTCCTTCCGGCAGACCACAGAGGAAGCTCAGGGTGACGGCCTCCACCACCTCAGCCCCGGATCCAAACTAAACTAACTTTGTTTTCTGAGGCAACAGGAAGAGTTTCTTCACCTTTTAACATTCCTTTCCTCAGGGAGGGAAAGAGATGGAGGGGTCAACTGTCCTGCGGGGTTGGGGTCAAATCCATTTCCAGCCAAGTCAGGGAGTTTGGAATTTCAGTGAATTTCCTGAATTAAAAGGGAATTGACCCCAGCCCTACTGTCATGCTTGTGGGACATTTCAGTCCTTCCATAGCCAAAGGCAACTGACCAAAGAGGAAAAACACAAGTTGAACAGTTACACAAAACAGTTGAACAGTTACAATAGTTCAACAGAACAACAGTTCAACAGAACAACAGTTCAACAGAACAAAAGTTACAACAGAACAACAGTTACAACAGAACAACAGTTACAACAGTTACAACAGAACAACAGAACAATAGTTACAACAGAACAACAGAACAATAGTTACAACAGAACAACAGAACAATAGTTACAACAGAACAACAGAACAATAGTTACAACAGTTCAACAGTTCAACAGTTACAACAGTTACAACAGTTCAACAGTTCAACAGTTACAACAGTTACAACAGTTCAACAGTTACAACAGAACAACAGAACAACAGAACAACAGAACAACAGAACAACAGAACAACAGAACAACAGTTACAACAGAACAACAGAACAGCCGTTACAACAGAACAATAGTTACAACAGTTCAACAGTTACAACAGTTACAACAGAACAACAGTTCCAACAGTTACAACAGAACAACAGTTACAACAGAACAACAGAACAACAGTTACAACAGAACAACAGAACAGCCGTTACAACAGAACAACAGTTACAACAGAACAACAGAACAGCCGTTACAACAGAACAACAGTTACAACAGAACAACAGTTACAACAGAACAACAGAACAACAGTTACAACAGAACAACAGAACAACAGTTACAACAGAACAACAGAACAACAGTTACAACAGAACAACAGTTACAACAGAACAACAGTTACAACAGTTACAACAGAACAACAGTTACAACAGTTACAACAGAACAACAGTTACAACAGAACAACAGAACAACAGTTACAACAGAACAACAGTTACAACAGAACAACAGTTACAACAGTTACAACAGAACAACAGTTACAACAGTTACAACAGAACAATAGTTACAACAGTTCAACAGTTACAATTTACAATAGTTACAACAGAACAACAGAACAACAGTTACAACAGAACAACAGAACAGCCGTTACAACAGAACAACAGTTACAACAGAACAACAGAACAGCCGTTACAACAGAACAACAGTTACAACAGAACAACAGTTACAACAGAACAACAGAACAACAGTTACAACAGAACAACAGAACAACAGTTACAACAGAACAACAGTTACAACAGAACAACAGAACAACAGTTACAACAGAACAACAGTTACAACAGAACAACAGTTACAACAGTTACAACAGAACAACAGTTACAACAGTTACAACAGTTCAACAGTTACAACAGAACAACAGAACAACAGAACAACAGAACAACAGAACAACAGAACAACAGAACAACAGTTACAACAGAACAACAGAACAGCCGTTACAACAGAACAATAGTTACAACAGTTCAACAGTTACAACAGTTACAACAGAACAACAGTTCCAACAGTTACAACAGAACAACAGTTACAACAGAACAACAGAACAACAGTTACAACAGAACAACAGAACAGCCGTTACAACAGAACAACAGTTACAACAGAACAACAGAACAGCCGTTACAACAGAACAACAGTTACAACAGAACAACAGTTACAACAGAACAACAGAACAACAGTTACAACAGAACAACAGAACAACAGTTACAACAGAACAACAGAACAACAGTTACAACAGAACAACAGTTACAACAGAACAACAGTTACAACAGTTACAACAGAACAACAGTTACAACAGTTACAACAGAACAACAGTTACAACAGAACAACAGAACAACAGTTACAACAGAACAACAGTTACAACAGAACAACAGTTACAACAGTTACAACAGAACAACAGTTACAACAGTTACAACAGAACAATAGTTACAACAGTTCAACAGTTACAATTTACAATAGTTACAACAGAACAACAGAACAACAGTTACAACAGAACAACAGAACAGCCGTTACAACAGAACAACAGTTACAACAGAACAACAGAACAGCCGTTACAACAGAACAACAGTTACAACAGAACAACAGTTACAACAGAACAACAGAACAACAGTTACAACAGAACAACAGAACAACAGTTACAACAGAACAACAGTTACAACAGAACAACAGAACAACAGTTACAACAGAACAACAGTTACAACAGAACAACAGTTACAACAGTTACAACAGAACAACAGTTACAACAGTTACAACAGTTCAACAGTTACAACAGAACAACAGAACAACAGAACAACAGAACAACAGAACAACAGAACAACAGAACAACAGTTACAACAGAACAACAGAACAGCCGTTACAACAGAACAATAGTTACAACAGTTCAACAGTTACAACAGTTACAACAGAACAACAGTTCCAACAGTTACAACAGAACAACAGTTACAACAGAACAACAGAACAACAGTTACAACAGAACAACAGAACAGCCGTTACAACAGAACAACAGTTACAACAGAACAACAGAACAGCCGTTACAACAGAACAACAGTTACAACAGAACAACAGTTACAACAGAACAACAGAACAACAGTTACAACAGAACAACAGAACAACAGTTACAACAGAACAACAGAACAACAGTTACAACAGAACAACAGTTACAACAGAACAACAGTTACAACAGTTACAACAGAACAACAGTTACAACAGTTACAACAGAACAACAGTTACAACAGAACAACAGAACAACAGTTACAACAGAACAACAGTTACAACAGAACAACAGTTACAACAGTTACAACAGAACAACAGTTACAACAGTTACAACAGAACAATAGTTACAACAGTTCAACAGTTACAATTTACAATAGTTACAACAGAACAACAGAACAACAGTTACAACAGAACAACAGAACAGCCGTTACAACAGAACAACAGTTACAACAGAACAACAGAACAGCCGTTACAACAGAACAACAGTTACAACAGAACAACAGTTACAACAGAACAACAGAACAACAGTTACAACAGAACAACAGAACAACAGTTACAACAGAACAACAGTTACAACAGAACAACAGAACAACAGTTACAACAGAACAACAGTTACAACAGAACAACAGTTACAACAGTTACAACAGAACAACAGTTACAACAGTTACAACAGAACAACAGTTACAACAGAACAACAGAACAACAGTTACAACAGAACAACAGTTACAACAGAACAAAAGAACAACAGTTACAACAGAACAACAGTTACAACAGAACAACAGTTACAACAGTTACAACGTGCTTTTACACCTGCATTGTTTGCTGTTTGGGGTTTTAGGCTGGGTTTCTGTACAGCACTTTGAGATATCAGCTGATGTACGAAGGGCTATATAAATAAATTTGATTTGATTTGATTTGAGTTACAACAGAACAACAGAACAACAGTTACAACAGAACAACAGAACAACAGAACAACAGTTACAACAGAACAACCGAACAACAGTTACAACAGAACAACAGTTACAACAGTTACAACAGAACAACAGTTACAACAGAACAACAGTTACAACAGTTACAACAGAACAACAGTTACAACAGAACAACAGAACAACAGTTACAACAGTTACAACAGAACAACAGTTACAACAGAACAACAGTAACAACAGAACAACAGAACAACAGTTACAACAGAACAACAGAACAACAGTTACAACAGTTATAACTGAACAACAGTTACAACAGTTACAACAGAACAACAGTTACAACAGTTATAACTGAACAACAGAACAACAGTTACAACAGTTACAACAGAACAACAGTTACAACAGAACAACAGAACAATAGTTACAACAGTTATAACTGAACAACAGAACAACAGTTACAACAGTTACAACAGAACAACAGTTACAACAGAACAACAGAACAACAGTTACAACAGTTACAACAGAACAACAGTTACAACAGAACAACAGTTACAACAGAACAACAGAACAACAGTTACAACAGAACAACAGAACAACAGAACAACAGTTACAACAGAACAACCGAACAACAGTTACAACAGAACAACAGTTACAACAGAACAACAGTTACAACAGAACAACAGAACAACAATTACAACAGTTACAACAGAACAACAGTTACAACAGAACAACAGTTACAACAGTTACAACAGAACAACAGTTACAACAGAACAACAGTTACAACAGTTACAACAGAACAACAGAACAACAGTTACAACAGAACAACAGTTACAACAGAACAACAGTTACAACAGAACAACAGAACAACAGAACAACAGTTACAACAGAACAACAGTTACAACAGTTACAACAGAACAACAGTTACAACAGAACAACAGTTACAACAGAACAACAGTTACAACAGAACAACAGTTACAACAGTTACAACAGAACAACAGTTACAACAGAACAACAGTTACAACAGAACAACAGTTACAACAGAACAACAGAACAACAATTACAACAGTTACAACAGAACAACAGAACAACAGTTACAACAGAACAACAGTTACAACAGAACAACAGAACAACAGTTACAACAGAACAACAGAACAACAGTTACAACAGAACAACAGTTCAACAGAACAACAGTTACAACAGAACAACAGTTACAACAGAACAACAGAACAACAGTTACAACAGTTACAACAGAACAACAGTTACAACAGAACAACAGTTACAACAGAACAACAGAACAACAATTACAACAGTTACAACAGAACAACAGTTACAACAGAACAACAGTTACAACAGAACAACAGAACAACAGTTACAACAGAACAACAGTTACAACAGAACAACAGAACAACAGTTACAACAGAACAACAGTTACAACAGAACAACAGTTACAACAGAACAACAGTTACAACAGAACAACAGAACAACAATTACAACAGTTACAACAGAACAACAGAACAACAGTTACAACAGAACAACAGTTACAACAGAACAACAGAACAACAGTTACAACAGAACAACAGAACAACAGTTACAACAGTTACAACAGAACAACAGTTACAACAGAACAACAGTTCAACAGAACAACAGTTACAACAGGTACAACAGTTACAACAGAACAACAGTTCCAACAGTTACAACAGAACAACAGAACAACAGTTACAACAGAACAACAGAACAACAGTTACAACAGAACAACAGTTACAACAGAACAACAGTTACAACAGTTACAACAGAACAACAGTTACAACAGTTACAACAGAACAACAGTTACAACAGTTATAACAGAACAACAGTTACAACAGAACAACAGTTACAACAGAACAACAGTTACAACAGAACAACAGAACAACAGTTACAACAGAACAACAGTTACAACAGAACAACAGAACAACAGTTACAACAGAACAACAGTTACAACAGAACAACAGAACAACAGTTACAACAGAACAACAGTTACAACAGAACAACAGTTACAACAGAACAACAGTTACAACAGAACAACAGAACAACAATTACAACAGTTACAACAGAACAACAGAACAACAGTTACAACAGAACAACAGTTACAACAGAACAACAGAACAACAGTTACAACAGAACAACAGAACAACAGTTACAACAGTTACAACAGAACAACAGTTACAACAGAACAACAGTTCAACAGAACAACAGTTACAACAGAACAACAGTTACAACAGAACAACAGAACAACAGTTACAACAGAACAACAGAACAACAGGTACAACAGTTACAACAGAACAACAGTTCCAACAGTTACAACAGAACAACAGAACAACAGTTACAACAGTTACAACAGAACAACAGTTACAACAGAACAACAGTTACAACAGTTACAACAGAACAACAGTTACAACAGAACAACAGTTACAACAGTTATAACAGAACAACAGTTACAACAGAACAACAGTTACAACAGAACAACAGTTACAACAGAACAACAGAACAACAGCTACAACAGAACAACAGAACAACAGTTATAACTGAACAACAGTTACAACAGAACAACAGAACAACAGTTACAACAGTTACAACAGAACAACAGTTACAACAGAACAACAGAACAACAGAACAACAGTTACAACAGAACAACAGAACAACAGTTACAACAGTTATAACTGAACAACAGTTACAACAGAACAACAGAACAACAGAACAACAGTTACAACAGAACAACAGAACAACAGTTACAACTGAACAACAGTTAAAACAGTTACAACATTTCACCTTACAGTGAAATGCTTACTTACAAGCCCTTAACCAACAATGCAGTTGAGAAAAGATAAGTGCTAAGAAAGTATTTACTAAATAACTGAAGTAAACCATTTTTAAAAAATTAAAAAGAAAGAAAGAAAGAAGAAAAGTAATTAAATAGCAACGATAAAATAACAGTAACAAGGCTATATACAGGGGGTACCGGTACAGAGTCAATGTTGCGAGGGCACAGGATAGTCAAGGTAATTGAGGTAATATGTACATGTTGGTGGAGGTAAAAGTGACTATGCATAGATAATAATCAGAGAGGGGAGGGGTCAATGTAAATAGTCCGGGTAGCCATTTGATTAGCTGTTCAGGAGTCTTATGGCTTGAGGGTAGAAGCTGTTTAGAAGACTTTTATGTAAAACGCCCCTGTGGATTGAACCCAGTGACTGGGACAATGAGGGAGATGCAGCAGGGAGTCGTTCAGTATCTAGGGAAAGGGGAAAGAGGAATACTGTGTCTTCCGCATTTAACCCAGCCCCTCTGAATCAGAGGTACGGGGGAGGGGGGGGCTGCCATAATTGACATCCACGGTGCCCGGGGTACAGTGGGTTAACTGCCTTGCTCAGGGGCAGAACAACAGATTTTTACCTTGTCAGCTCGGGGATTCAATCCAGCAACCTTTCGTTTACTGGCCCAACACTCTAACCACTAGGGTACTAGTTTAAGGGACAGGGAGAAGTGGTCAATGGGTATGTGATGGAAAACTGAGACTGCATGTGACATCTAAATTGCATATTTACAAATATACTCTCAGTAACAATTAAGCATGAATCACATTATATCCCATCAGACACGACAAGACATTTGAGGTTAAGATGAAAGAAGATCAAAATCCCGTAAAAAACACTGACCACTTTTCTCAGTTGCTGTGCTGGTTTCATAGTGAAAGGAGAGATAGGAATGTAATGTGAGAGCCATTGGACCTGTGGGCTTGGTTTGACCACCATCAGTCTGGTGGTAAGCCAAGCTGTGGCATCGGTCGCTGATGTGATGTGGTGTGATGCGCTCGTCAGGGAAAGAGTGGGGAAAGCTCACTGGTGGTTCTCATTTGATGTGTATTTGAAGTGCGAGAGGAGAGTCACCAAAGGGCGGAGACACACTGAGCCTGGCCCTGCCCCTGAGTGTTTGGGTTAGGGTTTGGCAGGGGATAGGGTTTGGGGTTGGGGGGGAGCACACTGCCCACAAATTGAGGTGGAAACGGAGCTGTACTTCCTAACCTCCTGCCAAATGTATGACCATATTATTATGTATGACCCTCAGATTACACAGATCCGCAAAGAATTCTAAAACAAACCCGATTTTGCTAAACTCCTTTATCTATTGGGTGAAATACCACAGTGTGCATCACAGCAGCAACATTTGTGACGTGTTGCCACAAGAAAAGGGCAACCAGTGAAGAACAAACACCCTTGTAAATACAACCTATTTATGTTTATTTATTTTCCCTTTTGTACTTTAACTATTTGCACTATCACTATTATTGCAACACTGTATATAGACATAATATGACATTTGAAATGTCTTTATTATTTTGGAACTTTTGTGAGTGTAATGTTTACTGTTCATTTTGTATTGCATATTTTCCTTTTGTTTATTATCTATTTCACTTGCTTTGGCAATGTTAACACATATTTCCCATGCCAATAAAGCCCCTTAAATTGAATTGAGTGACTGAGTGAGAATGCCATCTGGCTGAACTGCCCGCCTCCACACACATAGTCACACACCCTCAAACAGTCGCTTCACACACCCTCAAACAGTCGCTTCACACACACACACACACACACACACACACACACACACACACACACACACACACACACACACACACACACACACACACACACACACACACACACACACACACACACGTCTCTGGTTCTACTGTCTTTGCTTTGATGGTTGCTATGGCTGTGCTGACCTCTCTGGGAGGGAAGGCTGTGCTGACCTCTCTGGGAGGGAAGGCTGTGTTGACCTCTCTCTGGGAGGGAAGGCTGTGTTGACCTCTCTCTGGGAGGGAAGGCTGTGTTGACCTCTCTCTGGGAGGGAAGGCTGTGTTGACCTCTCTCTGGGAGGGAAGGCTTTGTTGACCTCTCTCTGGGAAGGGAAGGCTGTGTTGACCTCTCTCTGGGAGGGAAGGCTGTGTTGACCTCTCTCTGGGAGGGAAGGCTGTGTTGACCTCTCTCTGGGAGGGAAGGCTGTGCTGACCTCTCTCTGGGGGGGAAGGCTGTGTTGACCTCTCTCTGGGAGGGAAGGCTGTGTTGACCTCTCTGGGAGGGAAGGCTGTGTTGACCTCTCTCTGGGAGGGAAGGCTGTGTTGACCTCTCTGGGAGGAAGGCTGTGCTGACTGGGGGGAAGGCTGTGTTGACCTCTCTCTGGGAGGGAAGGCTGTGTTGACCTCTCTGGGAGGGAAGGCTGTGTTGACCTCTCTCTGGGAGGGAAGGCTGTGTTGACCTCTCTCTGGGAGGGAAGGCTGTGCTGACCTCTCTCTGGGAGGGAAGGCTGTGTTGACCTCTCTCTGGGAGGGAAGGCTGTGTTGACCTCTCTCTGGGAGGGAAGGCTGTGCTGACCTCTCTCTGGGGGGGAAGGCTGTGTTGACCTCTCTCTGGGAGGGAAGGCTGTGTTGACCTCTCTGGGAGGGAAGGCTGTGCTGACCTCTCTGGGAGGGAAGGCTGTGTTGACCTCTCTCTGGGAGGGAAGGCTGTGTTGACCTCTCTGGGAGGGAAGGCTGTGCTGACCTCTCTGGGGGGAAGGCTGTGTTGACCTCTCTCTGGGAGGGAAGGCTGTGTTGACCTCTCTGGGAGGGAAGGCTGTGCTGACCTCTCTGGGAGGGAAGGCTGTGTTGACCTCTCTCTGGGAGGGAAGGCTGTGTTGACCTCTCTCTGGGAGGGAAGGCTGTGTTGACCTCTCTCTGGGAGGGAAGGCTGTGTTGACCTCTCTGGGAGGGAAGGCTGTGCTGACCTCTCTCTGGGGGGGAAGGCTGTGTTGACCTCTCTCTGGGAGGGAAGGCTGTGTTGACCTCTCTGGGAGGGAAGGCTGTGCTGACCTCTCTGGGAGGGAAGGCTGTGCTGACCTCTCTGGGAGGGAAGGCTGTGTTGACCTCTCTCTGGGAGGGAAGGCTGTGTTGACCTCTCTCTGGGAGGGAAGGCTGTGTTGACCTCTCTCTGGGAGGGAAGGCTGTGTTGACCTCTCTCTGGGAGGGAAGGCTGAGTTGACCTCTGGGAGGGAAGACTGTGCTGACCTCTCTCTGGGAGGGAAGGCTGTGCTGACCTCTCTCTGGGAGGGAAGGCTGTGTTGACCTCTCTCTGGGAGGGAAGGCTGTGTTGACCTCTCTCTGGGAGGGAAGGCTGTGTTGACCTCTCTCTGGGAGGGAAGGCTGTGCTGACTTCTCTTTGGGAGGGAAGGCTGTGTTGACCTCTCTCTGGGATGGAAGGCTGTGTTGACCTCTCTCTGGGAGGGAAGGCTGTGTTGACCTCTCTCTGGGAGGGAAGGCTGTGCTGACCTCTCTCCGGGAGGGAAGGCTGTGCTGACCGCTCTCCGGGAGGGAAGGATGTGCTGACCGCTCTCCGGGAGGGAAGGCTGTGCTGACCGCTCTCTGGGAGGGAAGGCTGTGCTGACCTCTCTCCGGGAGGGAAGGCTGTGCTGACCGCTCTCCGGGAGGGAAGGCTGTGCTGACCGCTCTCCGGGAGGGAAGGCTGTGCTGACCGCTCTCTGGGAGGGAAGGCTGTGCTGACCGCTTCGGGAGGGAAGAGCTGTATGCAGGGCAGGGCAGAGGAGGGGGAGCCAGGCAGCTGTGAGCCTGTGACTGTCCTGGATTCAGTAGAGCTACAGAAAGACAGAAGGAGGCTGAGTCCGCAGAGAGAGAAACTGAAAGAGGAGAGGTTGCTGTCCTGGATTTTTTTTTAGCTGCAATAGAGGGAGATTGAAAGAGGAGGGGCTGGGCCAAGAGCCATGTTGCCCAGAGCCAGTGGAGAATAACAGACAGGCCTGAGTCTTGATAAAAGCTTAGGAGAGCTTTCTGCACAGAGGTAAGACCACTGAGGCCTCTGCCAAAGGAATTTGATAGGATTGGATAAGAAAAAATATCTATTCTAGTTGTACCTGTACAGCTTAAAAAATACATTTGACATTTGAAATGGGATATTTTGCCTCGAAATGTCTCAGCCTTAGCAGTAATTTCTAGCTTTAAACTGGATTTAAAGAGTGATTTTAACACTGTTTTATTGGTAAGATGGTTGCATTTATTTATTTTTTACTCAGTCTTCCATTTTAGGAAAACATGTTTTGAATATGCATACATTCTACTGTAAGTGGGATACTAGTATGGGCAATGGTCATTGAAACTGTGTCTGAGCCATTGGGTCTAATGCTATCTGAACAGGATCAGTAGTGTGTTTGATGTTCAGCGAGCTGTGTGACAGCAGCATGTGTGTTGGGGACCGGGTGCAGGCCAGGCGGACACGTGCAGGTGGTCCCTCTCACAGCGCAGGGTAGGCAGGGTCTCTCATACCCATTTGGTCTTGAAATAACACCCCCCTGGGATGGAGGGAGACACAAGGCTTAGCTAGCACTACTTTGAGTTGACATGGGATAGACAGGGCTGTGAGAAACTATTCTTTTAAAGATGATGTCACAGGTATTTGCGTGGTATTTTCAACATTACTAGTTCAACTCATTGTTTCGGTACTATTGGATAGTTGGATGATTTAGGTATTGGATAACGATTTTCTTTTTAACACCGTTGATTCAAATGATTTCAAATCTTAAATACTTCTCAGGTTTGAGAATGATTTGTGCAGGTCAGTGTTTCTTTAAGTGCCAGTGATTTTACAAAGGGGCTGGTTTTATAAAGCGCCAGCAGGTGACTCAGTCCTAATCTGAGTACATGTGTTTTTTTTGGGATTGTTTCGAGTTCCACGTTTTATTTGTCGTATGGAATACACATGGTTTACATTGTCCAACGAAATGATTACTTGCTTGTTTATTGAATTTGAAATCATCTGTTCCACCGATCTTGACAGGAGAAACATATTGTTTGACGCGCAGAGAAAAACAGACTTGTCTCAATATGAACTGGAGAACCTGAACCTTTTGAACTGAAAATCGGGTTCTCTCTCCAAGTAGACCTATTGTACAACCCAAATAACACCCCATTCCCTATAAAGTGCACTACTTTTGACCAGAACCCTATGGGGCCCTGGTCAAAGTAGTGCACTATATAGGGAATAAGGTGTCATTTGGGACGCTACCCTAGACCCTAACCAGAGTGAGTCTGTGGGTGAGACTGTGCCAAATCAAACATGTACAGTCCAGACATGCTGACAGAAAACCGTGTGTTGGGGCTGTGGGCTTGTCCATCATTCGTCTCCTTGAGGATGTGAGACAGTAATTCAGACCAGCAGCTGGTTATTTTCCCTATTCTTTTAACAAGGGTTGTTCATCTACTGTACTAGATGGATTTACTGTGTACATCTACACTATATTTGGAGGACATCGTTCAATCAATGAGTTGAGATGAGAAATACAATACAAAAAATGTAATTGAACTGCGAAGTATGACTCCTGGTTTATTTAGTCTTGTGGGACTGTGTCATTATCCTTCAATAAATCTGCAGAGAATGTGAAGCAGATGTCAGGACACTTGTGGTATCCCATCTATATGTTGGCTGTATGGCAGCACAGATCCTGTTGTTTCCCTCATTCTATGACTGAAGTGTCCTCTACATTGTAATTCATTGCGCATTTAGCATTTCCATAGGAGTCAATAGTCAGTGGTTACCCCAGCAGGGTTTATCTCTATCCATACTCCCAGACTCCACCAACCCACTACACTGTCCCCCTCACCCTGCTCTGTGGGGAGATACCCTACCACCCACTCCCCGCCCGGCTGGGGGTACAAGGTCTCTGTGGGGAGATCAGATATGCATCTGAGGCTCCCAAGGTAAAGCCATGTTAACAAGCACCTTTACAAAAGGCTGTTAAACATTCAAGACTGCAGGGGTCCGGGCCACATCGGCCAGAGGGAGGGGAACACAGGAACTAGCTTACTGTGAGCTAACATTGTAAGAGCTAACTTTTCAACTCTTGAGCTTTGAGAGTTTGTCAGAGAGTTTGTGTGTGTGCTGGATAAGATGGTTTGGTAGTAAGTCGGTAGGTTGAGGAAATTAAATCAATGACATCTGAGGTGAGAATTAGCATACTTGCAGATGATGTTCAGGGAAAGGCATTGAGCTATTGTCTCTGATGGGTAACAAATGTGTTTTTATTTAACTAGGAAGGTTAGTTAAAAACAATTTCTTATTTTACAATGACGGCCTACCCCGGACAACGCTGTGTCAATTGTGCGCCGCCCTATGGGACTCGCAATCACGGCCGTGATACAGCCCGGAGTCGAACCAGTCTGTAGTGACGCCTCTAGCACTGAGATGCAGTGCCTTAGACCGCTGCGCCACTCGGGAGCTATGGTCTCTGATGGGTAGCCAGTGAAGTCTGATCTGGCTGTATCTCAGACTTGACATTCTTCTGAGGCAGGTTCTGAAGGGGAAGAAGAAGCTTCTTATCTGAGCAAAGATCTTTTGCTCTCTTTCTCCCTCTATCTATCTTCTCTCTCGCCCCCCTCTTTTTCTCCCTCTATCTTCTCTCTCTCCCCCCTCACTTTCTCCCTCTCTCTCCACCCCTCTCTTTCTCCCTCTCTCTCTCCCCCTCTCTTTCTCCCTCTCTCTCTCCCCCTCTCTTTATCTTCTCTCTCCCCCTCTCTTTATCTTCTCTCTCTCTCCCCCCCTCTCTCTCTCTCCCCCCTCTCTCTCACTCTCCCCCTCTCTTTCTCTCTAATGAATGTCATATGTATCCCCCTCTGTGACATAGCATGGCCCATGCTGCTAAAGTCATGTTCTCTCTCTACTTTACTCTGGCTGAACTTTCTCTATAGCCTTAATCTACCCTGAGATACACAACCCACTACTCTCTATATACAGTAGTTAACCTTAATCTACCCTGAGATACACAACCCACTACTCTCTATATACAGTAGTTAACCTTAATCTACCCTGAGATACACAACCCACTACTCTATATATATACAGTAGTTAACCTTAATCTACCCTGAGATACACAACCCACTACTCTATATATACAGTAGTTAACCTTAATCTACCCTGAGATACACAACCCACTACTCTCTATATACAGTAGTTAACCTTAATCTACCCTGAGATACACAACCCACTACTCTCTATATACAGTAGTTAACCTTAATCTACCCTGAGATACACAACCCACTACTCTCTATATACAGTAGTTAACCTTAATCTACCCTGAGATACACAACCCACTACTCTCTATATACAGTAGTTAACCTTAATCTACCCTGAGATACACAACCCACTACTCTCTATATACAGTAGTTAACCTTAATCTACCCTGAGATACACAACGCACTACTCTCTATATACAGTAGTTAACCTTAATCTACCCTGAGATACACAACCCACTACTCTCTCTCAACAAGGCCACATAGTTTGGGGTTATTTCAACAGACGTAGATACAACAAGGGTCTTATTTTGCACCATTTTGATTGAAGACAGGTTCTCTTGGTTTGAGGGTCTCTAATCATCATGAATGCAGTAGTTAACAGCTCATCTTTGGGAGAGAGAGACGGGGGCAGAGAGAAAGACAGACATTGTGGGTCAGATTACACAGCCCCACAAAAATGTCCAAAACAAATCCAATTTTGATAAACTTCCATATCTATTAGGTGAAATATCAGTGTGCCATGACAGCAGCAAGATTTGTGACCTGTGTCCACTGTAATGAATACTCAGGGAGAAAAAGGTGTAGATTCACGCGCAGGGCGCGGCAGGTGTTCATTTCACCTTGGCAGAAGGCAGGAATAGTGGTCACAGGCAGGCAATGGTTATACACAGGTAGGCAAACAGGCAGGTGAATCAAAACTAGGACTGAAGGATATAACTGGTCATACACAGGTAGGAAAACAGGCAGGTGAATCAAAACTAGGACTGAAGGATATAACTTGTTCCTACAAACGAGCTAAGAAAAGGCTTAGTAGAGTCAAAACGAACAATACCTGACAAAGGCACAAACAGAATGAACTGAACTAAATAAGGAGCTGATGACACCAGGTGAGTAACTAACACAGGTGAAATCAATGAACACAAATGAAAGACAGGGCTACGTTCAAGAACACAACGAATCAGAACACAACGAATCAGAACACAACGAATCAGAACACAACGAATCAGAACACACGGTTGACTAAGAAAATAAATACAGGACCTTACAGCCACAAGAAAAGGTCAACAAGTTATGAACAAACACCACTGTAAATAGAACCCATATTTATGTTGATTTATTTACCTTTTTGAACTTGTTACAACACTGTATATAGACATCATTTAACATTCTATTATTTTTTAACTTTTGTGAGTGTAATATTTATTGTTAGTTTCTGATTGTTTATTTCACTTTTATTGATGATCTATTTCACTTGCTTAGGTAATGTAAACATGTTTCCCATGCCAATAAAGCCAGAAAGTCCCCACAATAATAGTAAACGAGCAACTGGGGACATTTTGTTAGTCCCCACAAGGAAAAGGGCTATTTCCTGGGGATTTAGGGTTAAGGTTAGAATTAGGGTTATGGTTTAAAAGTTAGGTTTAGGGTTAGGAGTTAGGTTTAGTATTAGGATCAAATCAAATCAAAGTTTATTTGTCACGTGCGCCGAATACAAGTGTAGACCTTACAGTGAAATGCTTAAACAGAGGGTAGCAGCAGCATTAAAGAGGGGTTGAGGGGGGGGGGGGTCACACACAATGCAAATAGTCCGGGTAGCCATTTGATTACCTGTTCAGGAGTCTTATGGCTTGGAGGTAAAAACTGTTGAGAAGCCTTTTTGTCCTAGACTTGGCACTCCGGTACCGCTTGCCATGCGGTAGTAGAGAGAACAGTCTATGACTGGGGTGGCTAGGGTCTTTGACAATGTTTAGGGCCTTCCTCTGACACCACCTGGTATAGAGGTTCTGGATGGCAGGCAGCTTAGCCCCAGTGATGTACTGGGCCGTACGCACTACCCTCTGTAGTGCCTTGCGGTCGGAGGCCAAGCAATTGCCGTACCAGGCAGTGATGCAACCTGTCAGGATGCTCTCTATGTTGCAGCTGTATAACTTTTTGAGGATCTCAGGACCCATGCCAAATCCTTTTTGTTTCCTGAGGGGGAATAGGCTTTGTCGTGCCCCCTTCACGACTGTCTTGGTGTGTTTGGACCATTCTAGTTTGTTGTTGATGTGGACACCAAGGAACTTGAAGCTCTCAACCTGCTCCACTACAGCTCCGTCAATGAGAATGGGGGCGTACTCAGCCCTCCTTTTCCTGTTTTCCAAAATCCTCTCTTTAGTCTTGGTTACATTGAGGGATAGGTTGTTATAATGGCACCACCTGGCCAGGTCTCTGACCTCCACCCTATAGGCTATCTTGTCGTTGTCGGTGATCAGGCCTACCATTGTTGTGTCGTCTGCAAACTTATTGATGGTGTTGGAGTCATGCCTGGCCATGCAGTCGTGGGTGAACAGGGAGTACAGGAGGGGACTGAGCACACACCCCTGGGGGCTCCAGTGTTGAGGATCAGCGTGGCAGATGTGTTGCTACCTACCCTCACCACCTGGGGGCGGCCCGTCAGGAAGTCCAGGATCCAGTTGCAGAGGGAGGTGTTTAGTCCCAGGATCCTTAGCTTAGTGATGAGCTTTGAGGGTACTATGGTGTTGAACTCTGAGCTGTAGTCAATGATTAGCATTCTCACATAAGTGTTCCTTTTGTCCAGGTGGGAAAGGGCAGTGTGGAGTGCAATAGGGATTGCATCATCTGTGGATCTGTTCGGGCGGTACGCAAATTGGAGTGGGTCTAGGGCTTCCGGGATAATGGTGTTGATGTGAGCCATTACCAGCCTTTCAAAGCATTTCATGGCTACGGACGTGAGTGCTACAGGTCTGTAGTCATTTAGGCAGGTTGCCTTTCTGTTCTTGGGCACAGGGACTATGGTGGTCTGCTTGAAACGTGTTGGTATTACATACTCAATCAGGGGCATGTTGAAAATATCAGTGAAGTCACCTGCCAGTTGGTCAGCACATGCCCGGAGCACACGTCCTGGTAATCTGTCTGGCCCCGCAGCCTTATGTATGTTGACCTGTTTAAAGGTCTTACTCATGTCGGCTATGGAGAGCGTGATCACACAGTCGTCTGGAACAGCTGATGCTCTCATGCATGCCTCAGTGTTGCTTGCCTCGAATTGAGCATAGAAGTGATTTAGCTCGTCTGGTAGGCTCGTGTCCCTGGGCAGCTCGCGGCTGTGCTTCCCTTTGTAGTCTGTAATAGTTTGCAAGCCCTGCCACATAAGACGAGCGTCGGAGCCGGTGTAGTATGACTCAACCTTAGCCCTGTATTAACGTTTTAGGGTTAGGTTTAGTACTAGGATCAGGTGTATGGTTAGAAGTTAGGGTTATGTTTAGTACTAGGATCAGGTGTATGGTTAGAAGTTAGGGTTAGGTTTAGTACTAGGGTCAGGTGTAGGGTTAGAAGTTAGGGTTAGGTTTAGTACTAGGGTCAGGTGTAGGGTTAGGAGTTAGGGTTAGGTTTAGTACTAGGGTTAGGGTTCGAAGTTAGGGTTAGGTTTAGTACTAGGATCAGGTGTAGGGTTAGGAGTTAGGGTTAGGTTTAGTACTAGGGTCAGGTGTAGGGTTAGGAGTTAGGGTTAGGTTTAGTACTAGGGTCAGGTGTAGGGTTAGGAGTTAGGGTTAGGTTTAGGTTTAGTACTAGGGTCAGGTTTAGGGTTAGGAGTTAGGTTTAGTACTAGGATCAGGTTTAGGTTTAGGAGTTAGGGTTAGGCTTAGTGCTAGGGTCAGGTTTAGGGCTAGGAGTTAGGGTTAGGTTTAGTGCTAGGGTCAGGTTTAGGGTTAGGGAAAATAGGATTTTGTGTCCCCCCACAAGGTTAGTTGAACAAATCGGTGTGTGTGTGTGTGTGTGTGTGTGGACTGTGCTGCTCTACGGGTGTGTGTGAGTGTTCCTGTCGAGGCCAGGCATGCAGACCGTGCATCTCCTGCTGCTATCTCACAGAGACTCGTTACTAAACGAGAACAGGATGCAGAGCAAACAGCCTCTGTTAGTGGAGGGGTGTTGCGTACCTGTCTGCTTGCATATCTGTCTGTGTTCTGGTCCTCTACTATCACAGTGTTCTGACCCTCTACTATCACAGTGTTCTGACCCTCTACTATCACAGTGTTCTGGTCCTCTACTATCACAGTGTTCTGGTCCTCTACTGTCACAGTGTTCTGGTCCTCTACTATCACAGTGTTCTGGTCTTCTACTATCACAGTGTTCTAACCCTCTACTATCACAGTGTTCTGACCCTCTACTATCACAGTGTTCTGACCCTCTACTATCGCAGTGTTCTGGTCCTCTACTGTCACAGTGTTCTGGTCCTCTACTATCACAGTGTTCTGGTCTTCTACTATCACAGTGTTCTGACCCTCTACTATCACAGTGTTCTGACCCTCTACTATCACAGTGTTCTGACCCTCTACTATCACAGTGTTCTGACCCTCTACTGTCACAGTGTTCTGGTCCTCTACTGTCACAGTGTTCTGGTCCTCTACTGTCACAGTGTTCTGACCCATTACTATCACAGTGTTCTGGTCCTCTACTATCACAGTGTTCTGGTCCTCTACTATCACAGTGTTCTGGTCCTCTACTATCACAGTGTTCTGGTCCTCTACTGTCACAGTGTTCTGACCCATTACTATCACAGTGTTCTGGCCCTCTACTATCACAGTGTTCTGATCCTCTACTATCACTGTGTTCTTTCTGGTCTACTGTCACGCCTGACTTCTTCAAAGGCACCAGTCAAGTGTGGCGGCTTTTCTCAGCTGTATTCCCACCAGCCCCCATAGCCCCGTGTTCCCTGCCCAGCCACGGGGGTGTGGAAGCTGGGGTACGAGGGGGGTGGAGGGGGTGCGCTGACCACTGGCTGGGCTCCATTGAAGTCTCACAGTCAGAGCTGTAGAGCTGTGGCCTTTTCTTTTGAGAAATGATCACAACTGCCCATTATTTTCCCCCATGCCTTTTTGTCCTACAAGGCCGTTCAGCGTGGCTGGTACAGCTCAGAGTAGCATTCAGATGGTATGTTACTTCAGACAGGTTGGAACTTTTCAAGTAGTAATAGTGGTAATAGGAAATCACATTTATCAGGCTTACAAAATAGTTGTAATACTGTGGTAGTACAGTAGTAGTACAGTAGTATCACAGTAGTAGTACAGTAGTAACACAGTAGTAGTAGTACAGTAGTAGTAGTGGAAGTACATTAGTAGTACAGTAGTAGTAGTAGTACAGTAGTAGCACAGTAGTAGAAGTACAGTAGTAGCACAGTAGTAGTAGTACAGTAGGAGCACAGTAGTAGTAGTACAGTAGTAGGAGTACATTAGTAGTACAGCAGTAGTAGTACAGTAGTAGTAGTAGTAGTTGTAGTACAGTAGTAGTAGTAGTACAGTAGTAGCACAGTAGTAGAAGTACAGTAGTAGCACAGTAGAAGTAGTACAGTAGGAGCACAGTAGTAGTAGTACAGTAGTAGGAGTACATTAGTAGTACAGCAGTAGTAGCACAGTAGTAGTACAGTAGTAGCACCGTAGGAGTACAGTAGTAGTACAGTAGTAGCACCAGTAGGAGTACAGTAGTAGTAGTACAGTAGTAGTACAGTAATAATAGTACAGTCTTAGCCCCAGTAGTAGCCCCAGTATTAGCCCCTGTAGTAGCCCCAGTAGTAGCCCCAGTATTAGCCCCAGTATTAGCCCCTGTAGTAGCCCCAGTAGTAGCCCCAGTATTAGCCCCAGTATTAGCCCCAGTAGTAGCCCCAGTATTAGCCCCTGTAGTAGCCTCAGTAGTAGCCCCAGTAGTAGCCCCTGTAGTAGCCCCAGTAGTAGCCCCAGTATTAGCCCTGTAGTAGCCTCAGTAGTAGCCCCAGTAGTAGCCCCTGTATTAGCCCCTGTAGTAGCTCCAGTAGTAGCCCCTGTAGTAGCCTCTGTAGTAGCCCCTGTAGTAGCCCCAGTAGTAGCCCCAGTATTAGCCCCAGTATTAGCCCCAGTATTAGCCCCAGTATTAGCCCCAGTTTTAGCCCCAGTATTTGCCCCAGTAGTAGCCCCTGTATTAGCCCCTGTAGTAGCTCCAGTAGTAGCCCCTGTAGTAGCCTCAGTAGTAGCCCCAGTAGTAGCCCTCGTAGTAGCCCCAGTAGTAGCCCCTGTAGTAGCCCCTGTAGTAGCCCCAGTAGTAGCCCCTGTAGTAGCCCCTGTAGTAGCCTCAGTAGTAGCCCCAGTATTAGCCCCAGTGTGTAGTAGCCCCTGTAGTAGCCCCTGTAGTAGCCCCAGTAGTAGCCCCAGTAGTAGCCCCTGTAGTAGCCCCTGTAGTAGCCCCAGTAGTAGCCCCAGTATTAGCCCCAGTATTAGCCCCAGTAGTAGCCCCAGTAGTAGCCCCAGTATTTGCCCCAGTAGTAGCCCCTGTATTAGCCACTGTAGTAGCTCCAGTAGTAGCCCCTGTAGTAGCCTCAGTAGTAGCCCCAGTAGTAGCCCTAGTAGTAGCCCCAGTAGTAGCCCCTGTAGTAGCCCCTGTAGTAGCCCCAGTAGTAGCCCCTGTAGTAGCCCCTGTAGTAGCCCCTGTAGTAGCCTCAGTAGTAGCCCCAGTATTAGCCCCAGTAGTAGCCCTTGTAGTAGCCCCTGTAGTAGCCCCTGTAGT
The DNA here is from genome assembly GCF_034236695.1 of Oncorhynchus nerka. NCBI lineage: Eukaryota > Metazoa > Chordata > Actinopteri > Salmoniformes > Salmonidae > Oncorhynchus > Oncorhynchus nerka. Next base: position 13,683,003 of record NC_088404.1, on the reverse strand, counting down.
AGCCCCAGTAGTAGCCCCAGTAGTAGCCCCTGTAGTAGCCCCTGTAGTAGCCCCAGTAGTAGCCCCTGTAGTAGCCCCAGTAGTAGCCCCAGTATTAGCCCCTGTAGTAGCCTCAGTAGTAGCCCCAGTAGTAGCCCCTGTAGTAGCCCCAGTAGTAGCCCCAGTATTAGCCCCTGTAGTAGCCTCAGTAGTAGCCCTAGTATTAGCCCAAGTAGTAGCCCCAGTAGTAGCCCCTGTAGTAGCCCCAGTAGTAGCCCCTGTAGTAGCCCCTGTAGTAGCCCCAGCAGTAGCCCCAGTAGTAGCCCCAGTAGTAGCCCCTGTAGTAGCCCCAGTAGTAGCCCCTGTAGTAGCCCCTGTAGTAGCCCCAGTAGTAGCCCCTGTAGTAGCCCCAGTAGTAGCCCCAGTATTAGCCCCAGTAGTAGTCCCTGTAGTAGCCCCTGTAGTAGCCTCAGTAGTAGCCCCAGTAGTAGCCCTCGTAGTAGCCCCAGTAGTAGCCCCTGTAGTAGCCCCTGTAGTAGCCCCAGTAGTAGCCCCTGTAGTAGCCCCTGTAGTAGCCTCAGTAGTAGCCCCAGTATTAGCCCCAGTGTGTAGTAGCCCCTGTAGTAGCCCCTGTAGTAGCCCCAGTAGTAGCCCCAGTAGTAGCCCCTGTAGTAGCCCCTGTAGTAGCCCCAGTAGCCCCAGTATTAGCCCCAGTAGTAGCCCCAGTAGTAGCCCCTGTATTAGCCCCTGTAGTAGCTCCAGTAGTAGCCCTAGTATTAGCCCCTGTAGTAGCCCCAGTAGTAGCCCCTGTAGTAGCCCCAGTAGTAGCCCCAGTAGGAGCCCCTGTAGTAGCCCCTGTAGTAGCCCCAGCAGTAGCCCCAGTAGTAGCCCCAGTAGTAGCCCCTGTAGTAGCCCCAGTAGTAGCCCCAGTAGTAGCCCCTGTAGTAGCCCCTGTAGTAGCCCCAGTAGTAGCCCCTGTAGTAGCCCCAGTAGTAGCCCCAGTATTAGCCCCAGTAGTAGCCCCTGTAGTAGCCCCTGTAGTAGCCTCAGTAGTAGCCCCAGTAGTAGCCCTCGTAGTAGCCCCAGTAGTAGCCCCTGTAGTAGCCCCAGTAGTAGCCCCAGTATTAGCCCCAGTAGTAGCCCCTGTAGTAGCCCCTGTAGTAGCCTCAGTAGTAGCCCCAGTAGTAGCCCTCGTAGTAGCCCCAGTAGTAGCCCCTGTAGTAGCCCCTGTAGTAGCCCCAGTAGTAGCCCTGTAGTAGCCCCTGTAGTAGCCTCAGTAGTAGCCCCAGTATTAGCCCCAGTGTGTAGTAGCCCTGTAGCCCCAGTAGCCCCTGTAGTAGCCCCAGTAGTAGCCCCTGTAGTAGCCCCTGTAGTAGCCCCAGTATTAGCCCTGTAGTAGCCCTGTAGTAGCCCCAGTAGTAGCCCTGTAGTAGCCCCAGTAGCCTCAGTAGCCCCAGTATTAGCCCCAGTAGTAGCCCCTGTAGTAGCCCTGTAGTAGCCCCTGTAGTAGCCCCAGTAGTAGCCCCAGTAGTAGCCCCTGTAGTAGCCCTGTAGTAGCCCCAGTAGTAGCCCCTGTAGTAGCCCCAGTAGTAGCCCCAGTATTAGCCCCTGTAGTAGCCTCAGTAGTAGCCCCAGTAGTAGCCCCTGTAGTAGCCCCAGTAGTAGCCCCAGTATTAGCCCCTGTAGTAGCCTCAGTAGTAGCCCTAGTATTAGCCCAAGTAGTAGCCCCAGTAGTAGCCCCTGTAGTAGCCCCAGTAGTAGCCCCTGTAGTAGCCCCAGTAGTAGCCCCTGTAGTAGCCCCTGTAGTAGCCCCAGCCCCCAGTAGTAGCCCCAGTAGTAGCCCCTGTAGTAGCCCCAGTAGTAGCCCCAGCAGTAGCCCCAGTAGTAGCCCCAGTAGTAGCCCTGTAGTAGCCCCAGTAGTAGCCCCAGTAGTAGCCCCTGTAGTAGCCCCTGTAGTAGCCCCAGTAGTAGCCCCTGTAGTAGCCCCAGTAGTAGCCCCAGTATTAGCCCCAGTAGTAGCCCCTGTAGTAGCCCCTGTAGTAGCCTCAGTAGTAGCCCCAGTAGTAGCCCTCGTAGTAGCCCCAGTAGTAGCCCCTGTAGTAGCCCCTGTAGTAGCCCCTGTAGTAGCCTCAGTAGTAGCCCCAGTATTAGCCCCAGTGTGTAGTAGCCCCTGTAGTAGCCCCTGTAGTAGCCCCAGTAGTAGCCCCAGTAGTAGCCCCTGTAGTAGCCCCTGTAGTAGCCCCAGTAGTAGCCCCAGTATTAGCCCCAGTATTAGCCCCAGTAGTAGCCCCAGTAGTAGCCCCAGTATTTGCCCCAGTAGTAGCCCCTGTATTAGCCCCTGTAGTAGCTCCAGTAGTAGCCCCTGTAGTAGCCTCAGTAGTAGCCCCAGTAGTAGCCCTCGTAGCAGCCCCAGTAGTAGCCCCTGTAGTAGCCCCTGTAGTAGCCCCAGTAGTAGCCCCTGTAGTAGCCCCTGTAGTAGCCTCAGTAGTAGCCCTAGTAGTAGCCCCAGTAGTAGCCCCAGTAGTAGCCCCAGTATTAGCCCCTGTAGTAGCCTCAGTAGTAGCCCTAGTATTAGCCCAAGTAGTAGCCCCAGTAGTAGCCCCTGTAGTAGCCCCAGTAGTAGCCCCAGTAGTAGCCCCTGTAGTAGCCCCAGTAGTAGCCCTGTAGTAGCCCCCTGTAGTAGCCCCAGTAGTAGCCCCAGTATTAGCCCCAGTATTAGCCCCAGTAGTAGCCCCAGTAGTAGCCCCAGTATTTGCCCCAGTAGTAGCCCCTGTATTAGCCCCTGTAGTAGCTCCAGTAGTAGCCCCTGTAGTAGCCTCAGTAGTAGCCCCAGTAGTAGCCCTAGTAGTAGCCCCAGTAGTAGCCCCAGTAGTAGCCCCTGTAGTAGCCCCAGTAGTAGCCCCTGTAGTAGCCCCAGTAGTAGCCCCAGTAGCCCCAGTAGTAGCCCTGTAGCCCTGTAGTAGCTCCAGTAGTAGCCCCTGTAGTAGCCTCAGTAGTAGCCCCAGTAGTAGCCCTAGTAGTAGCCCCAGTAGTAGCCCCAGTAGTAGCCCCTGTAGTAGCCCCAGTAGTAGCCCCTGTAGTAGCCCCAGTAGTAGCCCCAGTATTAGCCCCAGTATTAGCCCCAGTAGTAGCCCCAGTATTAGCCCCAGTAGTAGCCCCAGTAGTAGCCCCAGTATTTGCCCCAGTAGTAGCCCCTGTATTAGCCCCTGTAGTAGCTCCAGTAGTAGCCCCTGTAGTAGCCTCAGTAGTAGCCCCAGTAGTAGCCCTAGTAGTAGCCCCAGTAGTAGCCCCTGTAGTAGCCCCTGTAGTAGCCCCAGTAGTAGCCCCTGTAGTAGCCCCTGTAGTAGCCCCTGTAGTAGCCTCAGTAGTAGCCCCAGTATTAGCCCCAGTAGTAGCCCCTGTAGTAGCCCCTGTAGTAGCCCCTGTAGTAGCCCCAGTAGTAGCCCCAGTAGTAGCCCCTGTAGTAGCCCCTGTAGTAGCCCCAGTAGTAGCCCCAGTAGTACCCTCAGTAGTAGCCTCAGTAGTAGCCCCAGTATTAGCCCCAGTAGTAGCCCCAGTAGTAGCCCCTGTAGTAGCCCCAGTAGTAGCCCCAGTAGTAGCCCCAGTAGTAGCCCCTGTAGTAGCCCCAGTAGTAGCTCCCTGTAGTAGCACCAGTATTAGCCCCTGTAGTAGCCCCAGTAGTAGCCCCTGTAGTAGCCCCAGTAGTAGCCCCAGTAGTAGCCCCTGTAGTAGCCTCAGTAGTAGCCCCAGTATTAGCCCCAGTAGTAGCCCCAGTATTAGCCCCTGTAGTAGCCCCAGTAGTAGCCCCAGTAGTAGCCCCTGTAGTAGCCCCAGTAGTAGCCCCAGTAGTAGCCCCAGTAGTAGCCCCTGTAGTAGCCCCAGTATTAGCTCCAGTAGTAGCACCAGTATTAGCCCCTGTAGTAGCCCCAGTAGTAGCCCCTGTAGTAGCCCCAGTAGTAGCCCCAGTAGTAGCCCCAGTAGGAGCCCCTGTAGTAGCCCCTGTAGTAGCCCCAGTAGTAGCCCCAGTAGTAGCCCCAGTAGTAGCCCCAGTAGTAGCCCCAGTAGTAGCCCCTGTATTTCTATCTGTCCGTGTCAGGGTCCACTTGATGGTCCCCACCCCTTTCTCTCTCATCCCTCCACCCCTCTCTCTCATCCCTCCATCCTTCTCTCTCTCACCTGACAGACAGTGCCCTGACCTCCCCTGATTCACCTCTCTTACCTCTATCTCTCATACCTCCATCTCTCACCTGTCAGACAGACAGCGCTCTGGCCTCCTCTGATTGACCTCTGTCTCTTCCTTCTATCCATTCCAAAGATGAAAGGATGATTAGAGAGACAGACAGACAGACACCCTCTTCCCTCCATCTCTGAGGCAGGTTGAAAAACAAACAGCCCTGAGGAGAAGAAGAGGGGCGGAGAGATAAACGAAAGAGATGGGTAAAGAGCAGGGGCTTTGGACATTCGCCACATGGCACTGTGATCCACAGGGAGTTGTGTATCCTATAGCCAGGGAGTTGTGTATCCTATAGCCAGGGTTACTATTGTTATACAGACCTCCAGCTGTAGTCAGGGAATTGTGTATCCTATAGTCAGGGAGTTGTGTATCCTATAGCCAGGGAGTTGTGTATCCTATAGCCAGGCTTACTGTTGTTATACAGACCTCCAGCTGTAGTCAGGAGTTGTGTATCCTATAGTCAGGGAGTTGTGTATCCTATAGCCAGGGTTACTGTTGTTATACAGACCTCCAGCTGTAGTCAGGGAGTTGTGTATCCTATGGCCAGGGTTACTGTTGTTATACAGACCTCCAGCTGTAGTCGGGGAGTTGTGTATCCTATAGCCAGGGTTACTGTTGTTATACTGACCTCCAGCTGTAGTCAGGGAGTTGTGTATCCTATAGCCAGGGTTACTGTTGTTATACAGACCTCCAGCTGTAGTCGGGGAGTTGTGTATCCTATAGCCAGGGTTACTGTTGTTATACTGACCTCCAGCTGTAGTCAGGGAGTTGTGTATCCTATAGCCAGGGTTACTGTTGTTATACAGACCTCCAGCTGTAGTCGGGGAGTTGTGTATCCTATAGCCAGGGTTACTGTTGTTATACAGACCTCCAGCTGTAGCCAGGGAGTTGTGTATCCTATAGTCAGGGAGTTGTGTATCCTATAGCCAGGGTTACTGTTGTTATACTGACCTCCAGCTGTAGTCAGGGAGTTGTGTATCCTATAGCCAGGGTTACTGTTGTTATACAGACCTCCAGCTGTAGTCAGGGAGTTGTGTATCCTATAGCCAGGGTTACTGTTGTTATACAGACCTCCAGCTGTAGTCAGGGAGTTGTCTATCCTATAGCCAGGGTTACTGTTGTTATACAGACCTCCAGCTGTAGTCAGGGAGTTGTGTATCCTATAGCCAGGGAGTTGTCTATCCTATAGCGAGGGTTACTATTGTTATACAGACCTCCAGCTGTAGTCAGGGAGTTGTGTATCCTATAGTCAGGGAGTTGTGTATCCTATAGCCAGGGAGTTGTGTATCCTATAGCCAGGGTTACTGTTGTTATACAGACCTCCAGCTGTAGTCAGGGAGTTGTGTATCCTATAGTCAGGGAGTTGTGTATCCTATAGCCAGGGTTACTGTTGTTATACAGACCTCCAGCTGTAGTCAGGGAGTTGTGTATCCTATAGCCAGGGTTACTGTTGTTATACTGACCTCCAGCTGTAGTCAGGGAGTTGTGTATCCTATAGCCAGGGTTACTGTTGTTATACAGACCTCCAGCTGTAGTCGGGAGTTGTGTATCCTATAGCCAGCCAGGCTGTTACTGTTGTTATACAGACCTCCAGCTGTAGTCAGGGAGTTGTGTATCCTATAGCCAGGGTTACTGTTGTTATACTGACCTCCAGCTGTAGTCAGGGAGTTGTGTATCCTATAGCCAGGGTTACTGTTGTTATACAGACCTCCAGCTGTAGTCAGGGAGTTGTGTATCCTATAGCCAGGGTTACTGTTGTTATACAGACCTCCAGCTGTAGTCAGGGAGTTGTGTATCCTATAGCCAGGGTTACTGTTGTTATACAGACCTCCAGCTGTAGTCAGGGAGTTGTGTATCCTATAGCCAGCCAGGGGGTTACTGTTGTTATACAGACCTCCAGCTGTAGTCAGGGAGTTGTGTATCCTATAGTCAGGGTTACTGTTGTTATACCCTCCAGCTGTAGTCAGGGAGTTGTGTATCCTATAGCCAGGGTTACTGTTGTTATACAGACCTCCAGCTGTAGTCAGGGAGTTGTGTATCCTATAGTCAGGGAGTTGTGTATCCTATAGCCAGGGTTACTGTTGTTATACAGACCTCCAGCTGTAGTCAGGGAGTTGTGTATCCTATAGCCAGGGTTACTGTTGTTATACTGACCTCCAGCTGTAGTCGGGGAGTTGTGTATCCTATGGCCAGGGTTACTGTTGTTATACAGACCTCCAGCTGTAGTCGGGGAGTTGTGTATCCTATAGCCAGGGTTACTGTTGTTATACTGACCTCCAGCTGTAGTCAGGGAGTTGTGTATCCTATAGCCAGGGTTACTGTTGTTATACAGACCTCCAGCTGTAGTCGGGGAGTTGTGTATCCTATAGCCAGGGTTACTGTTGTTATACTGACCTCCAGCTGTAGTCAGGGAGTTGTGTATCCTATAGCCAAGGTTACTGTTGTTATACTGACCTCCAGCTGTAGTCAGGGAGTTGTGTATCCTATAGTCAGGGAGTTGTGTATCCTATAGTCAGGGTTACTGTTGTTATACTGACCTCCAGCTGTAGTCAGGGAGTTGTGTATCCTATAGCCAGGGTTACTGTTGTTATACAGACCTACAGCTGTAGTCAGGGAGTTGTGTATCCTATAGCCAGGGTTACTGTTGTTATACAGACCTCCAGCTGTAGTCAGGGAGTTGTCTATCCTATAGCCAGGGTTACTGTTGTTATACTGACCTCCAGCTGTAGTCAGGGAGTTGTGTATCCTATAGCCAGGGTTACTGTTGTTATACAGACCTCCAGCTGTAGTCGGGGAGTTGTGTATCCTATAGCCAGGGTTACTGTTGTTATACTGACCTCCAGCTGTAGTCAGGGAGTTGTGTATCCTATAGCCAAGGTTACTGTTGTTATACTGACCTCCAGCTGTAGTCAGGGAGTTGTGTATCCTATAGTCAGGGAGTTGTGTATCCTATAGTCAGGGTTACTGTTGTTATACTGACCTCCAGCTGTAGTCAGGGAGTTGTGTATCCTATAGCCAGGGTTACTGTTGTTATACAGACCTACAGCTGTAGTCAGGGAGTTGTGTATCCTATAGCCAGGGTTACTGTTGTTATACAGACCTCCAGCTGTAGTCAGGGAGTTGTCTATCCTATAGCCAGGGTTACTGTTGTTATACTGACCTCCAGCTGTAGTCAGGGAGTTGTGTATCCTATAGCCAGGGTTACTGTTGTTATACAGACCTCCAGCTGTAGTCAGGGAGTTGTCTATCCTATAGCCAGGGTTACTGTTGTTATACAGACCTCCAGCTGTAGTCAGGGAGTTCTGTATCCTATAGCCAGGGTTACTGTTGTTATACAGACCTACAGCTGTAGTCAGGAGTTCTGTATCCTATAGCCAGGGTTACTGTTGTTATACAGACCTCCAGCTGTAGTCAGGGAGTTGTCTATCCTATAGCCAGGGTTACTGTTGTTATACTGACCTCCAGCTGTAGTCAGGGAGTTGTGTATCCTATAGCCAGGGTTACTGTTGTTATACAGACCTCCAGCTGTAGTCAGGGAGTTGTGTATCCTATAGCCAGGGTTACTGTTGTTATACAGACCTCCAGCTGTAGTCAGGGAGTTGTGTATCCTATAGTCAGGGAGTTGTCTATCCTATAGCCAGGGTTACTGTTGTTATACTGACCTCCAGCTGTAGCCAGGGAGTTGTGTATCCTATAGTCAGGGAGTTGTGTATCCTATAGCCAGGGTTACTGTTGTTATACTGACCTCCAGCTGTAGTCAGGGAGTTGTGTATCCTATAGCCAGGGTTAATGTTGTTATACAGACCTCCAGCTGAGGTCAGGGAGTTGTGTATCCTATAGCCAGGGTTACTGTTGTTATACAGACCTCCAGCTGTAGTCAGGGAGTTGTCTATCCTATAGCCAGGGTTACTGTTGTTATACAGACCTCCAGCTGTAGTCAGGGAGTTGTGTATCCTATAGCCAGGGTTACTGTTGTTATACAGACCTCCAGCTGTAGTCAGGGAGTTGTGTATCCTATAGCCAGGGTTACTGTTGTTATACTGACCTTCAGCTGTAGTCAGGGAGTTGTGTATCCTATAGCCAGGGTTACTGTTGTTATACAGACCTCCAGCTGTAGTCAGGGAGTTGTGTATCCTATAGCCAGGGTTACTGTTGTTATACAGACCTCCAGCTGTAGTCAGGGAGTTGTGTATCCTATAGCCAGGGTTACTGTTGTTATACTGACCTCCAGCTGTAGTCAGGGAGTTGTGTATCCTATTGCCAGGGAGTTGTCTATCCTATAGCCAGGGTTACTGTTGTTATACAGACCTCAGCTGTAGTCGGGGAGTTGTGTATCCTATAGCCAGGGAGTTGTGTATCCTATAGTCAGGGAGTTGTGTATCCTATAGTCAGGGAGTTGTGTATCCTATAGTCAGGGTTACTGTTGTTATACTGACCTCCAGCTGTAGTCAGGGAGTTGTGTATCCTATAGCCAGGGTTACTGTTGTTATACTGACCTCCAGCTGTAGTCAGGGAGTTGTGTATCCTATAGCCAGGGTTACTGTTGTTATACAGACCTCCAGCTGTAGTCAGGGAGTTGTGTATCCTATAGTCAGGGAGTTGTGTATCCTATAGTCAGGGTTACTGTTGTTATACTGACCTCCAGCTGTAGTCAGGGAGTTGTGTATCCTATAGCCAGGGTTACTGTTGTTATACAGACCTACAGCTGTAGTCAGGGAGTTGTGTATCCTATAGCCAGGGTTACTGTTGTTATACAGACCTCCAGCTGTAGTCAGGGAGTTGTCTATCCTATAGCCAGGGTTACTGTTGTTATACTGACCTCCAGCTGTAGTCAGGGAGTTGTGTATCCTATAGCCAGGGTTACTGTTGTTATACAGACCTCCAGCTGTAGTCAGGAGTTGTCTATCCTATAGCCAGGGTTACTGTTGTTATACAGACCTCCAGCTGTAGTCAGGGAGTTCTGTATCCTATAGCCAGGGTTACTGTTGTTATACAGACCTACAGCTGTAGTCAGGGAGTTCTGTATCCTATAGCCAGGGTTACTGTTGTTATACAGACCTCCAGCTGTAGTCAGGGAGTTGTCTATCCTATAGCCAGGGTTACTGTTGTTATACTGACCTCCAGCTGTAGTCAGGGAGTTGTGTATCCTATAGCCAGGGTTACTGTTGTTATACAGACCTCCAGCTGTAGTCAGGGAGTTGTGTATCCTATAGTCAGGGAGTTGTCTATCCTATAGCCAGGGTTACTGTTGTTATACTGACCTCCAGCTGTAGCCAGGGAGTTGTGTATCCTATAGTCAGGGAGTTGTGTATCCTATAGCCAGGGTTACTGTTGTTATACTGACCTCCAGCTGTAGTCAGGGAGTTGTGTATCCTATAGCCAGGGTTAATGTTGTTATACAGACCTCCAGCTGAGGTCAGGGAGTTGTGTATCCTATAGCCAGGGTTACTGTTGTTATACAGACCTCCAGCTGTAGTCAGGGAGTTGTCTATCCTATAGCCAGGGTTACTGTTGTTATACAGACCTCCAGCTGTAGTCAGGGAGTTCTGTATCCTATAGCCAGGGTTACTGTTGTTATACAGACCTCAGCTGTAGTCAGGGAGTTGTGTATCCTATAGCCAGGGTTACTGTTGTTATACAGACCTCCAGCTGTAGTCAGGGAGTTGTGTATCCTATAGCCAGGGTTACTGTTGTTATACAGACCTCCAGCTGTAGTCAGGAGTTGTGTATCCTATAGCCAGGGTTACTGTTGTTATACAGACCTCCAGCTGTAGTCAGGGAGTTGTGTATCCTATAGTCAGGGAGTTGTCTATCCTATAGCCAGGGTTACTGTTGTTATACTGACCTCCAGCTGTAGCCAGGGAGTTGTGTATCCTATAGTCAGGGAGTTGTGTATCCTATAGCCAGGGTTACTGTTGTTATACTGACCTCCAGCTGTAGTCAGGGAGTTGTGTATCCTATAGCCAGGGTTAATGTTGTTATACAGACCTCCAGCTGTAGTCAGGGAGTTGTGTATCCTATAGCCAGGGTTACTGTTGTTATACAGACCTCCAGCTGTAGTCAGGGAGTTGTGTATCCTATAGCCAGGGTTACTGTTGTTATACAGACCTCCAGCTGTAGTCAGGGAGTTGTGTATCCTATAGCCAGGGTTACTGTTGTTATACAGACCTCCAGCTGTAGTCAGGGAGTTGTGTATCCTATAGCCAGGGTTACTGTTGTTATACAGACCTCCAGCTGTAGTCAGGGAGTTGTGTATCCTATAGCCAGGGTTACTGTTGTTATACAGACCTCCAGCTGTAGTCAGGGAGTTGTGTATCCTATAGCCAGGGTTACTGTTGTTATACAGACCTCCAGTTGTAGTCCTATAGCCAGGGTTACTGTTGTTATACAGACCTCCAGTTGTATCCTATAGTCAGGGTTACTGTTGTTATACTGACCTCCAGCTGTAGTCAGGGAGTTGTGTATCCTATAGCCAGGGAGTTGTCTATCCTAGTAGCCAGGGTTACTGTTGTTATACAGACCTCAGCTGTAGTCAGGGAGTTGTGTATCCTATAGCCAGGGAGTTGTGTATCCTATAGTCAGGGAGTTGTTATATCCTAGCTGTAGTCAGGGAGTTGTGTATCCTATAGCCAGGGTTACTGTTGTTATACTGACCTCCAGCTGTAGTCAGGGAGTTGTGTATCCTATAGCCAGGGTTACTGTTGTTATACTGACCTCCAGCTGTAGTCAGGGAGTTGTGTATCCTATAGCCAGGGTTACTGTTGTTATACAGACCTCCAGCTGTAGTCAGGGAGTTGTGTATCCTATAGCCAGGGTTACTGTTGTTATACAGACCTCCAGCTGTAGTCAGGGAGTTGTGTATCCTATAGCCAGGGTTACTGTTGTTATACAGACCTACAGCTGTAGTCAGGGAGTTCTGTGTATCCTATAGCCAGGGTTACTGTTGTTATACAGACCTCCAGCTGTAGTCAGGGAGTTGTCTATCCTATAGCCAGGGTTACTGTTGTTATACTGACCTCCAGCTGTAGTCAGGGAGTTGTGTATCCTATAGCCAGGGTTACTGTTGTTATACAGACCTCCAGCTGTAGTCAGGGAGTTGTGTATCCTATAGCCAGGGTTACTGTTGTTATACAGACCTCCAGCTGTAGTCAGGGAGTTGTGTATCCTATAGTCAGGGAGTTGTCTATCCTATAGCCAGGGTTACTGTTGTTATACTGACCTCCAGCTGTAGCCAGGGAGTTGTGTATCCTATAGTCAGGGAGTTGTGTATCCTATAGCCAGGGTTACTGTTGTTATACTGACCTCCAGCTGTAGTCAGGGAGTTGTGTATCCTATAGCCAGGGTTAATGTTGTTATACAGACCTCCAGCTGAGGTCAGGGAGTTGTGTATCCTATAGCCAGGGTTACTGTTGTTATACAGACCTCCAGCTGTAGTCAGGGAGTTGTCTATCCTATAGCCAGGGTTACTGTTGTTATACAGACCTCCAGCTGTAGTCAGGGAGTTCTGTATCCTATAGCCAGGGTTACTGTTGTTATACAGACCTACAGCTGTAGTCAGGGAGTTCTGTATCCTATAGCCAGGGTTACTGTTGTTATACAGACCTCCAGCTGTAGTCAGGGAGTTGTCTATCCTATAGCCAGGGTTACTGTTGTTATACTGACCTCCAGTTCTGTATCCTATAGCCAGGGTTACTGTTGTTATACAGACCTCCAGCTGTAGTCAGGGAGTTGTGTATCCTATAGTCAGGGAGTTGTCTATCCTATAGCCAGGGTTACTGTTGTTATACTGACCTCCAGCTGTAGCCAGGGTTGTGTAGTTGTGTATCCTATAGTCAGGGTTGTGTATCCTATAGCCAGGGTTACTGTTGTTATACTGACCTCCAGCTGTAGTCAGGGAGTTGTGTATCCTATAGCCAGGGTTAATGTTGTTATACAGACCTCCAGCTGAGGTCAGGGAGTTGTGTATCCTATAGCCAGGGTTACTGTTGTTATACAGACCTCCAGCTGTAGTCAGGGAGTTGTCTATCCTATAGCCAGGGTTACTGTTGTTATACAGACCTCCAGCTGTAGTCAGGGAGTTGTGTATCCTATAGCCAGGGTTACTGTTGTTATACAGACCTCCAGCTGTAGTCAGGGAGTTGTGTATCCTATAGCCAGGGTTACTGTTGTTATACTGACCTTCAGCTGTAGTCAGGGAGTTGTGTATCCTATAGCCAGGGTTACTGTTGTTATACAGACCTCCAGCTGTAGTCAGGGAGTTGTGTATCCTATAGCCAGGGTTACTGTTGTTATACAGACCTCCAGCTGTAGTCAGGGAGTTGTGTATCCTATAGCCAGGGTTACTGTTGTTATACTGACCTCCAGCTGTAGTCAGGGAGTTGTGTATCCTATTGCCAGGGAGTTGTCTATCCTATAGCCAGGGTTACTGTTGTTATACAGACCTCAGCTGTAGTCGGGGAGTTGTGTATCCTATAGCCAGGGAGTTGTGTATCCTATAGTCAGGGAGTTGTGTATCCTATAGTCAGGGAGTTGTGTATCCTATAGTCAGGGTTACTGTTGTTATACTGACCTCCAGCTGTAGTCAGGGAGTTGTGTATCCTATAGCCAGGGTTACTGTTGTTATACTGACCTCCAGCTGTAGTCAGGGAGTTGTGTATCCTATAGCCAGGGTTACTGTTGTTATACAGACCTCCAGCTGTAGTCAGGGAGTTGTCTATCCTATAGCCAGGGTTACTGTTGTTATACAGACCTCCAGCTGTAGTCAGGGAGTTCTGTATCCTATACCCAGGGTTACTGTTGTTATACAGACCTACAGCTGTAGTCAGGGAGTTCTGTATCCTATAGCCAGGGTTACTGTTGTTATACAGACCTCCAGCTGTAGTCAGGGAGTTGTCTATCCTATAGCCAGGGTTACTGTTGTTATACTGACCTCCAGCTGTAGTCAGGGAGTTGTGTATCCTATAGCCAGGGTTACTGTTGTTATACAGACCTCCAGCTGTAGTCAGGGAGTTGTGTATCCTATAGCCAGGGTTACTGTTGTTATACAGACCTCCAGCTGTAGTCAGGGAGTTGTGTATCCTATAGTCAGGGAGTTGTCTATCCTATAGCCAGGGTTACTGTTGTTATACTGACCTCCAGCTGTAGCCAGGGAGTTGTGTATCCTATAGTCAGGGAGTTGTGTATCCTATAGCCAGGGTTACTGTTGTTATACAGACGTACAGCTGTAGTCAGGGAGTTGTGTATCCTATAGCCAGGGTTACTGTTGTTATACAGACCTCCAGCTGTAGTCAGGAAGTTGTCTATCCTATAGCCAGGGTTACTGTTGTTATACAGACCTCCAGCTGTAGTCAGGGAGTTGTCTATCCTATAGTCAGGGAGTTGTGTTACTGTTGTTATACAGACCTCCAGCTGTAGCCAGAGTTGTGTATCCTATAGTCAGGGAGTTGTGTATCCTATAGCCAGGGTTACTGTTGTTATACTGACCTCCAGCTGTAGTCAGGGAGTTGTGTATCCTATAGCCAGGGTTAATGTTGTTATACAGACCTCCAGCTGAGGTCAGGGAGTTGTGTATCCTATAGCCAGGGTTACTGTTGTTATACAGACCTCCAGCTGTAGTCAGGGAGTTGTCTATCCTATAGCCAGGGTTACTGTTGTTATACAGACCTCCAGCTGTAGTCAGGGAGTTGTGTATCCTATAGCCAGGGTTACTGTTGTTATACAGACCTCCAGCTGTAGTCAGGGAGTTGTGTATCCTATAGCCAGGGTTACTGTTGTTATACTGACCTTCAGCTGTAGTCAGGGAGTTGTGTATCCTATAGCCAGGGTTACTGTTGTTATACAGACCTCCAGCTGTAGTCAGGGAGTTGTGTATCCTATAGCCAGGGTTACTGTTGTTATACAGACCTCCAGCTGTAGTCAGGGAGTTGTGTATCCTATAGCCAGGGTTACTGTTGTTATACTGACCTCCAGCTGTAGTCAGGGAGTTGTGTATCCTATTGCCAGGGAGTTGTCTATCCTATAGCCAGGGTTACTGTTGTTATACAGACCTCAGCTGTAGTCAGGGAGTTGTGTATCCTATAGCCAGGGAGTTGTGTATCCTATAGTCAGGGTTATCCTGTTGTGTATCCTATAGTCAGGGAGTTGTGTATCCTATAGTCAGGGTTACTGTTGTTATACTGACCTCCAGCTGTAGTCAGGGAGTTGTGTATCCTATAGCCAGGGTTACTGTTGTTATACTGACCTCCAGCTGTAGTCAGGGAGTTGTGTATCCTATAGCCAGGGTTACTGTTGTTATACAGACCTCCAGCTGTAGTCAGGGAGTTGTGTATCCTATAGTCAGGGAGTTGTGTATCCTATAGTCAGGGTTACTGTTGTTATACTGACCTCCAGCTGTAGTCAGGGAGTTGTGTATCCTATAGCCAGGGTTACTGTTGTTATACAGACCTACAGCTGTAGTCAGGGAGTTGTGTATCCTATAGCCAGGGTTACTGTTGTTATACAGACCTCCAGCTGTAGTCAGGGAGTTGTCTATCCTATAGCCAGGGTTACTGTTGTTATACTGACCTCCAGCTGTAGTCAGGGAGTTGTGTATCCTATAGCCAGGGTTACTGTTGTTATACAGACCTCCAGCTGTAGTCAGGGAGTTGTCTATCCTATAGCCAGGGTTACTGTTGTTATACAGACCTCCAGCTGTAGTCAGGGAGTTCTGTATCCTATAGCCAGGGTTACTGTTGTTATACAGACCTACAGCTGTAGTCAGGGAGTTCTGTATCCTATAGCCAGGGTTACTGTTGTTATACAGACCTCCAGCTGTAGTCAGGGAGTTGTCTATCCTATAGCCAGGGTTACTGTTGTTATACTGACCTCCAGCTGTAGTCAGGGAGTTGTGTATCCTATAGCCAGGGTTACTGTTGTTATACAGACCTCCAGCTGTAGTCAGGGAGTTGTGTATCCTATAGCCAGGGTTACTGTTGTTATACAGACCTCCAGCTGTAGTCAGGGAGTTGTGTATCCTATAGTCAGGGAGTTGTCTATCCTATAGCCAGGGTTACTGTTGTTATACTGACCTCCAGCTGTAGTCAGGGAGTTGTGTATCCTATAGCCAGGGTTACTGTTGTTATACAGACCTCCAGCTGTAGTCAGGGAGTTGTGTATCCTATAGCCAGGGTTACTGTTGTTATACTGACCTCCAGCTGTAGTCAGGGAGTTGTGTATCCTATTGCCAGGGAGTTGTCTATCCTATAGCCAGGGTTACTGTTGTTATACAGACCTCAGCTGTAGTCAGGGAGTTGTGTATCCTATAGCCAGGGAGTTGTGTATCCTATAGCAGGGTTACTGTTGTTATCCTCCAGCTGTAGCCAGGGAGTAGTCAGGGAGTTGTGTATCCTATAGTCAGGGTTACTGTTGTTATACTGACCTCCAGCTGTAGTCAGGGAGTTGTGTATCCTATAGCCAGGGTTACTGTTGTTATACTGACCTCCAGCTGTAGTCAGGGAGTTGTGTATCCTATAGCCAGGGTTACTGTTGTTATACAGACCTCCAGCTGTAGTCAGGGAGTTGTCTATCCTATAGCCAGGGTTACTGTTGTTGTACAGACCTCCAGCTGTAGTCAGGGAGTTCTGTATCCTATAGCCAGGGTTACTGTTGTTATACAGACCTACAGCTGTAGTCAGGGAGTTGTGTATCCTATAGCCAGGGTTACTGTTGTTATACAGACCTCCAGCTGTAGTCAGGGAGTTGTGTATCCTATAGCCAGGGTTACTGTTGTTATACAGACCTCCAGCTGTAGTCAGGGAGTTGTGTATCCTATAGCCAGGGTTACTGTTGTTATACAGACCTCCAGCTGTAGTCAGGGAGTTGTGTATCCTATAGCCAGGGTTACTGTTGTTATACAGACCTCCAGCTGTAGTCAGGGAGTTGTGTATCCTATAGCCAGGGAGTTGTCTATCCTATAGCCAGGGTTACTGTTGTTATACAGACCTCCAGCTGTAGTCAGGGAGTTGTGTATCCTATAGTCAGGGAGTTGTGTATCCTATAGCCAGGGTTACTGTTGTTATACAGACTAGCTAGTCAGGGAGTTGTGTATCCTATAGCCAGGGTTACTGTTGTTATACTGACCTCCAGCTGTAGTCAGGGAGTTGTGTATCCTATAGCCAGGGTTACTGTTGTTATACAGACCTCCAGCTGTAGTCAGGGAGTTGTCTATCCTATAGCCAGGGTTACTGTTGTTACTGTTGTTACACAGACCTCCAGCTGTAGTCAGGGAGTTGTGTATCCTATAGTCAGGGAGTTGTGTATCCTATAGCCAGGGTTACTGTTGTTATACTGACCTCCAGCTGTAGTCAGGGAGTTGTGTATCCTATAGCCAGGGTTACTGTTGTTATACAGACCTCCAGCTGTAGTCAGGGAGTTGTGTATCCTATAGCCAGGGTTACTGTTGTTATACAGACCTCCAGCTGTAGTCAGGGAGTTGTCTATCCTATAGCCAGGGTTACTGTTGTTATACAGACCTCCAGCTGTAGTCAGGGAGTTGTGTATCCTATAGCCAGGGTTACTGTTGTTATACAGACCTCCAGCTGTAGTCGGGGAGTTGTGTATCCTATAGCCAAGGTTACTGTTGTTATACAGACCTCAGCTGTAGTCAGGGAGTTGTGTATCCTATAGCCAGGGTTACTGTTGTTATACAGATCTCCAGCTGTAGTCAGGGAGTTGTGTATCCTATAGCCAGGGTTACTGTTGTTATACAGACCTCCAGCTGTAGTCAGGGAGTTGTGTATCCTATAGCCAGGGTTACTGTTGTTATACTGACCTCCAGCTGTAGTCAGGGAGTTGTGTTGTCTATCCTATAGCCAGGGTTACTGTTGTTATACAGACCTCCAGCTGTAGTCAGGGAGTTCTGTATCCTATAGCCAGGGTTACTGTTGTTATACAGACCTCCAGCCTGTAGTCAGGGTTACTGTTGTTAGTTGTGTATCCTATAGCCAGGGTTACTGTTGTTATACAGACCTCCAGCTGTAGTCAGGGAGTTGTGTATCCTATAGTCAGACCTCCAGCTGAGTTGTGTATCCTATAGCCAGGGTTACTGTTGTTATACAGACCTCCAGCTGTAGTCAGGGAGTTGTGTATCCTATAGCCAGGGTTGTGTTGTCCTATAGTCAGGGACCTCCAGCTGTAGTCAGGGAGTTGTGTATCCTATAGCCAGGGTTACTGTTGTTATACAGACCTCCAGCTGTAGTCAGGGAGTTGTGTATCCTATAGCCAGGGTTACTGTTGTTATACAGACCTCCAGCTGTAGTCAGGGAGTTGTGTATCCTATAGTTGTGTATCCTATAGCCAGGGTTACTGTTGTTATACAGACCTCCAGCTGTAGTCAGGGAGTTGTGTATCCTATAGCCAGGGTTACTGTTGTTATACTGACCTCCAGCTGTAGTCAGGGAGTTGTGTATCCTATAGCCAGGGTTACTGTTGTTATACAGACCTCCAGCTGTAGTCAGGGAGTTGTGTATCCTATAGCCAGACCTCCAGCTGTAGTCAGGAAGATGTCTATACTGGGTTACTGTTATACAGACCTCCAGCTGTAGTCAGGGTCTAGTTGTGTATCCTATAGCCAGGGTTACTGTTGTTATACAGACCTCCAGCTGTAGTCAGGGAGTTGTGTATCCAGGGTTACTGTTGTTGTACAGACCTCTGTAGTCAGGGAGTTCTGTATCCTATAGCCAGGGTTACTGTTGTTATACAGACCTCAGCTGTAGTCAGGGAGTTGTGTATCCTATAGCCAGGGTTAATGTTGTTATACAGACCTCCAGCTGTAGTCAGGGAGTTGTGTATCCTATAGCCAGGGTTACTGTTGTTATACAGACCTCCAGCTGTAGTCAGGGAGTTGTGTATCCTATAGCCAGGGTTACTGTTGTTATACAGACCTCCAGCTGTAGTCAGGGAGTTGTGTATCCTATAGCCAGGGTTACTGTTGTTATACAGACCTCCAGCTGTAGTCAGGGAGTTGTCTATCCTATAGCCAGGGTTACTGTTGTTATACTGACCTTCAGCTGTAGTCAGGGAGTTGTGTATCCTATAGCCAGGGTTACTGTTGTTATACAGATGTGTCCTAGCTAGTCAGGGAGTTGTGTATCCTATAGTCAGGGTTACTGTTGTTATACTGACCTCCAGCTGTAGTCAGGGAGTTGTGTATCCTATAGCCAGGGTTACTGTTGTTATACTGACCTCCAGCTGTAGTCAGGGAGTTGTGTATCCTATAGCCAGGGTTGTGTTGTTATCCTATAGTCAGGGAGTTGTGTATCCTATAGTCAGGGAGTTGTGTATCCTATAGTCAGGGTTACTGTTGTTATACTGACCTCCAGCTGTAGTCAGGGAGTTGTGTATCCTATAGCCAGGGTTACTGTTGTTATACAGACCTCCAGCTGTAGTCAGGGAGTTGTGTATCCTATAGCCAGGGTTACTGTTGTTATACAGACCTCAGCTGTAGTCAGGGAGTTGTGTATCCTATAGCCAGGGTTACTGTTGTTATACTGACCTCCAGCTGTAGTCAGGGAGTTGTGTATCCTATAGCCAGGGTTACTGTTGTTATACAGACCTCCAGCTGTAGTCAGGGAGTTGTGTATCCTATAGCCAGGGTTACTGTTGTTATACAGACCTCCAGCTGTAGTCAGGGAGTTGTGTATCCTATAGCCAGGGTTACTGTTGTTATACAGACCTCCAGCTGTAGTCAGGGAGTTCTGTATCCTATAGCCAGGGTTACTGTTGTTATACAGACCTCCAGCTGTAGTCAGGGAGTTGTCTATCCTATAGCCAGGGTTACTGTTGTTATACTGACCTCCAGCTGTAGTCAGGGAGTTGTGTATCCTATAGCCAGGGTTACTGTTGTTGTACAGACCTCCAGCTGTAGTCAGGGAGTTCTGTATCCTATAGCCAGGGTTACTGTTGTTATACAGACCTCCAGCTGTAGTCAGGGAGTTGTGTATCCTATAGCCAGGGTTACTGTTGTTATACAGACCTCCAGCTGTAGTCAGGGAGTTGTGTATCCTATAGTCTGTTGTTATACAGACCTCCAGCTGTAGGGAGTTGTCAGGGAGTATCCTATAGCCAGGGTTACTGTTGTTATACTGACCTCCAGCTGTAGTCAGGGAGTTGTGTATCCTATAGCCAGGGTTACTGTTGTTATACAGACCTCCAGCTGTAGTCAGGGAGTTGTGTATCCTATAGCCAGTGTTACTGTTGTTATACAGACCTCCAGCTGTAGTCAGGGAGTTGTGTATCCGATAGCCAGGGTTACTGTTGTTATACTGACCTCCAGCTGTAGTCAGGGAGTTGTGTATCCTATAGCCAGGGTTACTGTTGTTATACTGACCTCCAGCTGTAGTCAGGGAGTTGTCTATCCTATAGCCAGGGTTACTGTTGTTATACAGACCTCCAGCTGTAGTCAGGGAGTTGTGTATCCTATAGCCAGGGAGTTGTTTATCCTATAGTCAGGGAGTTGTGTATCCTATAGCCAGGGTTACTGTTGTTATACTGACCTCCAGCTGTAGTCAGGGAGTTGTGTATCCTATAGCCAGGGTTACTGTTGTTATACAGACCTCCAGCTGTAGTCGGGGAGTTGTGTATCCTATAGCCAGGGTTACTGTTGTTATACTGACCTCCAGCTGTAGTCGGAGAGTTGTGTATCCTATAGCCAGGGAGTTGTCTATCCTATAGCCAGGGTTACTGTTGTTATACAGACCTCCAGCTGTAGTCAGGGAGTTGTGTATCCTATAGCCAGGGAGTTGTCTATCCTATAGCCAGGGTTACTGTTGTTATACAGACCTCAGCTGTAGTCTGGGAGTTGTATATCCTATAGCCAGGGAGTTGTCTATCCTATAGCCAGGGTTACTGTTGTTATACAGACCTCAGCTGTAGTCGGGGAGTTGTGTATCCTATAGCCAGGGAGTTGTCTATCCTATTGCCAGGGTTACTGTTGTTATACAGACCTCCAGCTGTAGTCAGGGCGTTGTGTATCCTATAGCCAGGGTTACTGTTGTTATACAGACCTCCAGCTGTAGTCAGGGAGTTGTCTATCCTATAGCCAGGGTTACTGTTGTTGTACAGACCTCCAGCTGTAGTCAGGGAGTTCTGTATCCTATAGCCAGGGTTACTGTTGTTATACTGACCTCCAGCTGTAGTCAGGGAGTTGTCTATCCTATAGCCAGGGTTACTGTTGTTATACAGACCTCCAGCTGTAGTCAGGGAGTTGTGTATCCTATAGTCAGGGAGTTGTGTATCCTATAGTCAGGGTTACTGTTGTTATACTGACCTCCAGCTGTAGTCAGGGAGTTGTGTATCCTATATCCAGGGTTACTGTTGTTATACAGACCTACAGCTGTAGTCAGGGAGTTCTGTATCCTATAGACAGGGTTACTGTTGTTATACAGACCTACAGCTGTAGTCAGGGAGTTCTGTATCCTATAGACAGGGTTACTGTTGTTATACAGACCTCCAGCTGTAGTCAGGGAGTTGTCTATCCTATAGCCAGGGTTACTGTTGTTATACTGACCTCCAGCTGGAGTCAGGGAGTTGTGTATCCTATAGCAAGGGTTACTGTTGTTATACAGACCTCCAGCTGTAGTCAGGGAGTTGTCTATCCTATAGCCAGGGTTACTGTTGTTGTACAGACCTCCAGCTGTAGTCAGAGAGTTCTGTATCCTATAGCCAGGGTTACTGTTGTTATACAGACCTACAGCTGTAGTCAGGGAGTTCTGTATCCTATAGCCAGGGTTACTGTTGTTATACAGACCTCCAGCTGGAGTCAGGGAGTTGTCTATCCTATAGCCAGGGTTACTGTTGTTATACTGACCTCCAGCTGTAGTCAGGGAGTTGTGTATCCTATAGCCAGGGTTACTGTTGTTATACAGACCTCCAGCTGTAGTCAGGGAGTTCTGTATCCTATAGCCAGGGTTACTGTTACTGTTGTTATACAGACCTCCAGCTGTCAGTCGGGGTTGTTGTTATCCTATAGCCAGGGAGTTGTCTATCCTATAGCCAGGGTTACTGTTGTTATACAGACCTCCAGCTGTAGTCAGGGAGTTGTGTATCCTATAGTCAGGGAGTTGTCTATCCTATAGCCAGGGTTACTGTTGTTATACTGACCTCCAGCTGTAGTCGGAGAGTTGTGTATCCTATAGCCAGGGAGTTGTCTATCCTATAGCCAGGGTTACTGTTGTTATACAGACCTCAGCTGTAGTCAGGGAGTTGTGTATCCTATAGCCAGGGAGTTGTCTATCCTATTGCCAGGGTTACTGTTGTTATACAGACCTCCAGCTGTAGTCAGGGAGTTGTGTATCCTATAGCCAGGGTTACTGTTGTTATACAGACCTACAGCTGTAGTCAGGGAGTTGTGTATCCTATAGGGAGTTGTCCAGGGGGTTACTGTTGTTATACAGACCTCCAGCTGTAGTCAGGGAGTTCTGTATCCTATAGCCAGGGTTACTGTTGTTATACAGACCTACAGCTGTAGTCAGGGAGTTCTGTATCCTATAGCCAGGGTTACTGTTGTTATACAGACCTACAGCTGTAGTCAGGGAGTTGTGTATCCTATAGTCAGGGAGTTGTGTATCCTATAGCCAGGGTTACTGTTGTTATACTGACCTCCAGCTGTAGTCAGGGAGTTGTGTATCCTATAGCCAGGGTTAATGTTGTTATACAGACCTCCAGCTGAGGTCAGGGAGTTGTGTATCCTATAGCCAGGGTTACTGTTGTTATACAGACCTCCAGCTGTAGTCAGGGAGTTGTGTATCCTATAGCCAGGGTTACTGTTGTTATACAGACCTCCAGCTGTAGTCAGGGAGTTGTGTATCCTATAGCCAGGGTTACTGTTGTTATACTGACCTCCAGCTGTAGTCAGGGAGTTGTCTATCCTATAGCCAGGGTTACTGTTGTTATACAGACCTCCAGCTGTAGTCAGGGAGTTGTGTATCCTATAGCCAGGGAGTTGTGTATCCTATAGTCAGGGAGTTGTGTATCCTATAGCCAGGGTTACTGTTGTTATACTGACCTCCAGCTGTAGTCAGGGAGTTGTGTATCCTATAGCCAGGGTTACTGTTGTTATAAGGACCTCCAGCTGTAGTCAGGGAGTTGTGTATCCTATAGCCAGGGAGTTGTCTATCCTATAGCCAGGGTTACTGTTGTTATACAGACCTCCAGCTGTAGTCAGGGAGTTGTGTATCCTATAGCCAGGGAGTTGTCTATCCTATAGCCAGGGTTACTGTTGTTATACAGACCTCAGCTGTAGTCTGGGAGTTGTGTATCCTATAGCCAGGGAGTTGTCTATCCTATAGCCAGGGTTACTGTTGTTATACAGACCTCAGCTGTAGTCGGGGAGTTGTGTATCCTATAGCCAGGGTTGTCTATCTATTGTTACTGTTGTATACAGACCTCCAGCTGTAGTCCAGGGGGTTACTGTTGTTATACAGACCTCCAGCTGTAGTCAGGGAGTTGTGTATCCTATAGCCAGGGTTACTGTTGTTATACAGACCTCCAGCTGTAGTCAGGGAGTTGTCTATCCTATAGCCAGGGTTACTGTTGTTGTACAGACCTCCAGCTGTAGTCAGGGAGTTATGTATCCTATAGCCAGGGTTACTGTTGTTATACAGACCTACAGCTGTAGTCAGGGAGTTCTGTATCCTATAGCCAGGGTTACTGTTGTTATACAGACCTCCAGCTGGAGTCAGGGAGTTGTGTATCCTATAGCCAGGGTTACTGTTGTTATACTGACCTCCAGCTGTAGTCAGGGAGTTGTGTATCCTATAGCCAGGGTTACTGTTGTTATACAGACCTCAGCTGTAGTCAGGGAGTTGTGTATCCTATAGCCAGGGTTACTGTTGTTATACAGACCTCCAGCTGTAGTCTGGTCAGGGAGTTGTGTATCCTATATCCAGGGTTACTGTTGTTATACAGACCTCCAGCTGTAGTCCCTATAGCCAAGGTTACTGTTGTTATACAGACCTCAGCTGTAGTCAGGGAGTTGTGTATCCTATAGCCAGGGTTACTGTTGTTATACAGATCTCCAGCTGTAGTCAGGGAGTTGTGTATCCTATAGCCAGGGTTACTGTTGTTATACAGACCTCCAGCTGTAGTCAGGGAGTTGTGTATCCTATAGCCAGGGTTACTGTTGTTATACTGACCTCCAGCTGTAGTCGGGGAGTTGTGTATCCTATAGTCAGGGAGTTGTGTATCCTATAGTCAGGGAGTTGTGTATCCTATAGTCAGGGAGTTGTGTATCCTATAGTCAGGGTTACTGTTGTTATACTGACCTCCAGCTGTAGTCAGGGAGTTGTGTATCCTATAGCCAGGGTTACTGTTGTTATACAGACCTACAGCTGTAGTCAGGGAGTTCTGTATCCTATAGACAGGGTTACTGTTGTTATACAGACCTCCAGCTGTAGTCAGGGAGTTGTCTATCCTATAGCCAGGGTTACTGTTGTTATACTGACCTCCAGCTGTAGTCAGGGAGTTGTGTATCCTATATCCAGGGTTACTGTTGTTATACAGACCTCCAGCTGTAGTCAGGGAGTTGTCTATCCTATAGCCAGGGTTACTGTTGTTGTACAGACCTCCAGCTGTAGTCAGGGAGTTGTGTATCCTATAGCCAGGGTTACTGTTGTTATACAGACCTACAGCTGTAGTCAGGGAGTTCTGTATCCTATAGCCAGGGTTACTGTTGTTATACAGACCTCCAGCTGTAGTCAGGGAGTTGTCTATCCTATAGCCAGGGTTACTGTTGTTATACTGACCTCCAGCTGTAGTCAGGGAGTTGTGTATCCTATAGCCAGGGTTACTGTTGTTATACAGACCTCCAGCTGTAGTCAGGGAGTTGTCTATCCTATAGTCAGGGAGTTGTCTATCCTATAGCCAGGGTTACTGTTGTTATACTGACCTCCAGCTGTAGTCAGAGAGTTGTGTATACTATAGCAATGGTTACTGTTGTTATACAGACCTCCAGCTGTAGTCAGGGAGTTGTGTATCCTATAGCCAGTGTTACTGTTGTTATACAGACCTCCAGCTGTAGTCAGGGAGTTGTGTATCCGATAGCCAGGGTTACTGTTGTTATACTGACCTCCAGCTGTAGTCAGGGAGTTGTGTATCCTATAGCCAGGGTTACTGTTGTTATACTGACCTCCAGCTGTAGTCAGGGAGTTGTCTATCCTATAGCCAGGGTTACTGTTGTTATACTGACCTCCAGCTGTAGTCAGGGAGTTGTGTATCCTATAGCCAGGGTTACTGTTGTTATACTGACCTCCAGCTGTAGTCGGAGAGTTGTGTATCCTATAGCCAGGGAGTTGTCTATCCTATAGCCAGGGTTACTGTTGTTATACAGACCTCCAGCTGTAGTCAGGGAGTTGTGTATCCTATAGCCAGGGAGTTGTCTATCCTATAGCCAGGGTTACTGTTGTTATACAGACCTCAGCTGTAGTCGGGGAGTTGTGTATCCTATAGCCAGGGAGTTGTCTATCCTATAGCCAGGGTTACTGTTGTTATACAGACCTCAGCTGTAGTCGGGGAGTTGTGTATCCTATAGCCAGGGAGTTGTCTATCCTATAGTCAGGGTTACTGTTGTTATACAGACCTCCTGCTGTAGTCAGGGAGTTGTGTATCCTATAGCCAGGGTTACTGTTGTTATACAGACCTCCAGCTGTAGTCGGGGAGTTGTGTATCCTATAGCCAAGGTTACTGTTGTTATACAGACCTCAGCTGTAGTCAGGGAGTTGTGTATCCTATAGCCAGGGTTACTGTTGTTATACAGACCTCCAGCTGTAGTCAGTGAGTTGTGTATCCTATAGCCAGGGTTACTGTTGTTATACTGACCTCCAGCTGTAGTCAGGGAGTTGTGTATCCTATATCCAGGGTTACTGTTGTTATACAGACCTCCAGCTGTAGTCAGGGAGTTGTCTATCCTATAGCCAGGGTTACTGTTGTTGTACAGACCTCCAGCTGTAGTCAGGGAGTTGTGTATCCTATAGCCAGGGTTACTGTTGTTATACAGACCTACAGCTGTAGTCAGGGAGTTCTGTATCCTATAGCCAGGGTTACTGTTGTTATACAGACCTCCAGCTGTAGTCAGGGAGTTGTCTATCCTATAGCCAGGGTTACTGTTGTTATACTGACCTCCAGCTGTAGTCAGGGAGTTGTGTATCCTATAGCCAGGGTTACTGTTGTTATACAGACCTCCAGCTGTAGTCAGGGAGTTGTGTATCCTATAGCCAGGGTTACTGTTGTTATACAGACCTCCAGCTGTAGTCAGGGAGTTGTGTATCCTATAGTCAGGGAGTTGTCTATCCTATAGCCAGGGTTACTGTTGTTATACTGACCTCCAGCTGTAGTCAGAGAGTTGTGTATACTATAGCAATGGTTACTGTTGTTATACAGACCTCCAGCTGTAGTCAGGGAGTTGTGTATCCTATAGCCAGTGTTACTGTTGTTATACAGACCTCCAGCTGTAGTCAGGGAGTTGTGTATCCGATAGCCAGGGTTACTGTTGTTATACTGACCTCCAGCTGTAGTCAGGGAGTTGTGTATCCTATAGCCAGGGTTACTGTTGTTATACTGACCTCCAGCTGTAGTCAGGGAGTTGTCTATCCTATAGCCAGGGTTACTGTTGTTATACTGACCTCCAGCTGTAGTCAGGGAGTTGTGTATCCTATAGCCAGGGTTACTGTTGTTATACTGACCTCCAGCTGTAGTCGGAGAGTTGTGTATCCTATAGCCAGGGAGTTGTCTATCCTATAGCCAGGGTTACTGTTGTTATACAGACCTCCAGCTGTAGTCAGGGAGTTGTGTATCCTATAGCCAGGGAGTTGTCTATCCTATAGCCAGGGTTACTGTTGTTATACAGACCTCAGCTGTAGTCGGGGAGTTGTGTATCCTATAGCCAGGGAGTTGTCTATCCTATAGCCAGGGTTACTGTTGTTATACAGACCTCAGCTGTAGTCGGGGAGTTGTGTATCCTATAGCCAGGGAGTTGTCTATCCTATTGCCAGGGTTACTGTTGTTATACAGACCTCCAGCTGTAGTCAGGGAGTTGTCTATCCTATAGTCAGGGTTACTGTTGTTATACAGACCTCCTGCTGTAGTCAGGGAGTTGTGTATCCTATAGCCAGGGTTACTGTTGTTATACAGACCTCCAGCTGTAGTCGGGGAGTTGTGTATCCTATAGCCAAGGTTACTGTTGTTATACAGACCTCAGCTGTAGTCAGGGAGTTGTGTATCCTATAGCCAGGGTTACTGTTGTTATACAGACCTCCAGCTGTAGTCAGTGAGTTGTGTATCCTATAGCCAGGGTTACTGTTGTTATACAGACCTCAGCTGTAGTCAGGGAGTTGTGTATCCTATAGCCAGGGTTACTGTTGTTATACTGACCTCCAGCTGTAGTCGGGGAGTTGTGTATCCTATAGTCAGGGAGTTGTGTATCCTATAGTCTGGGAGTTGTGTATCCTATAGTCAGGGAGTTGTCTATCCTATAGCCAAGGTTACTGTTGTTATACTGACCTCCAGCTGTAGTCAGGGAGTTGTGTATCCTATAGTCAGGGAGTTGTCTATCCTATAGTCGGGGAGTTGTCTATCCTATAGCCAGGGTTACTGTTGTTATACAGACCTCAGCTGTAGTCAGGGAGTTGTGTATCCTATAGCCAGGGTTACTGTTGTTATACTGACCTCCAGCTGTAGTCGGGGAGTTGTGTATCCTATAGTCGGGGAGTTGTGTATCCTATAGTCAGGGAGTTGTCTATCCTATACCCAGGGTTACTGTTGTTCTACAGACCTCACCTGTAGTCGGGGAGTTGTGTATCCTATAGTCAGGGTTACTGTTGTTATACAGACCTCCAGCTGTAGTCAGGGAGTTGTGTATCCTATAGTCAGGGTTCCTGTTGTTATACAGACCTCCAGCTGTAGTCAGGGAGTTGTGTATCCTATAGCCAGGGAGTTGTCTATCCTATAGCCAGGGTTACTGTTGTTATACAGACCTCCAGCTGTAGTCAGGGAGTTGTGTATCCTATAGCCAGGGTTACTGTTGTTATACAGACCTACAGCTGTAGTCAGGGACTCACTCATCTCATCCCCCTGCTATAAATATCTGTATTTATCACCAGAGGAACAAAAGTGTTGCAGAGATCCCTTCGGCGCCTTTCGGGGAAGATAACCCACATGAACGCAGTGCTGGTGCTAAGCTGTGCAACATGTCTGAGACTGACTGGGTGAATGATGTTTGGGTCACTTTTGTTAGGAACCAAACTGAAGAAAAACTGACTGAAACAGGGAGGGACAAACGAAAGGACTAAGAACTGCTCACTTTAAGTTCCATCTCCACAATGAACCCTGGACCATGTGTACTACTGTATGTGGATGATGTAACTATCACTCTGCCTTGAGTAAAACACATCTCCCTCTCTCTCTCTCTCTCCCTCTCTCCCTCTCCCTCTGCAGTAGAAGGCGTGGTGTGTGATGAACCTAGAGAGTGCGTGTGGTTACCAGGTCGGGGCGCGGAGCCCGCGGGAAGTGATGGAGCAGAAAGTCCAAGGTCAGCTGAACTTTGGCTTCCAGAGGAGTTCCACGTCAGACGACGACTCAGGCTGTGCCCTGGAAGAGTACGCCTGGGCACCGCCTGGCCTCAGACCCGAACTGGTGAGATGCCCCCAAATATACAACACAACAGGGTCCCGTGTAGCTCAGTTGGTAGAGCATGGCGCTTGCAATGCCACAGTTGTGGGTTCGATTTCCACGGGGGACCAGTACAGGGAAAAAGTCCCAAAAAATGTACCCACACTACTGTCAGCCGCTCTGGATAAGAGCATCTGCTAAATGACAAGAAAGTACAAATGTAAAAACACCCTCTGTTCTAATATACTGTACAATATGCCCCTTCAATTCAACACTATACGCCACTTAAACTGAACGAAAATATAAAGGCAACATGTAAAGTGTTGGTCCCATGTTTACATGAGCTGAAATAAAAGATCCCAGAAATGTTACATAAACACAAAAAGCTTGTTTCTCTCAAATTTGTGTGTTAACATCCTTGTTAGTGAGCATTTTTCCTTTACCAAGATAATCCATACATCTGACAGTTGGGGCATATCAAGAAGCTGATTAAACAGCATGATAATTACAGAGGTGCACCTTGTGCTGGAGACAATAAAAGGCCACTCTAAAATGTACGGTTTTGTCACACAACACAATGCCACAGATGTCTCAAGTTGAGGGAGCGTGCAATTGGCATGCTGACTGCAGGAATATCCACCAGATCTGTTGCCAAAGAATTGAATGTTTTTTTCTCTACCATGAGCCACCTCCAATGTCGTTTTAGAGAATTTGGCAGTACGTCAAACCGGCCTCACAACCGCAGACCATGCGTAACCACGCCAGCTCAGGACCTTCACATCCGGCTTTTTCACCTTTTATTTTAATTTTTTTATTTTACCTTTATTTAACTAGGCAAGTCAGTTAAGAACAAATTCTTATTTTCAATGACGGCCTAGGAACAGTGGTTTAACTGCCTGTTCAGGGGCAGAACAACAGATTTGTACCTTGTCAGCTCGGGGGTTTGAACGTGCAACCTTCTGGGTTACTAGTCCAACGCTCTAACCACTAGGCTACCCTAGGATACACAACTCCTGCAGGATCCTCTGAGACCAGCCACCCGGACAGATGATGAAACTGAAGAGTATTTCTGTCTGAAATAAAGCCCTTTTGTGGGGAAAAGCTCATTCTGACTGGCTGGGCCTGGCCCCAAGTGGGTGGGCCCATACCCTCCCAGGCTGCACCCCTGCCAATTAATGTAAAATCCATAGATTAGGGCCTAATATATTTATTTTAAGTGACTGATTTCGTTATATGAACTGTAACTCAGTAAAATTGTTACGTTTATTTTTTTATTCAGTATGTACATGTACTGTTGAAGTCGGAAGTTTACATACAGTTAAGTTGGAGTCATTAAAACTAGTTTTTCAACCACTCCACAAATTTCTTGACGCACCCATCCCGTTAGCGGGATCATTTTCATCAACATCCGCTGAATTGCACAGTGCCAAATTCAAATTAAATTACTAAAAATATTTAATTTTCATGAAATCACAAGTGCAATATAGCAAAACAGAGCTTAACTTGTTAATCCACCTGGTGTGTGAGATTTCAATAAAGCTTTTTGGTGAAAGCATTTATGTAAGAACATCTCCCTTTCTAGGGAGTTTTTCCTAGCCACCGTGCTTCTACACCTGCATTGCTTGCTGTTTGGGGTTTTAGGCTGGGTTTCTGTACAGCACTTTGAGATATCAGCTGATGTACGAAGGGATATATAAATAAATTTGATTTTGATGATTTGATTAGTAGACAAAATATTACAAACAGCTAGCAGCCAAGTAGATTGGTCACGAAAGTCAGAAAAGCAATAAATTAAATCGCTTACCTTTGATGATCTTCAGATGTTTGCACTCACGAGACTCCCAGTTACACAATAAATGTTCCTATTGTTCCATAAAGATTATTTTTATATCCAAAATACCTCCATTTGTTTGGCGCGTTATGTTCAGAAATCCACAGGCTCGAGCTGTCACGACATCGCAGACGAAAATTCCAAACAGTATCCGTAAAGTGTGTAGAAAGATGTCAAATGTTTTTTATAATCAATCCTCAGGTTGGTTTTACAATATATTATCGTTAATATGTAAACCGGAATGTAGCTTCTTCCATAGGAGAGAGAGAGAAAATGGCTGTTGCGCATTAAAAATTCTGCTGGCACCCAGCCATCCACTGACGCGATGGGTTCTTTCTCGCTCATTTTTCAAAATAAAAGCCTGAAACTATGTTTAAAGACTGTTCACAGCTCGAGGAAGCCATAGGAAAAGGAATCTGGTTGATATCCCTTTAATTGGAGGCAAGGCATCCAAGGGAACAGAGAGCTTTCAGGAAAAACAGCACTTCCTTGTTGGATTTTCCTCAGGTTTTCGCCTGCAGTATCAGTTCTGTTATACACACAGACAATATTTTGACAGTTTTGGAAACTTTAGAGTGTTTTCTATCCTAATCTGACAATTATATGCATGTTCTAGTTTCTGGGGTTTCAAATGGGTACGTTTTTAACCAAAAACGAAAATACTGCCCCCTACACTCAAGAAGTTTAACAAACTATTGTTTTGGCATATCGGTTAGGACATCTACTTTATGCATTTTTCCAACAATTGTTTACAGACAGATTATTTCACTTGTAATTCACTGTATCACAATTCCAGTGGGTCAGAAGTTGACTGTGCCTTTAAACAGCTTGGAAAATTCCAGAAAATGTTGTCATGGTGTTAGAAGCTTCTGATAGGCTAATTGACCTAATTTGAGTCAATTGGAGGTGTACCTGTGAATGTATTCCAAGGCCTACCTTCAAACTCAGCACCTTTTTGCTTGACATCATGGGAAAATCTAAAGAAATTAGAATAAAATTCTAGACCACCACAAGTCTGGTTCATCGTTGGGAGCAAATTCCAAATGCCTGAAGGTACCACGTTCATCTGTACAAACAATAATATGCAAGTATAAACACCATGGGACCACGCAGCCATCATACCGCTCAGGAAGGAGGCACATTCTGTCTCCTAGAGATTAATGTACTTTGGTGCGAAAAATGCAAATCAATCCCAGAACAACAGCAAAGGACCTTGTGAAGATGGTGGAGGAAACAGGTACAAAAGTATCTATATCCACAGCAAAACGAGTCCTATACCGACATAACCTGAACGGCCCCTCAGCAAGGAAGAAGCCACTGCTCCAAAACCGCCATAAAAATGCCAGACTACAGTTTGCAGCTGCACATGGGGACAAAGATCGTACTTTTTGGAGAAATGTCCTCTGGTCTGATGAAACAAAAATAGAACTGTTTGGCCATAATGACCATCGTTATGTTTAGAGGAAAAAGGGAGGGGCTTGCAAGCCAAAGAACACCATCCCAACCGTGAAGCAGGGGGGTGGCAGAATCATGTTGTGGGGGTGCTTTGCTGTAGGAGGGACTAGTGCACCTCAGAAAATAGATCACTTCATGAGAAAGGAAAATTACGTGGATATATTGGAGCAACATCTCAAGACATCAGTCAGGAAGTTAAAGCTTGGTCGCAAATGGGTCTTCCAAATGGACCATGACCCCAAGCATACTTCCAAAGTTGTGGCAAAATGGCTTAAAGATAGCAAGGTCAAGGTATTGGAGTGGCCATCACAAAGCCCTGACCTCAATCCTATAGAAAATTTGTGGGCAGAACTGAAAAAGCATGTGTGAGCAAAAGGCCTACAAACCTGACTCAGTTACACCAGCTTTGTCAGGAGGAATGGGCCAAAATTCACCCAACTTATTGTGGGAAGCTTGTGGAAGGCTACCTGAAACGTTTGACCGATGTTAAACAATTTAAAGGCAATGCTACCAAATACTAATTGAGTGTATATAAACTTCTGACCCACTGGGAATGTGATGAAAGAAGTAAAAGCTTAAATAAATCATTCTCTCTACTATTATTCTGACATTTCACATTCTTAAAATAAAGTGGTGATCCTAACTGACCTAAGACGGGGAATTTTTACTCTGGTTAAATGTCATGAATTGTGAGAAACTGAGTTTAAATGTACTTGCCTAAGGTGTAGGTAACTTCTGACTTCAACTGTATATGCAATATAACCCACGACCTTGCCATGTCTAGTGTCATGCTCTTACCAACTGAGCCACATTAGCCCATATAGAAGGACCCATCAACACATTTGGCTCGTTTAGATAGGAGCTGAGAAACACCATAGTAGCTTTCTCTGTCATTTCTCTGTCATTATTTTCCTCGTCATAACTCCATTAGGAGTTAGGTCGCAGTTGCAAATGAGAACTTGTTCTCAACTAGCCTACCTGGTTAAATAAAGGTTAAATAAAAAAAATTGCCAGGCCTCCTCGGGTTATTGGGGTGGTGAGCAGGGCAGAGGGAGGGTTTGTCGTATTCTTGTCACCCTGAAACCGGACAAAGCTGCTCGTCTCTAACCGTCGCTGTGGCACTTTGACCCTTAGGGCCACTGGCCTGGCTACTACTTTGCCCCTTGGGGCAGTTGACAGCAACTGAAGGCTACATTAGGAGGGAGGGTCATGACTGCTACCAGATAAAAGGGTGGGATGTTCTTGTCTCCTGTTTAGAAGGGGTTTTCTGCTGCTCGGCCCATCTCTGGGAATTGCAATTGACCCCCACAATCCTCAGTGTTGAGCTGTCGTAAATGATGCACATTTCATGCTGCGGTTACTCCTATATCCACCTCCCTCGGTCAGGGCTAAAGAGCAGTAAGATGACTGACCTCCAGGGCTGTGTGTTTCTCCACTGTAATGTGCACAACAGGGCCGTTCAACAGAATAGTGGCTGTAAAGGCATTACAGTTGACCCAGGCATTTACACACAAAAGGGGGCTGTTTATTTGGAGGCTTCAGAGCCTGGGTCTCTTGTTGCTTCAGCCCCCCCCCCCTTCATTGCTTCCATGTGTGCTGTTTAAAGGGAGGTAGAGGGGGATAGAGAGTGGGGGGAGTAAGGGAAGAAAGGGAGAGAGACAGAGGGAGAGAAGGAAGGGAAGGTAGTTGGGAGAGTGCCACATAACACAAGTGGACCCTGTTTGTGAACGAGCCTGTAAAAGGCAGCTGTGGCGAGGTCCCCTCCAAGCTAAACCTAGTGTTGCCAGCAACCAGCGGGACGGGGGGACTGATCCACATCTAAAGGCCTTCTCCTGCATCTGATCTGTCAGATCTCTACTAATCACCAGCAGACTTTTCCATGCCAGAGTTTGTAATATATATATATATACACATCCTGTCTCAGTGTATTTGGGGTGGTGCTTGACAAGTCTGCCTGTCTCAAACAATGGAGCCCTCCACTATACTCACTTTTCAGGTAGGGACACACACGCACACAGCCCATTATCCAGGGACAGGCTTAGCTGGTATTATCATTTTTAATGTGCTGAATAACATTTATCTGGGCCAGTGAAATAGTTTAAGAGAAATCTGGGAAGTTGCTCCTCCGTTCGACAGGGAGCTAGGATCCGGTCAGGGCTGTTTTTATATTCTCCATTAAGAACATGTTACTTCACAGTATAAACAATGCTTCAGGTTCATTTTGTGTGTGGTAGGTGTAAGCATGGTGCTACCAAAGGATCAAATACACAATGTGTGTGTGTCTACCATCTGTCTTCTGCTCTGTGTTCTCCAGGTCCAGTTGTATTTCTCCTGTCTGCCTGAGGACAAGGTTCCTTACGTTAACAGTCCTGGAGAGAAGTTCAGAATCAAACAGCTCCTCTATCAGCTGCCTCCACATGACAACGAGGTAAGGAAAAGGCCCCAAAAGAGTGTGGTTGTACATGCATGGGTGTGTGTAGTTCATATAAACTGTGTGTGTATGTTTGTGTGTACGCTGTGTGTACGCTGTGTGTACGCTGTGTGTGTGCCATAAAATGCATCCCATCATGCCCTCTCATTAAAGGCGTCGTAACAGGGCAGGTCTCACAGCAGGACAGCACCCATTTCCCCACCATCCATCCCCTTTCCCAGACTCAATGTTGTTTGAAGATGTGTCCGACCCTTGTCCTTCCCTGCCTTGCAGTAATCCTCTGTTTAAGACCAACTTACCACCTACCAGGGTTGGGGTCAAGTCCATTCCAATTCAAGAAATAAATGGAAAGTCCAATCCTCCAAGCAATGACATTTCATTTGACTTCCAGTTTACTGAATTGAAATGGGATTGAACCCCCCCCCCCCCAGCTCCATGCCATTCTGTGATGGTGGACTTGGCATTCACGTTATCACCATCAGAGTCTTTAGTCCCTTGATCCAACGCTGGGTCACTGACTGTCATGCCCTGGGTACAGTAAGCCCTTTGACTATGATTTGATGATGTTTGCTGACAGCCCCCACCAGCAGGGTTCCTGTCATAGTCTTTCTGGGGACAGTCCAGTGGGATAGGCGACGCTGCTGAAAGACATCCTTTATATGTGCCACCACCGCAGTGACATCACAGCCCGAGCCAGAGCTGCTTCTCTTTGTGGTTCTTCCCCTCGTGATTCCACTCTAAACACAACCCCTGTAAAACGTCTGCTTTCTCTTGGTAACATTTTGAGGAGAGAGATATCAAAACAACAGTTGTCACTCTCTGCTTTGTGTTGTACAATTAAAGTCCACTTTGGACAATGTTTAACGAAGGCCTGTCTTCTTTCACTCCCTTCAGGGCCGCTACTGTCAGTCTCTCAGTGAGGAGGAGAAGAAGGAGCTCCACATGTTCAGTGTCCAGAGGAAGAAGGAGGCGCTGGGGAGGGGCTCTCTCAAACTCCTGCCCCGGGACCTGCTACACAGCGTCTGTGAACATGTACGTCCCCTCTCGCACACCGCCACTCACCTCAGTTCCTAACAGGAACATTTTCACATGGGACACATAAACCAACAGGTAGATGGGGAATTTTTAAGGTAACATACCGGTCAAAAGTTTTACAACACTTACTCATTCAAGAGTTTTTCTTTCTTTTTACTATTATCTACATTCTTGAATAATAGTGAAGACATCAAAACTATGAAATAACACATATGGAATCATGTAGTAACCAAAAAAGTGTTAAACAACTCAAAATATATTTTATTCTTTAGTAGTACACATGATTCAAAAGCCACCCTTTGCCTTGATGCCAGCTTTCCACACTCTTGGCATTCTCTCAACCAGCTTCACCTGGAAGATGTAGAAGATGTACAATGTAAAAAATAAAGAAAAACCCTTGATTGAGTAGATGTTTTGACCGGTATTGTATGTAACAGTTTGCGAAGTTATAGGAACTGTTGTAAGCCATATAACCCAATTACATGACTATTGAAAAGCAGAACTATCTGTAGCCTGTGCTTCACTAGAGGAGTCCGTTTCTCTTAGAACCTCCTCTTCCTCTGTGTTGCATGTCAACCATGCTATGTAAGAGATCCCTAAACATATGGTGGTTTTGCAGCCATCGGAAATCTAAAAAGCCTCTCAGAGTAGGAGTGTAGCTCTAGTGAGTTGACTGACTGTGCTCTGCTCGATCCTCAGTGTTTTATTTAGAGTACTTACAAATGGGGCCTGAGCAGCCCGGACGATGACTATTAAGCTTTGGTCAAAACACAGCTCTGCTCTGCAGTGGCTCTCCCTGCTGTAAACTGTTAATGTGATGTTGTTTGTAGTCCCAGTGTTAAAGCACTGCCTGTGTCCTCACATGACACACACAGATAAACTGAGAGGAACAACCCAACTGCAGAGGGACCGTAGTCGACCACAGTTAGCACCACGGTCAGAATTCCCATAATAACACCAGATGCCATGTTATAAACTGTACTGATGCGGTCCCTCACAGATGGAAGGGAGTTGGTCACGTATCTCAACCCTCCTCTCTCCAGTAGGGAATGGGGACAGGGGGACTTAGTGGCCATATGATACCCTAGTTAGTATCCAGGGCTGAGGCCATGCTGTAGGATTAGATAGGATAGCCACACACTCCAGACTGGAAGTTACATAACTAGGGCATTTGGCCATAATTGTTGACATGTTTTCACTGTGCAGTCAACCACACATTTAACTAGTAATGAAATTCATGTTTTTTTTTTTAAAAGTCAGCACTTAAAAAATTACAATATGACATTTTTACTGGTCATTTCAATGAAATGTATATACCCATTGATTCTTGAAGAATAACTTCCCTAATGAGCTTAATGCAATAATACAGTAGAAAAGATGTAGTTTTAGAGTGAAACTCTGTTCTTTATGGATGTCCCTTGTGTGTATTTCATCACAGTGTGGGGAGAGCATCAACGGAGGGGAGATGACGGTTTATGCCTCCAGAGCGGGTCCTGGGCTGGCCTGGCACCCAGCATGCTTTACGTGCTCCACGTGTAGTGAGCTGCTGGTTGACCTCATCTACTTCTACCAGGATGGGAAGATCCACTGTGGCCGACACCACGCAGAGCTGCTCAAGCCACGCTGCTCTGCCTGCGACGAGGTGAGTGTTAGTGTGGAGATGCACTGTGGCCAACGCCACGCAGAGTTGCTCAAGCCACGCTGCTCTGCCTGCGACGAGGTGAGTGTGAGTGTGGAGATGCACTGTGGCCGATGCCACGCAGAGCTGCTCATGCCACGCTGCTCTGCCTGCGACGAGGTGAGTGTGGAGATGCACTGTGGCCGACGCCACGCAGAGCTGCTCAAGCCACTCTGCTCTGCCTGCGACGAGGTGAGTGTGGAGATGCACTGTGGCCGACGCCAGAGCGGAGTTGAGCGGTTGGAAATCTCGCTCATTCCAACCGCTTCGCTGAAAACCATCCTGCGCTCACAGGAACAAAAACCATCCTGCGCTCACAGGAATAAAAACCATCCTGCGCTCACAGGAATAAAAACTAGCCTGCGCTCACAGGAATAAAAACTAGCCTGCGCTCACAGGAATAAAAACCATCCTGCGCTCACAGGAATAAAAACCATCCTGCGCTCACAGGAATAAAAACCATCCTGCGCTCACAGGAATAAAAACCAGCCTGCGCTCACAGGAATAAAAACTCAGGAATAAAAACCTGCGCTCACAGGAATAAAAACCAGCCTGCGCTCACAGGAACAAAAATCCATCCTGCGCTCACAGAAACAAAACCAGGAACAAAAACCATCCTGCGCTCACAGGAATAAAAATCCTGCCATCCTGCGCTCACAGGAACAAAAACCACCCTGCGCTCACAGGAACAAAAACCACCCTGCGCTCACAGAAAAAAACAAAACAGAAACAAAAACCCTGCGCTCACAGGAACAAAAACAAAAACATCCTGCGCTCACAGGAACAAAAACCATCCTGCGCTCACAGGAACAAAAACCATCCTGCGCTCACAGGAACAAAAACTATCCTGCGCTCACAGGAACAAAAACCACCCTGCGCTCACAGAAACAAAAACCAACCTGCGCTCACAGGAACAAAAACCATCCTGCGCTCACAGGAACAAAAACTATCCTGCGCTCACAGGAACAAAAACTATCCTGCGCTCACAGGAACAAAAACCATCCTGCGCTCACAGGAATAAAAACCATCCTGCGCTCACAGGAATAAAAACCACCCTGCGCTCACAGGAATAAAAACCATCCTGCGCTCACAGGAATAAAAACCATCCTGCGCTCACAGGAATAAAAACCACCCTGCGCTCACAGGAACAAAAACCAACCTGCGCTCACAGGAACAAAAACCATCCTGCGCTCACAGGAATAAATAAAAAAACTGCCGCTACATTCATTAAAATCACAATCATACAGTGGTGGAAAAGGTTCCTAATTGTCATACTTGAGTAAAAGTACAGAAACCTTAAAAATGACTCAAGTAAAAGTCATCCAGTAAAAGTCGAAAAGTATTTGGTTTTAAAAATATACTTTAGTATAAAAAGTAAATGCAATTGCAAAAATATACTTTACTATCAAAAGTAGAAATAATTTCAAATTCCTTATATTAAGCAAACCAGACGGCACCATTTTCATGTTTTGTTTATTTACGTATAGCCAGGGGCACGCTTCAACACTCAGACATCATTTACAAACGAAACGTGTTTACTGAGTCCGCCAGATCAGAGGCAGTAGGGATGCCCGGGGATGTTCTCTGTTTAGTGAGTCCGCCAGATCAGAGGCAGTAGGGATGCCCGGGGATGTTCTCTGTTTAGTGAGTCCGCCAGATCAGAGGCAGTAGGGATGCCCGGGGATGTTCTCTGTTTAGTGAGTCCGCCAGATCAGAGGCAGTAGGGATGCCCGGGGATGTTCTCTGTTTAGTGAGTCCGCCAGATCAGAGGCAGTAGGGATGCCCGGGGATGTTCTCTGTTTAGTGAGTCCGCCAGATCAGAGGCAGTAGGGATGCCCGGGGATGTTCTCTGTTTAGTGAGTCCGCCAGATCAGAGGCAGTAGGGATGCCCGGGGATGTTCTCTGTTTAGTGAGTCCGCCAGATCAGAGGCAGTAGGGATGCCCGGGGATGTTCTCTGTTTAGTGAGTCTGACAGATCAGATGCAGTAGGGATGCCCGGGGATGTTCTCTTGATAAGTGTGTGAATTAGACCATTTTCCTGTCCTGCTAAGCATTCAAACTGTACTTTTGGGTGTCAGTGAAAATGTATGGAGTAAAAAATACATTATTTTCTTTAGGAATGTAGTGAAGTAAAAGTAAAAGTTGTCAAAATGATAAATAGTACAGATACCCCCCCAAAAAACATGTTCTTTAAAAGCATGTTTTTTTTTTTACTAAGTACTTTACACCACTGCAATTTAACCAACATCCATCTATTTTTGTGACCTACCATTTGTTTTCGGGAAACAAAACATATGGATTTATATAAACATGGAAAAGTTCATGTAAGAAGCTCACATCATTTTAAATAAGCTACATGTTTATTTTTTTTAAACCTTTATTTAACTAGGCAAGTCAGTTTAGAACAAATTCTTATTTACAATGACGGCCTACACTGGTCAACGCAGGGACAATTGTGCGACGCCCTATGGGACTCAATCACAGCCTTGATATTAAACAGCATATAAACACTAAATAGGTCAGGAGCCAGACAGGGAGCCTAAGAAGGAACGGAAATGAATTATTTAGGCTATATTATATCAATTATTTCAAAGCTATAGCCTACAAAGAAATACATTCTGAAGCATTTGCGAGCGACACTAGGCTGGTAGGGACATAAAGCGCTCAGCATTTAAACATTTCGTTCTATTAAATTATTATAGTCTATAAATTGTGCATGTAGGCTGTGATTTACTTAGAATGAAATACAAATTAAACGAAAAATGCCTTATTAGGCTCAGCCTCCAGTGCCTTTGAATTCATTTGTAGAAACACAAGTTTGTCCAGAGTCTGTGGCTTCAGGCTCATGCTATTGTGCCTAGAGAGCCAGTCAGCAGTGGAGAATATCCTCTCCAGACTTGCAGAGTCACTGGGGATGCTAAACACGCTTCGGCAAAATAACCCAATCAAAACAGGAAGCTTCTTGAAAGTTGGAATATACCAGGCCTATTGGGACAAAATCAATGATGGCCTATTATATAGATAAAAGTTCTGTTAATTTTTGTTCTGTTAAGAGATCTGATTTTTAGTTTATAATTACTTTTCTAAAATGACACACTTAGTTATCGATCTACCTCATTCCTTTCTTTTGGCATGTGCACATAGTAAGTACACCATCATGCTTTCAGGATAGGTGTCTTTTCAGATTACACTATGATTCTTTAGTTGTAGACACTACATCACTGCTCTCCCTCTCTTGCTCTTGGTCCTCCTCTTTGAAAGTCACCTTGATGTTGCATCTGTGTGTTTTATCAGTTTCTTTATGAAAATAGTGAACTCCATGACAGTAGCTAAAGCAAGGGGCTATAGCAGCACACAAGTAGACTAGAAGCAAGGGGCTATAGCAGCACACAAGTAGACTAGAAGCAAGGGGCTATAGCAGCACACAAGTAGACTAGAAGCAAGGGGCTATAGCAGCACACAAGGAGACTAGAAGCAAGGGGCTATAGCAGCACACAAGTAGACTAGAAGCAAGGGGCTATAGCAGCACACAAGTAGACTAGAAGCAAGGGGCTATAGCAGCACACAAGTAGACTAGAAGCAAGGGGCTATAGCAGCACACAAGGAGACTAGAAGCAAGGGGCTATAGCAGCACACAAGTAGACTAGAAGCAAGGGGCTATAGCAGCACACAAGTAGACTAGAAGCAAGGGGCTATAGCAGCACACAAGTAGACTAGAAGCAAGGGGCTATAGCAGCACACAAGTAGACTAGAAGCAAGGGTCTATAGCAGCACACAAGTAGACTAGAAGCAAGGGGCTATAGCAGCACACAAGTAGACTAGAAGCAAGGGGCTATAGCAGCACACAAGGAGACTAGAAGCAAGGGGCTATAACAGCACACAAGTAGACTAGAAGCAAGGGGCTATAGCAGCACACAAGGAGACTAGAAGCAAGGGGCTATAGCAGCACACAAGGAGACTAGAAGCAAGGGGCTATAGCAGCACACAAGGAGACTAGAAGCAAGGGGCTATAGCAGCACACAAGTAGACTAGAAGCAAGGGGCTTTAGCAGCACACAAGTAGACTAGAAGAAAGGGGCTATAGCAGCACACAAGTAGACTAGAAGCAAGGGGCTATAGCAGAACACAAGTAGACTAGAAGCAAGGGGCTATAGCAGCACACAAGTAGACTAGAAGCAAGGGCTATAGCAGCACACAAGTAGACTAGAAGCAAGGGGCTATAGCAGCACACAAGGAGACTAGAAGCAAGGGGCTATAGCAGCACACAAGTAGACTAGAAGCAAGGGGCTATAGCAGCACACAAGTAGACTAGAAGCAAGGGGCTATAGCAGCACACAAGTAGACTAGAAGCAAGGGGCTATAGCAGCACACAAGTAGACTAGAAGCAAGGGGCTATAGCAGCACACAAGTAGACTAGAAGCAAGGGTCTATAGCAGCACACAAGTAGACTAGAAAACAAGGGGCTATAGCAGCACACAAGTAGACTAGAAGCAAGGGGCTATAGCAGCACACAAGGAGACTAGAAGCAAGGGGCTATAACAGCACACAAGTAGACTAGAAGCAAGGGGCTATAGCAGCACACAAGGAGACTAGAAGCAAGGGGCTATAGCAGCACACAAGGAGACTAGAAGCAAGGGGCTATAGCAGCACACAAGGAGACTAGAAGCAAGGGGCTATAGCAGCACACAAGTAGACTAGAAGCAAGGGGCTTTAGCAGCACACAAGTAGACTAGAAGAAAGGGGCTATAGCAGCACACAAGTAGACTAGAAGAAAGGGGCTATAGCAGCACACAAGTAGACTAGAAGCAAGGGGCTATAGCAGAACACAAGTAGACTAGAAGCAAGGGGCTATAGCAGCACACAAGTAGACTAGAAGCAAGGGGCTATAGCAGCACACAAGTAGACTAGAAGCAAGGGGCTATAGCAGCACACAAGGAGACTAGAAGCAAGGGGCTATAGCAGCACACAAGGAGACTAGAAGCAAGGGGCTATAGCAGCACACAAGTAGACTGGAAGCAAGGGGCTATAGCAGCACACAAGTAGACTAGAAGTGCATGCTGGGGAGGGCTGGCACTACTGGATCGAAATTGGAGCGGGCGAGAAAGCCGATGCTCCTGCCTTCGGGAATCTCGCTCCACAGTCCAGTCAAATTGGGCACACTCCGCTCACATACTCTGGCCGACACATAAAACCACGCTGAGTCAGATTCAAACTCACCAACACAGGCATATGTTCTCTGGAGGCAACAGCAATAATCACTAGACCAACCCAAGTCACACACTTGTCATCTAACTGTGTTCATGTTTCCATCTTCAGGTTATCTTTTCTGACGAGTGTACGGAGGCGGAGGGGCGTCACTGGCACATGAAGCACTTCTCCTGTTTTGAATGTGAGACGGTGCTGGGGGGGCAACGTTATATCATGAAGGATGGTCGGCCATATTGCTGCGGCTGCTTTGATTCTCTCTATGCCGAGTACTGCAAGGCCTGCGGGGAACACATTGGTAAGCCCTGACGATACGCATACAGACCACTGCTTCTGCCATTGTGAAGAAAATGGCAGAAACTACAATAAACACACATAGTAAACTGTTAGACATAACCTATTAATGGTTTTTAGGCAGTGAGTGTGTTAGCAGGGCTCTATACAGTGACATTCCATTACATTCTACACACAAACGTACCTAAATATTCTGCTGTGCAATCTGGATTTTTTTAAATGTAGGAGCACCAGTACACATTGCTTTAATACATTAAATCTTTTTAATTGATCTAAATGGCTTTGCGTGTGCCTACATCTCTCTCACCTTAGGCACACGTGCTCCTTGTAAAGGTCAGCATAGCCCTGGTTAGTAATCCAATGCAGAATATCAAAACAAAATGTATCATGGCAATATTTCCAGCCAGTATGAACATGTTACATGACACATACCTATGAGGGACTTGACAATGAGTCAGGGAATCACACCACAAAAAGTGGTTCACAAAACACAAATATTTCCTCACAAAGTCTTTCTCCTTTCCCGTAGGTGTGGACCACGCCCAGATGACGTACGACGGTCTCCACTGGCACGCCACCAAGGGTTGTTTCTGCTGTGCCCAGTGTAAGAGCTCTCTGCTGGGCTGTCCCTTCCTGCCCAAGCAGGGCCGGATCTACTGCTCCAAGGCCTGCAGTCTGGGAGAGGACGTCCACGCCTCAGACTCCTCCGACTCCGCCTTCCAGTCCGCGCGCTCCCGCGAGTCCCGCCGCAGCGTCCGCATGGGCAAGAGCAGCCGCTCAGCCGACCAGTGCCGCCAGTCGCTCCTCTTCTCGCCCTCCGTCAACTACAAGTTCCCCGGGTTTACCGGTAACCCAGACACCAATACGCTCACCAACAAGCTGGCCCACCTGGGTTTAACCAATGAGGAGTGCTTCTGGAGGGGGAGGGAGGACACCGAGGGCCCCGAGGACCGGGGCGAGGAGGAGTGGGCCGAGCACGAGGACTACATGACCCAGCTGCTGCTCAAGTTCGGGGAGCACGGAGTCTTCCAGCAAGGTGAGGTAGTCGACTCCAGACCTACAACCGATCTGTGTGAGCCTCAGAGCTCTAGGGCTGAGACTGGAGGAGGATGTGGAGGAGGGTCAGGCAGCCAGAGCCTGGCCAGTAAGAAGTACCAGACAGATATGTACTGGGCCCAGTCCCAGGACGGGCTGGGGGATTCGGCCTACGGGAGCCACCCTGGCCCGGCCAGCAGTAGGAAGCTCCAGGAGCTGGAGCACGGCGCTGGAAGCATCGGAGGTACCAGCTTCCAGAGGGAGGAGAAGCAGTGGTATGACAACTCTCTGGAGTGCATCACAGACAAGGTGAAACGGACAGATCAGAGTGTCAGGGACTCCATGGACTCACTGGCACTGTCCAACATCACGGGTAAGACATGTTACATCTCTATTAAAATAGCCTTTTAGT
The DNA here is from genome assembly GCF_034236695.1 of Oncorhynchus nerka. Lineage (NCBI taxonomy): Eukaryota > Metazoa > Chordata > Actinopteri > Salmoniformes > Salmonidae > Oncorhynchus > Oncorhynchus nerka. The sequence goes on along the minus strand of NC_088404.1, from coordinate 13,639,778 downwards.
CCAGTACTAGGCTTGATTTGTCCAGGAGAAATGACCAGGTCTTGATCTGATTTGCATCCTAATGTTCAATGTTCTGTGATGGCAGAATGTTCTTTGAAACAGCACTGTGGTGAAAAGACAACTTGTACAAATACATGTCATTATCTCTCTCTCCCCCACTCTTCTCTCAGGTGCCTCTGTAGATGGCGACAGTAAAGAGAGACCTCTGGTCTACTCCTTACAGAGCTTCCAGGAACTCGAGGCTGAGAGAGACTGTGAGAACACAAGCAACATGGGAACTCTCAACTCCTCCATGTTACACCGCAGTGCCAATTCCCTGAAGAGCCTTACATCTGAGCTGGAGCAGGAGGAGAACGTACCAGACGAAGAGAAGGCCCCTCTTCCCTCTCCCCCCAAGCCTCCTCATGTCCCGGCGTTGAGACGGACTCGATCCCAGTCTCGACCCCAACAGGTGAAGTTCTCCCCAGACGTCGTGGACAACAGTCGCTATGGTGATCTGCAGGTGCGCCAGCCTCCGATGAGCGAGCGGACGCGGCGGCGAGCATACCATTTCGAGGAGCAGGACCAGGAGATTGGTGACCCGGGCTCCGGCCGCTATCACAACCACCACCACAGGAGACGCCGCAGCCGCAAGTCACGCTCCGACAACGCTCTCCACCTGGTGCCCAAGGAGAGGGCCAATCGCATATACTTCAGAGAGGACCACAGAGGTCATGGAGGACACGGCTTCAGCTCAAAGAGGCCCCAGCAGCTGGCCTTCCTGCCCAACCAGCAGGGGTATGGCCAGACCCAGCATCCCCACCGCCATCCCCACCAAGCCACCTCAGACTTCAGACTCCAGCAAGGCCCAGCCATGGAGAGGTTCATGGGGTTGTGTGGGGACAGGGACCAGGATGACTGGTGCTCCACCTGCTCCTCTTCTTCCTCTGAGTCTGAGGAGGAAGGCTTCTTCCTGGGCCAGCCCATCCCCCAGACACACAGACACTACTATGACGGCCTGCCCAGCCCCAGCCACGTGGCAGGCCTGCCCTCCCCGCCTTACGGAGCAGTCCCACGGACTATGTCCAAAAAGAAGAAGGGGCACAAGGGGAAGAACTGTATCATCTCATAAGACTTTTAAATGATACTCTGTCTGCAACCTCTTTCTGAATCTCGTTGTTGTTGCCACTATTGTGAATACAGAAATGGCCCGCTTGTTAAAACTGTCTTGCCAACTGGATGTAATACATGTTAACATGGCTCGGATACTATTATTGAAATGCATTACAAAAAAAACAGAGTTGCATAAACACATTTCAAAACGGTCATCATAATTGTATTAGAAAAAAATGTATGCAAATAACTCTGAAGAAATTTATTTATAAAAACACCATTTAGAGAGTAGCGGAAATTACTATTTAACAGTGCAGATATTAATGTATATATTGTAAAGTGTAATTGTTTTTATAACCCTGAGTCAAATGTTTTTGTAGTGGAATGGCATTGAAAGACAAAACTGACAGCAGTTATCAAAGAACCTTCTCTTTTCTTAACCAGGGTTTGAAAAATGAAACATATGAAATGCTGCCAGCAAAGGTATTCAGAGTGCATAGTTTGACCCTGGGCCTGGTTTCCCAAAAGCTATTTCCTGGTTGCTAAAATTCAAATAGTTCCCCTAATTTCAGTTTGTGTGACAAAACAAGCACGTATAGTACCATTTGGGGGGGACAGGTAGCCTAGTGGTTAGAGTGGAGGGGTGGCAGGTAGCATAGTGGTTAGAGTGGAGGGGCGGCAGGTAGCCTAGTGGTTAGAGTGCAGGGGCGGCAGGTAGCCTAGTGGTTAGAGTGGAGTGGCGGCAGGTAGCCTAGTGGTTAGAGTGGAGGGGCGGCAGGTAGCCTAGTGGTTAGAGTGCAGGGGCGGCAGGTAGCCTAGTGGTTAGAGTGGAGGGGCGGCAGGTAGCCTAGTGGTTAGAGTGGAGGGCGGCAGGTAGCCTAGTGGTTAGAGTGGAGGGGCGGCAGGTAGCCTAGTGGTTAGAGTGCAGGGGCGGCAGGTAGCCTAGTGGTTAGAGTGGAGGGGCGGCAGGTAGCCTAGTGGTTAGAGTGGGGGGCGGCAGGTAGCCTAGTGGTTAGAGTGGAGGGGCGGCAGGTAGCCTAGTGGTTAGAGTGGAGGGGCGGCAGGTAGCCTAGTGGTTAGAGTGGAGGGGCGGCAGGTAGCCTAGTGGTTAGAGTGGAGGGGCGGCAGGTAGCCTAGTGGTTAGAGGGGCGGGGCGGCAGGTAGCCTAGTGGTTAGAGGGGCGGGGCGGCAGGTAGCCTAGTGGTTAGAGTGTTGGGCCAGTATTGTATTGTAAACAGATCAGTCATCTGTATAAATGTAAGAACTGGAATATAAAAGGCCAAGATTGATGCAAATAAAATTGTAATAAAAAATATATATTATAAACGTAATGAGAATGTGATTTTATTCCGTCCCAAAAAGCTGGTACAGAACTAGTACTGTATGAAGAAGGATTATAGTGTGGACCACCAGTTGTTACATCACTTTTATTACCAAATAGAAAATAAGATGTAAATACACAAAAATATGTAAACTCTGTATGATCAGGTTGTTTTACTACTTGGTCAGAAAGCCAGTAGTAGTGGATGACAGAGTAAATAAATGACAGCTGGACATCTAGAGTAACGACGGCAGAATTCTCTTTTCAAGTCTGAAATCTAGAACAGCATCGAAACAAGCCAATCAAATTAGAATGCTTCATATTTTCTTCTATGACCTCCCCAAAGCAGTGGTGACCAACTGGTCGATCTCAAAGGCATTTCTTGTCAATCTCAAACATTTATGTAAAAAAATATATATTAAAAAAATCCTTGCATTTGTATAATTGTTTTGTCTTACACTGTTGCCGGTAGGTGCACTTGATTCAGCTGCCCTGCACGCCGAGTAGGCGAAGTGTTTCAATTTTGAACCATTTCATTTGTCTGAAGATACAAACTCTGCCTTCCCGGCGGGCCTGCAGAGCAAATGAAGTGCACTACAGGCCTACCGCTGGCCAATCGGATGGCTCAGATTACCGTGTCTGCAGTAACGTAGCAGGCGTGAAGGAAAGCTACAGATACTGTGAGATTTCAAAACCATTAGGAGAGAAACTGAGAATGAGGCGAGTCGAGATCCGCCATCAGCTGGATGACAGTGTCCTTTTTGGTCAGTGTCAGCGGGGGAAAGGGAGAGTAGAGGGATGTTGAGAGGCGGACTGCTGAGCCTGACCATCAGATACAGGCACCATCAGCCCAGTAAAATGTAAAGCAAATTATTTAAATATGCTCACTTAGCGTCGACTCACAAGTAATACAACAAATGATCTATATTACTGTGTGATCATATAGCTTACCTCAAATTTTGAAATATATATCTTTTTTAAATGGTCTGAACAACAATGCGTTGGCAGGGTCTCTGGATAAGAGCGTCTGCTAAATGACTTAAATGTAATGTAAATGCAGGGAAATTAAAGCGAAGCCAATATGCAGTGATAATGTATTGGGCCTATAGCTTACTGTACAAACCTCATTGCTACAGAACTGTTTTTAATTGGTTAATGTAGCACAGGCGTAGGTTTTTTATGTCATATTTAGAAAACATCTGAGTGATAGAACTGGACTTGCATTTCGACTCAGTGATCTCAACTCAGAAAAGGTTGGTGAAAATAAAACACTTATTCTCAATTAAGCATGTTTTCAATAAAATCAAGTAACTTTTTTTTTTGTGACCAATTATTTTTAGGTTAAAATGTTATTTGAATGTGAATGTTTCCCTCTTATTGACACAGTATTGAGAGAATATCACACAGGGTCACAATGTCTATACCACTGGCCAAACTCCACCTCTGGTCCATCAATCCTGGCATGTAGTAAGGGGGTTTGTGGTTCCCCCTCATGTTGATGGTTGGGGCTTTATGACCTGGTCCAGCTCTATGATGAAGTGTCGGAGGTCGTCAAGGCAACGCTCCCTGATCTCAATCAGGTTGTCCTTCAGAGGGTTCTGAAGCATCTTCTCCAGACTGGGCTCCTTGATAACCAGCATCTTTACCACCGTGCCAAATGTCTCGCAGTCCTGCTTGTACCGCTGCACACACGCACAGAGACACACACACACACACAAATCCCTACATTAGAAATGTAGCCTATACAAACCATAGTCTGCTGTTCTAAAACACCTCACAGTCCAACATTAGCAATGTATACAAACCCTCCAGTGTGCACTGTTCTGAAACATAGTAGAAAAACATCCTAATAGGGAAATTGATTAACCACCATAGAATCAATAAGATGAAGTACAAAGACAGTCATTGACTTCATTACAAATGTACCACCACATTTATATATATTTAAAAAAAAATGTAACCTTTATTTAACTAGGCAAGTCAGTCACATGAACCAGGAATAAAGCACATTCAGAAGCAGGAGAAGCTGGTGTCACATTCAATGAATTGTACAAAGAAATGGTACAATGTGCACTGACACCTTCGCTTCAAAGTGTTCTTTAATAGCTGTAACACAAGTAGAGAACTCAGGTTCAGACCTACTCCTTGTTCCAACACTTTACTGTGAACTTAATGAACCCACATTTTCTGGCAAGTAGGTGTATTCAACGAAACAGGTGTGTCCAACCTTCCATTGGAACAAAATGGAGCGAAGGTGTTATATTAGCAGACTGTTAGCGGTTCAGTTCCTCCACATGGTAACTAACAGACTCATGTCCAGCCGGCAGCTCTGGTTTTACAGCCTGCCACACTAGAAAGGGCTGATAACCTCTCTATTAAGCCAGGGCTAGAGTCCCAACCAGATGCTAGCCCACTGGGCAGTAGGTCTGTATCACCTGGGGGGGGTAAGTGAGCCTTGTGTGTGTTTGTGCATGTGTGTGTGTGTTTGATCCCTCCTGGAGGTCAGCACTCTAGCTAGATCTGGAACGAGTGGTTTTCACACCAAATTGCCTTTTGAAGTGCCCTCACAAAGAGAGGGAGCAGTCTGGGACATGGGTTCAGCTCTAGAGATCAGCTCCAAGCCTCCTCTGAAGTTCCCTAATAAGTACCCCATGAAGTTCCCTATAAAAGTGTTCTATGACGGAGGGCACAAGGGCATAGAGAGCAGTCTGGGACAAGGGTTCAGCTAATATAATCGTGCCAGGCCCCCTATGCTCGCCCCACCCTAGTGGGACTTCAGAGCCAAACAAAAACCCTCCATGAAAGTTGACTGGAGCCTGCTGGCGGCGGCAGTCTAAGCTTTACTGTTGCTTTTAAAAGCAATGAAACCTTCAGCCCACACTGTGTGAACGTTTAATACCAATGAAACCTTCAGCCCACACTGTGTGAACGTTTAATACCAATGAAACCTTCAGCCCACACTGTGTGAACTTTTAATACCAATGAAACCTTCAGCCCACACTGTGTGAACTTTTAATACCAATGAAACCTTCAGCCCACACTGTGTGAACGTTTAATACCAATGAAACCTTCAGCCCACACTGTGTGAACGTTTAATACCAATGAAACCTTCAGCCCACACTGTGTGAACGTTTAATACCAATGAAACCTTCAGCCCACACTGTGTGAGCTTTTAATACCAATGAAACCTTCAGCCCACACTGTGTGAGCTTTTAATACTAATGAAACCTTCAGCCCACACTGTGTGAACTTTTAATACCAATGAAACCTTCAGCCCACACTGTGTGAACGTTTAATACCAATGAAACCTTCAGCCCAACTGAAACCCTTCAGCCCACACTCTGTGAACTTTTAATACCAATGAAACCTTCAGCCCACACTGTGTGAACTTTTAAAACCTACACTGTGTAACTTTTAATACTAATGAAACCTTCAGCCCACACTGTGTGGACGTTTAATACCAATGAAACCTTTAGCCCACACTGTGTGAACTTTTAATACCAATGAAACCTTCAGCCCACACTGTGTGAACTTTTAATACTAATGAAACCTTCAGCCCACACTGTGTGGACGTTTAATACCAATGAAACCTTTAGCCCACAATGTGTGAACTTTTAATACCAATGAAACCTTCAGCCCACACTGTGTGAACGTTTAATACCAATGAAACCTTCAGCCCACACTGTGTGAACGTTTAATACTAATGAAACCTTCAGCCCACACTGTGTGGACGTTTAATAACAATGAAACCTTCAGCCCACACTGTGTGGACGTTTAATACCAATGAAACCTTCAGCCCACACTGTGTGAGCTTTGAACGACGTTGTCGTTGGCGATTGACTCCCTGAAAGAATTACAATAACTAAAACACTGGCTTAATTCAACATGACTTCTAAGTCACTAAAGAAGTTACTGTATGTGCGGTAGAACCCCCCTTAATTCAACATGACTTCTAAGTCACTAAAGAAGTTACTGTATGTGCGGTAGACCCCCCCCCTTAATTCAACATGACTTCTAAGTCACTAAAGAAGTTACTGTATGTGCGGTAGACCCCCCCCTTAATTCAACATGACTTCTAAGTCACTAAAGAAGTTACTGTATGTGCGGTAGACCCCCCCCTAACATCTTTATTTATTTATTAGTGACAACTGTTCTTTCCAGTGGTAAAATATGTTTTATTGCAGGAATAATATACTATAATGGCTTTGTCAGACAGTCTCATTCTCTGCGTCAATTTCCCAAAACAGCAAGGGGGTCCTTTGACCTATTTCTCTCCAGTAGTTATCTAATTAAGTCCCAGGAAGCTTCGTTAAGAGGTAGGACTGTGTCATGTCATGTTCCATTTTGGAAATCTGGGCTGTAGTAGTCTTTTCTACTTTCGAATAGTTTAAGCAAAGAAAATGCTTAATTTTTTCAAATGTTATCTTCTGACTGTGCAGGACAAAATATATCAAGTGAGTTGAAAGCCATAAAGAAGAGTTGTAAGAGTGCGGAGAGGTCTAAGGACAGCTGCCTGTCAGATAATCTGGGTTGAGGAGGAAGTGGGTTTGACCCTAGTATAAATCAGGCCTTGTTGCAGGACACCTTCGGCTACGAGACCGTCCTCTATGAGCAAAGGGCATGTGTACATGTACGCGTGTTCAAGCCAAACCAGCCTATAGAGCTTTACATAGATAAACACGGGCTTTAGGAGGTTATTTCAGGCTGTGATGGAAGTCTGCATGACCTGGCAGGTACGGTACAAATAAAGGAGAGGATGTGATGTTTATGGTGTTCCTGTATCTCACAGGTTCAGAACAGAACCTCTTAACACTACAACCTGCTAAACTATGGCCACTAGCACAGGGCTGAGGGCTCTTAAGATGAGGGAGGACCATTATTGTTTTATGAGCGTGGCCTTATTTCTATTACAGCATATTGCATGACTGTCATTCATGTTCCATTCACCCAGCTCAATGTAAACATCCATCGTTTTAGGCTACTTACTAGATGATACTCAAATTATACCTAAACCCATCATGAGGTTGCTACAACCTAGTCAATGAATGAAAGTTTACAACGTAGGTGCACAGGTCAAGAGACACTTGTGTGACAGACATTGACACATTCAATATCGCCTTGCACAATCTTGCCTTCATCTAGCTGATCTAGGGTGTAATCATTAGTGCAACAGTTGCAAACAAGAGTTTCGATTTGACAAATTTAGGTATGTTCATCCCAGTTTCGTTCTGCTTGCTTCCGTTTAAGAAATGCTTTTCAACAAAAATCGGCGGGATAAATACACCCCTGATCACACGCAAACATAGTTCACGTTCATAGCAGCCAGATAGTTGTAGAACTCCTTCTCGCATCTACGTGCTCTCCTCCTCTCACCTTTGCCCTTCACTTGTGGACTTCAGTGCACAACACATCCGTGACCCGACGGAAAAATCTAACCGCTACACACAGCCTACATCGTCACCATATTAGCTAACATCAAGTCAACAACATAGCTACTAGAACTACCGCGTTAGTAAACCCGCTACAATCATGCAGTACAGTGTACAGTTAGCAACGAGTTTATCAGTTACACCGGGGGGCCCCCGGTTGCAATAAATTAATCAAACCAAAAGCTAACCTTGACTTGGAATGTTTGGATAGCTATAATCAGCTAGGTAACAAAGCATCCCTCTTTGTTTGGGCCGAGTGTTTGAGTAGGCTAAACTAACTAGCTGCATTCGCTAGCTAAGTAAGTGAAAAAATATGAAATACAGCTAGCTCTTTCTCTCTCGCTTCTCTAGTTTTGAAGAAATGTAATTTGTTCAAAACTGTTCTACTGCTGTCTTTCTCTCTCTCGATTCAACTACTCGTCACATTTTATGCCACTGCAGTGCTAGCTAGCTGTAGCTTATGCTTCCCATACTAGATTCATTATCTGATCCTTTGATTGGGTGGACAAGTCAGTTCAAGCTTCAAGAGCTCTGATAGGTTGGAGGACGTCCTCTGGAAGTTGACATAATTACTGTAAGTCTATGGAAGGGGGTGAGAACCACAAGCCACCAAAATTTTGTATTGAAGTCAATGTACCCAGAGGAGGACGGACACTAGCTGTCCTCCAGCTAAACCATGGTGTTACCCTACAGAGTGCTGCTGAGGCTACTGTAGACCTTCATTGCAAAACTGTGTTTTAATAAATTATTTTGTGACGTGAATATATTTAGTAATGTTTTATCTAAAAAGGTTCAGTAAGGCCAAACTCAATTGTTCAAATATTTGTTTTCTTTTTTTCTTTCTTATGTGTCTAAAGGGGTCCTAAAATAAAATAAAAACATCTAATAGCTAAATGATCGTTAGTATTAGCATCTTAAAACAATTCCATATGTTATTTTAGTAGAACAGGACAGAAGTTAGTAGTAGATTCTTAACACTACAACATCTAAACCATGGCCACTAGCACAGGGCTGAGGGCTCAACGGCCAAACAATAGGAGAGACTTCAGTTGGGTGGGCCAAGTCAAGTCATGGAGGACCACAGTACCTTCAAAGGTCAGTGGAATAATAGTATGTCTAACCTGAAACAATGAGGATGAAAATAGGCCAAGACGCATGGGAAAGTTCACCCTATTATATCAAATAAAACAAATATACACAAGGCGTACCCTAAGCACATATTCTAAGGTTTTGCTCATTAACTCAGTAGTCTAAACTGATCTTGTAGACTAGGACGTATATGGTATCAGTGATGCCACATTCAACTGGGAATTCCTACATAAGACCTGTCACACCTGATACCACCTGAGGTATTTGAAGGGTCAACTAGGGCAAGCAAGGTAGGGACGGGTAAGTGAAATTATACACACTACAGCATACTCTCCTGAAAGAGACTCAATGAGGAGTCTCCCATGAGGAGTGTATATAGCTGCTAATTAAGAGTAAATTCAAATAAGTGCAGTTTGTGCCTCCAGCCTCCAAACGTCTCAAGGTCTCCCACATTCTCTCTCCCCATTTTCCAGTCCATCCCATCGTTTTAGCTCTCTCACTCAGTCTCTCCATTGCCCTGAAAATACCCTCTCAGCTCAGCTAGCTGCAGCATGCCGAGGCAGTTAACACAGCCAGTTATCTGCTCATTCCCGCATCCCTAACCCACATTGTGCAGGCCTGCAGGCTGCTCTCCGAACTGGAGCAGAACAGCAATGACCTGTAGAGGTGTGTTGCTGATGTAGATAAGATTAATGAACACATACAAGGTTAGATTCTAGAGGGTCAATTCTACAAGATTCAAGAGTAAATCGGCACTCAAATTGAAAACGTTTACCCAAGAAAGGCATTAACCAAAGTGCTGCATTTACATTTACATTTAAGTCATTTAGCAGACGCTCTTATCCAGAGCTGCAGTATAGAGACAAAACAACAACAAAACAGTCACTGTCCAAATAGTTCTTGGGCTCACTGTACGTGGTCTTATTTGTCAAACTAATCAAACACATGCTCAAGACAAAGTACAACAAAACGGTCACTGTCCAAATAATTCTTGGGCTCACTGTACGTGGTCTTATTTGTCAAACTAATCAAACACATGCTCAAGACAAAGTACAACAAAACGGTCACTGTCCAAATAATTCTTGGGCTCACTGTACGTGGTCTTATTTGTCAAACTAATCAAACACATGCTCAAGACAAAGTACAACAAAACGGTCACTGTCCAAATAGTTCTTGGGCTCACTGTACGTGGTCTTATTTGTCAAACTAATCAAACACATGCTCAAGACAAAGTACAACAAAACGGTCACTGTCCAAATAGTTCTTGGGCTCACTGTATGTGGTCTTATTTGTCAAACTAATCAAACACATGCTCAAGACAAAGTACAACAAAACGGTCACTGTTCAAATAGTTATCGGGCTCACTTTACGTGGTCTTATTTGTCAAACTAATCAAACACATGCTCAAGACAAAGTACAACAAAACAAACAAATACTGTAAAAATGTCAGAAATATAACCGACAGAAATATCCTGAATGTGGGAGATGTTAGCCTTCGAGACTGATGCTTCAGAGGCTCGGCTTTATGCAAACGGATGACTCAGGGAGCATGCAGTATATGAATATCGTTTTGTCACAAAATGGGAGGCTCTTTGTAGTGCATAGTCCTGCCGTTGTTGCTTTCGACAAGAGTTTCGTTCCGCTCAAACATTGTGACAGAGCAAACAATTCTTTGCCCAGCGGTAGGGCTCTATATTTTACCACCCTGTAGCAACAATGGAAGCAGGAAAATGGGTTTTTCTCCTTGTTCTCTTCTGGCACAAAGTTTTTGTTTCACAAAATAATTTTGTCGTGGTTCCCAATCAACTTAAAAAAATCAACTTCAAGATCGCTCCAGCTTGGTTTAGCTTGGCATTAGACTGCTGCATCAAATAAGCAGACTATTTTGCATTGATAACCAAATACAAATCTTTGTGACTGTTCAAACAATAAACCAAACAAAATTGCAGGCTTAGAATTCCCCCCAAAATTGTATTATAAAAAATAAATAATAATAACTACGTGATTCTGGGCTATTTTAATACCATTCTATTTTTAGCTGATATGGAAGTGATACATTCAAGCAGTACATTAAACTTAGATCATTTTGTAGGTTTCACAGACAAGTAAAATGATATTTGCCAGAGCATATTATTTAATTATAAATCAGATTATTTCACATGGAGCTGTGTGAAGCTAAAAGGCTTAGCTAGCTTGCAAGCTATGTTTAGCCAGCCAGCTCGCTAGCAAGAGAAGAGAACGTGATCCTTCTTTGCTTTCACCACAAATGTGAGAGAACCTCTGCTTATCGTCCCCTTGTGAATGCTGCTATTTGGGATTCTAGCAATGCATGGACCAGTGAGGTATCATGTGACCAAAAGGTGCATGCTGCTTTAAAAACACAGACTCTGCCCAGGCTCACTCCCACACATAACATGACGTATGTGATCTCAGGATCAGCCTTTAATGTCTGTAGGCTGTGTAGCCCATCATGTCACCCGTAGCCCCCGGTTCACATAATGGCAGTGTTGGACTAACACCAACCACAGGGAAGTGTGGCCAACTTCCTCTTTAAACAACTTTCGTCTCCTGGTCAGTTTCAGTTTCTACTTTATTCTGAAACAGTTTGATCAAATAGGGAAACAATGAATACAGGCTGAATTTAGGATACGTTTGATCACTACACCGTGCTACAAGAGTAACTTGTTCATTTACCTTCAGAGAGGGTAAGCTTATTTGTGAAGGAGAGAAAATTGTTCCAGGTTTGAAGATGCATAAAGAAACAAGTAACATGAACGTGACAAAAGGAATGTTGTCACATCTCACAGTACCCACCACCAGCTGGGTAAGGATGCTCTCGAGCGGCTAGATGTTCTTTACCATTCGGCCATTAGATTTGCCACCAATGCTCCTTATAGGACACATCACTGCACTCTATACTCCTCTGTAAACTGGTCATCTCTATATACCCGGCGCAAGACCCACTGGTTGATGCTTACTTATAAAACCCTCTTAGACCTCACTCCCCCCTATCTGAGATATCTACTGCAGCCCTCATCCTCCACATATAATACCCCTTCACTCCCCCCTATCTGAGATACCTACTGCAGCCCTCATCCTCCACATACAACACCCGTTCTGCCGGTCACATTCTGTTAAAGGTCCCCAAAGCACACTCACATCACTAGGTCGCTCCTCTTTCAGTTCGCTGCATCTAGCGACTGGAACAAGCTGCAAAAAACTCTCAAACTGGACACTTATCTCCATCTCTTCATTCAAAGACTCAAAAACTCTTACTGACAGTTGTGGCTGCTTTGCGTGATGTATTGTTGTCTCTACCTTCTTGCCCTTTGTGCTGTGGCCTGTGCCCAATGTTTTGTGCTGCGACTATGTTGTGCTGCTGCCATGCTGTGTTGTCATGTGTTGCAGCCTTGCTAGGTTGTCATCTTTTGGTCTCTATGTAGTGTTTGTGGTCTCTCTTGTCATGAAGTGCGTTTTGTTGTATTCTTTTTATTTTGAATCCCAGCTCCCGTCCCCGCAGGAGGCCTTTTGGCAGGCCGTCATTATAAATAAGAATTTGTTCTTAACTGACTTGCCTGTTTAAATAGAGGTTAAATAAATCAAATAAAAACTGTTAACACCAGTCTGATTATGTTTGCCATCTTTCAAAACAGAAGATCTTTCCCTAATGTTTTTCCCTAAACTACAGTGTGTGTTGACACTGATTACACTTTCCCTTCATTAGGTTCCTATATACAATCTTCTAATCTACATGCTTTGAAGCTTTAAAACACTATGCGTGAGAATGAAAAAAAAAAAAAAAAAAGCCTTGTGATGAACAATTAACTCAAAATGAATGATTTCCCTTGACAATACTGCAGGTTCTTAATTCTGTGTGTGTGTGAGAGGAAGAGCGTCATGGCGCATTAACAACAATACAGAGTATTTAGGGAGTAGCGTTTCCTCAAACTTGACTCTGAACACAGAACAGAAGCAGTCTCTTGTTACTTCACAAAACAGGAAGTTTTAACATGCACGTGTGTGTGTGTCTGTGTGTGTGTGTCTGTGTGTGTCTTTCCTCCCTACCTCCCAGCGGTGGGAGCCAGGGGCCGATCTCCAGACATGATACTGGAGGTAGGGCCACACAGGATGGGTTGAGAAGCCAGGGCTGAGGGCTTCAGAGTGTTGAAGTAAGGAGGTGAAGGGGGACATTTGGAGCAGACGTGGAGGTCTGGATTATAGGGGTACGTGTGTTTGCTTGCTTGTGTGTTTGTATGCATGCATGTACAGTGCCTTCGGAAAGTATTCAGTCCCCTTGACTTGTTCCACATTTTGTTACATTACAGCCTTATTCTAAAATGGATTTAAAAAAAATCTAAAATCCTCAGCAATTTACACACAATAAACAAAGACAAAGTGAAAAAAGAATATGTTTGTGTGCAAATGTATAAACAACTATTTATTTACATAAGTATTCAGACCCTTTGCTATGAGACTCGAAATTGAGCTCAGGTGCATCCTGTTTCCATTGATCATCCTTGAGATGTTTCTCCAACTTGATTGGAGTCGACCTGTGGCCAATTAAATATATTGAACATGATTTGGAAAGGCACACACCTGTCTATATGAGGTCCCACAGTTGACAGTGCATGTCAGAGCAAAAACCAAGCCACGAGGTCAAAAAAACTGTCCAAGACAGGATTGTATCGAGGCACAGATCTGGGGAAGGGTACCAAAATAATTCTGCAGCATTGAAGGTCCCCAAGAACACAGTGACCACCGTCATTCTTAAATGGAAGAAGTTAGTAACCACCAAGACTCTTCCTTGAGCTGGCTGACCGGCCAAACTGAGCAATCTGGGGAGAAGGGCCTTGGTCAGGGAGGTGACCAAGAACCTGATGGTGCCTCTGACAGAGCTCTACAGTTCCTCTGTGGAGATGGGAGAACCTTCCAGAAGGACAACCATTATTGCAGCACTCCACTTATCAGGCCTTTATGGTAGAATGGCCAGACGGAAGCCACTCCTCAGTAAAAGGCACATGACAGCCCACTTGGAGTTTGCCATAAGTCTCTCTAAAAACTCTCAGAGCATGAGAAACAATATTCTCTGGTCTGATGAAACCAAGATTGAACTCTTTGGCCTGAAAGCCAAGCGTCACGTCTGGAGGAAACCTGGCACCACCCCTATGGTGAAGCATGGTGGTGGCAGCATCATTCTGTGGGGATGTTTTTCAGCGGCAGGGACTGTGAGACTGCTCACACAGCCAAGAAAACATAGGAGTGGCTTCGGGAAAAGTCTAATTGTCATTGAGTGGCCCAGCCAGAGCCTGGACTTGAACCGTATAGAACATCTCTAGAAAGACTTGAAAATAGCTGTGCAGCATCGCTCCCCATCCAACCTGACAGAGCCTGAGAGGAACTGCAGAGAAGAATGGGAGAAAGCTTGTAGCTTCATACCCAAGAAGACTCGAGGCTGTAATCGCTGCCAAAGGTGCTTCAACAAAGTACTGAGTAAAGGGTTTGACTGCTTATGTAAATCTAATGAGTTTTTTTTATGTCAAAATGTCTAAAAAACAGTTTTTGCTTTGTTATTATGGGGTATTGTGTGTTGATTGATGAGGGGAAAAAACAATTTAATACATTTTAGAAAACGTCTGTGACGTAACAAAATGTGAAAAAAGTCAAGGGGCTTGAATACTTTCTGAAGGCACTATGCAGGTAAGTGTAACGGATACAGATTTGGGGGTTTTGTCTGTAGAAGCAGAGAGGCAGGCGGGCAGAGAGGCAAGCGGGTAGAGAGGCAAGCGGGCAGAGAGGCAAGCGGGTAGAGAGGCAAGCGGGCAGAGAGGCAGGCGGGCAGAGAGGCAGGCGGGCAGAGAGGCAAGCGGGTAGAGAGGCAAGCGGGCAGAGGCAAGCGGGTAGAGAGGCAAGTGGGCAGAGAGGCAAGCGGGCAGAGAGGCAGGCGGGCAGAGAGGCAGGCGGGCAGAGAGGCAGGCGGGCAGAGAGGCAAGCGGGCAGAGGCAAGCGGGCAGAGAGGCAGGCGGGCAGAGAGGCAGGCGGGCAGAGGCAAGCGGGCAGAGAGGCAGGCGGGCAGAGAGGCGGGCGGGCAGAGAGGCGGGCGGGTAGAGAGGCGGGCGGGCAGAGAGGCGGGCGGGTAGAGAGGCGGGCGGGCAGAGAGGCGGGCGGGCAGAGAGGCAGGCAGAGAGGCGGGCGGGCAGAGGTCCTGAGTTAATAAGGGAAGTGTAGTAATGAGTGGATGTAAAGTGTAGTAATGAGTGGATGTAAAGTGGAGTAATGAGTGGATGTAAAGTGGAGTAATGAGTGGATGTAAAGTGGAGTAATGAGTGGATGTAAAGTGTAGTAATGAGTGGATGTAAAGTGGAGTAATGAGTGGATGTAAAGTGGAGTAATGAGTGGATGTAAAGTGGAGTAATGAGTGGATGTAAAGTGGAGTAATGAGTGGATGTAAAGTGTAGTAATGAGTGGATGTAAAGTGTAGTAATGAGTGGATGTAAAGTGGAGTAATGAGTGGATGTAAAGTGGAGTAATGAGTGGATGTAAAGTGGAGTAATGAGTGGATGTAATGACTGGAGGGCCTGATACACAGAGGACATTATTAAAACAGCCACGTAATCAGCCTGGGCTGACTGCAGACCGGACTGGAGCAGCATAAAGGGGATAGGGCTCCATTTGGGACACAGCCTCCATCTCAGGGACTAATAGGGGAGAAATGTATATGTGTAGGTTACAGTGATAGAAATTATGAATGGAGGGACTCTTCAGAAAATAACCGCCAGCCATTTTGGTTTCGATATTCAAATTCAGCTGAATAGTTTCTCTGATACTTCATCTAGTTTCTCTAACCAAAAAGTTAATAGTTGTAAAAACATGCTTTTAAAAAAAACTGTGGAAAATATGTAAGCTAAATCTTAAAAGTGTGGTACCATCAATTAAATATAGGCTTATGAGATCAAGGATTGTCAACTGCTAGGTTGTTATCCGACTGATTTGATTGTATTTTTTAAATTCTGCTAATGTAACACAGGAGCATTTCAAGAGGAAGTTACTGGATCTTAGCATAAATAAATGTCTCGGTTTTCTCATTTGCTTTCCTAGCCCGTAATCCACATATTACGTAAATAAGGCTAAAGCAGTAAAGTAGGGTACTATAAGAACATCGACCCGACTGAGTACACAAATCAAAGAGTCTATTTCTAGTCCTCATCCCTCACTGCAAATGTGCTCATTCAACAGCCTCCTCTGAAGCTCAGGACAGGATACAGGGATGAATGCTCGTGGCTCAGGGGTGGTAAGAGGCGGCCTCTTCCATCCATGTGGAGGTAAATAAACAGCTATGGACTGAAGCAATCACACTAAATCAGTGTAGGTCTGAATCTCATGCCAACTCCAACCTAAGTCAAAGCACCAGCCACGACCCTATCCCCAGCCCCGTCTGCCCCAATCTATCCCCAGCCTCAGCTCCAGTCACATCTCTATCCTCAGCCTTAGCCCTGTACTCCAGCCACATCCCCAGCCTCACCCATCCCTGTTTCTGTTAGGTCTGGGTTTGGCTTGGTGTTCCACACTGTAACAGATGTTACAAGCCAGTGCCTCTAACCACAACTGCTGCTGTGACCTGGTTGAGAAAGGACAAGGTAAGTGTTTGTTGTTATCTCTGCGTAAGAGTGTGTGCGTTCACATAATACTAAAAGAAGTACCCACACCGTGGGTGGCCTGCCTGAACACTGCAGGGCCATTCCTGCCCTGGTTTAACAGGAACAGATAAGTGGTAGTGTAATGCAGTGTGTCTGTGTATAGAGGGAGGCCTGGGCAGGCACACTGAGAAGTCCTTTCTGCCAACTCATCCTCCCTCTCTCTTTGTCCCTCTCGCACTCAAATGAAAACGACATGTTCCTGAGACACCATATACATGCAATAGGGTTTCAGAGAACCATTCATCCAAATGGAGGAAAGGATTAGGACTAGAGATAGCAACACTACCACACAGCTAGCAGAGTATTAGCTAGCAGAGTAGCAGAGTATTAGCTAGCAGAGTAGCAGAGTATTAGCTGGCAGAGTAGCAGAGTATTAGCTGGCAGAGTAGCAGAATATTAGCTGGCAGAGTAGCAGAGTATTAGCTAGCAGAGTAGCAGAGTATTAGCTAGCAGAGTAGCAGAGTATTAGCTAGCAGAGTATTAGCTGGCAGATTATTACCTGGCAGAGTAGCAAAGTATTAGCTAGCAGAATAGCAGAGTATTAGCTGGCAGAGTAGCAGAGTATTAGCTAGCAGAGTATTAGCTAGCAGAGTAGCAGATTATTAGCTAGCAGAGTAGCAGATTATTAGCTAGCAGAGTAGCAGAGTATTAGCTAGCAGAGTAGCAGATTATTAGCTAGCAGAGTAGCAGATTATTAGCTAGCAGAGTAGCAGATTATTAGCTAGCAGAGTAGCAGATTATTAGCTAGCAGAGTAGCAGATTATTAGCTAGCAGAGTAGCAGATTATTAGCTAGCAGAGTAGCAGATTATTAGCTAGTAGTTGGGAGTCATTAGATGGTGGGACCTCTTACCTTCTCGATTTCCAGCGCTTTAGCTGCGATGGCTTGAGAGCGCCGTGTCTTAAAGTTGTCCTGCGTCTGCTCCGTCTCCTCCGTGGCCGACACCGTCTCCTTGGCCGACACCGTCTCCTTCGGCCCCGCTAGCAGGGCTGGCGTGGGGACACTCTCCTCCTGGGAGGGCAAATGTTAAAGGGTTAGTTAGAATACCAGGCAGGACACCGCAGGCTTAACAGATTCTGGTTTTAAATTCAAAGCATCACTGATTAGTCAACATGGTTGTTGCTGTAGTTTTCATGTTGTTCAGCACAACAAAACACCATTATGCAGTCAGCATCTCAACAGTAATCTAGAACGTTAAGACCTCTACAACTTTGATCAAAGACTGTCGACAGCCAAAGAATAAGGCCCAAGCCTACAGATGTCAACCAATCATCATACTGCATCATTTAGTGTCAAAAGGAAAAAGAGAAACAAAACAATTTGAGCGAAAGGAAGCCTTTTGTTACCATTGAAAACCAACAACTCGTAAAACACCCATTACTTTCAGTTTACAGAACCCAGAAAGCCTTCATCCATGGCAAGGAAATGGGTCATGCATGGTGAACAGTCTATCGGTACCTGGGTCAGACTACAAGGAAAAGACAGGCCATATAATGTACATCAACTGTCCCTCTGTGATGTGACTTTTAGAATAACCTACACAGGGATCTGGAACATATCCCATCCTCCATGACAAGGCAATGTTAATGAATTGTGTTTCCAAAGAAAGGTACTAAAACATGTTGGAAAAGACAGATGACAAAATTATTGTCTATAAGGTAACGGCCTGTAACTACGTATTGTCTATAAGGTATTGTCTGTAAGGTAACGACCTGTAACTACGTATTGTCTATAAGGTAACGGCCTGTAACTACGTATTGTCTGTAAGGTAACGGCCTGTAACTACGTATTGTCTGTAAGGTAACGGCCTGTAACTACGTATTGTCTGTAAGGTCTACTCTTCCTCCCGGGGAAGGACTGCCCGTTCCATGATCTCGCCATCACGGTTGACAACTCCATTGTGTCCTCCTCCCAGAGCGCTAAGAACCTTGGCGTGATCCTGGACAACACCCTGTCGTTCTCAACTAACATCAAGGCGGTGGCCCGTTCTTGTAGGTTCATGCTCTACAACATCCGCAGAGTACGACCCTGCCTCACACAGGAAGCAGCGCAGGTCCTAATCCAGGCACTTGTCATCTCCCGTCTGGATTACTGCAACTCGCTGTTGGCTGGGCTCCCTGCCTGTGCCATTAAACCCCTACAACTCATCCAGAACGCCGCAGCCCGTCTGGTGTTCAACCTTCCCAAGTTCTCTCACGTCACCCCGCTCCTCCGCTCTCTCCACTGGCTTCCAGTTGAAGCTCGCATCCGCTACAAGACCATGGTGCTTGCCTACGGAGCTGTGAGGGGAACGGCACCTCAGTACCTCCAGGCTCTGATCAGGCCCTACACCCAAACAAGGGCACTGCGTTCATCCACCTCTGGCCTGCTCGCCTCCCTACCACTGAGGAAGTACAGTTCCCGCGCAGCCCAGTCAAAACTGTTCGCTGCTCTGGCCCCCCAATGGTGGAACAAACTCCCTCACGACGCCAGGACAGCGGAGTCAATCACCACCTTCCGGAGACACCTGAAACCCCACCTCTTTCAGGAATACCTAGGATAGGATAAAGTAATCCTTCTCACCCCCCCTTAAAAGATTTAGATGCACTATTGTAAAGTGGCTGTTCCACTGGATGTCTTAAGGTGAACGCACCAATTTGTAAGTCGCTCTGGATAAGAGCGTCTGCTAAATGACTTAAATGTAAATGTAACGGCCTGTAACTACGTATTGTCTGTAAGGTAACGGCCTGTAACTACGTATTGTCTGTAAGGTAACGGCCTGTAACTACGTATTGTCTGTAAGGTAACGGCCTGTAACTACGTATTGTCTGTAAGGTAACGGCCTGTAACTACGTATTGTCTGTAAGGTATTGTCTGTAAGGTAACGGCCTGTAACTACGTATTGTCTGTAAGGTATTGTCTGTAAGGTAACGACCTGTAACTACGTATTGTCTATAAGGTAACGGCCTGTAACTACGTATTGTCTATAAGGTAACGGCCTGTAACTACGTATTGTCTGTAAGGTAACGGCCTGTAACTACGTATTGTCTGTAAGGTCTGTAACTACGTATTGTCGGCCTGTAACTACGTATTGTCTGTAAGGTAACGGCCTGTAACTACGTATTGTCTGTAAGGTAACGGCCTGTAACTACGTATTGTCTGTAAGGTAACAGCCTGTAACTACGTATTGTCTGTAAGGTAACGGGCCTGTAACTACGTATTGTCTGTAAGGTAACGGCCTGTAACTACGTATTGTCTGTAAGGGTAACTACGGTAAGGTAACTGTAACTACGTATTGTCTGTAAGGTAACGGCCTGTAACTACGTATTGTCTGTAAACGGTGTAACTACGTATTGTCTGTAAGGTAACCTGTAACTACGTATTGTCTGTAAGGTAACGGCCTGTAACTACGTATTGTCTGTAAGGTAACGGCCTGTAACTACGTATTGTCTGTCTGTAAGGTGTAACTACGTATTGTCTGTAAGGTAACGGTGTAACTACGTATTGTCTGTAAGGTAACGGCCTGTAACTACGTATTGTCTGTAAGGTCTGTCTGTAAAGTAACGGCCTGTAACTACGTATGTCTGTAAGGTAACGGCCTGTAACTACGTATTGTCTGTAAGGTAACGGCCTGTAACTACGTATTGTCTGTAAGGTAACGGCCTGTAACTACGTATTGTCTGTAAGGTAACGGGCCTGTAACTACGTATTGTCTGTAAGGTAACGGCCTGTAACTACGTATTGTCTGTAAGGTAACGGCCTGTAACTACGTATTGTCTGTAAGGTAACGGCCTGTAACTACGTATTGTCTGTAAGGTAACGGCCTGTAACTACGTATTGTCTGTAAGGTAACGGGCCTGTAACTACGTATTGTCTGTAAGGTAACGGCCTGTAACTACGTATTGTCTGTAACTACGTATTGTCTATAAAGTAACGGCCTGTAACTACGTATTGTCTGTAAGGTAACGGCCTGTAACTACGTATTGTCTGTAACTACGTATTGTCTATAAAGTAACGGCCTGTAACTACGTATTGTCTGTAAGGTAACGGCCTGTAACTACGTATTGTCTAGAAGGTAACGGCCTGTAACTACGTATTGTCTGTAAAGTAACGGCCTGTAACTACGTATTGTCTGTAACTACGTATTGTCTATAAAGTAACGGCCTGTAACTTCGTATTGTCTGTAAGGTAACGGCCTGTAACTACGTATTGTCTGTAACTACGTATTGTCTATAAAGTAACGGCCTGTAACTACGTATTGTCTATAACTACGTATTGTCTAACTACGCATTGTCTGTAACTACGTATTGTCTGTAAGGTAACGGCCTGTAACTACGTATTGTCTGTAAGGTAAGGGCCTGTAACTACGTATTGTCTGTAAGGGTAACGGCCTGTAACTACGTATTGTCTAGAAGGTAACGGCCTGTAACTACGTATTGTCTGTAAGGTAACGGGCCTGTAACTACGTATTGTCTGTAAGGTAACGGCCTGTAACTACGTATTGTCTATAAGGTAACGGCCTGTAACTACGTATTGTCTGTAAGGGTAACGGCCTGTAACTACGTATTGTCTGTAAGGTAACAGCCTGTAACTACGTATTGTCTAAGGTAACGGCCTGTAACTACGTATTGTCTGTAAGGTAACAGCCTGTAACTACGTATTGTCTATAAAGTAACGGCCTGTAACTACGTATTGTCTGTAAGGTAACGGCCTGTAACTACGTATTGTCTGTAACTACGTATTGTCTGTAAGGTAAAACTTGTCTGTAAAGTACGTATTGCCTGTAACTACGTATTGTCTGTAACTACGTATTGTCTGTAACTACGTATTGTCTGTAACGGCCTGTAACTACGTATTGTCTGTAAGGTAACGGCCTGTAACTACGTATTGTCTGTAAGGTAACGGGCCTGTAACTACGTATTGTCTGTAACTACGGTAAACGGCCTGTAACTACGTATTGTCTGTAACTACGTATCTGTAAGGTAACTGTAACTACGTATTGTCTATAAGGTAACGGCCTGTAACTACGTATTGTCTGTAAGGTAACGGCCTGTAACTACGTATTGTCTGTAAGGTAACGGCCTGTAACTACGTATTGTCTGTAAGGTAACGGCCTGTAACTACGTATTGTCTGTAAGGTAACGGCCTGTAACTACGTATTGTCTGTAAGGTAACGGCCTGTAACTACGTATTGTCTGTAAGGTAACGGCCTGTAACTACGTATTGTCTGTAAGGTAACGGCCTGTAACTACGTATTGTCTGTAAGGTAACGGCCTGTAACTACGTATTGTCTGTAAGGTAACTACGTATTGTCTGTAAGGGCTGTAACTACGTATTGTCTGTAAGGTAACCCTGTAACTACGTATTGTCTGTAAGGTAACGGCCTGTAACTACGTATTGTCTGTAAGGTAACGGCCTGTAACTACGTATTGTCTGTAAGGTAACGGCCTGTAACTACGTATTGTCTGTAAGGTAACGGGCCTGTAACTACGTATTGTCTGTAAGGTAACGGCCTGTAACTACGTATTGTCTGTAACTACGTATTGTAACTACGTAACGTATTGTCTGTAAGTAACGGCCTGTAACTACGTATTGTCTGTAAGGTAACGGCCTGTAACTACGTCTTGTCTGTAACTACGGTCTGTAAAGTAACGGCCTGTAACTACGTATTGTCTGTAACTAACGGCCTGTAACTACGTATTGTCTGTAAGGTAACGGCCTGTAACTACGTATTGTCTGTAAGGTAACGGCCTGTAACTACGTATTGTCTGTAAGGTAACGGCCTGTACGTATTGTCTAAAGTAACGGCCTGTAACTACGTATTGTCTGTAAGGTAACGGCCTGTAACTACGTAACGGCTGTAACTACGTATTGTCTGTAAAGTAACGGCCTGTAACTACGTATTGTCTATAACTACGTATTGTCTAACTACGCATTGTCTGTAACTACGTATTGTCTGTAAGGTAACGGCCTGTAACTACGTATTGTCTGTAAGGTAACGGCCTGTAACTACGTATTGTCTGTAACTACGTATTGTCTGTAAGGTAACGGCCTGTAACTACGTATTGTCTGTAAGGGTAACAGCCTGTAACTACGTATTGTCTGTAAGGTAACGGGCCTGTAACTACGTATTGTCTGTAAGGTAACGGCCTGTAACTAAGGTAACGGCCTGTAACTTGTCTGTAAGGTAACGGTAACGGCCTGTAACTACGTATTGTCTGTAAGGTAACGGCCTGTAACTACGTATTGTCTGTAAGGTAACGGCCTGTAACTACGTATTGTCTAAGGTAACGGCCTGTAACTACGTATTGTCTGTAAGGTAACAGCCTGTAACTACGTATTGTCTATAAAGTAACGGCCTGTAACTACGTATTGTCTGTAAGGTAACGGCCTGTAACTACGTAACTACGTGTTGTCTGTAAAGTAACGGCCTGTAACTACGTATTGTCTGTAACTTGTCTGTAAGGTAACGGCCTGTAACTACATATTGTCTGTAAGGTAAGGGCCTGTAACTACGTATTGTCTGTAAGGTAACGGGCCTGTAACTACGTATTGTCTGTAAGGTAACGGCCTGTAACTACGTATTGTCTGTAAGGTATTGTCTGTAAGGTAACGGCCTGTAACTACGTATTGTCTATAAGGTAACGGCCTGTAACTACGTATTGTCTGTAAGGTAACGGCCTGTAACTACGTATTGTCTGTAAGGTAACGGCCTGTAACTACGTATTGTCTGTAAGGTAACGGCCTGTAACTACGTATTGTCTGTAAGGTAACGGCCTGTAACTACGTATTGTCTGTAAGGTAACTGGCCTGTAACTACGTATTGTCTGTAAGGTAACGGCCTGTAACTACGTATTGTCTGTAAGGTAACGGCCTGTAACTACGTATTGTCTGTAAGGTAACGGCCTGTAACTACGTATTGTCTGTAAGGTAACGGCCTGTAACTACGTATTGTCTGTAAGGGTAACGGCCTGTAACTACGTATTGTCTGTAAGGTAACGGCCTGTAACTACGTATTGTCTGTAAGGTAACGGGCCTGTAACTACGTATTGTCTGTAAGGTAACGGCCTGTAACTACGTATTGTCTGTAAGGTAACGGCCTGTAACTACGTATTGTCTGTAAGGTAACGGGCCTGTAACTACGTATTGTCTGTAAGGTAACGGCCTGTAACTACGTATTGTCTGTAACTACGTATTGTCTGTAAAGTAACGGCCTGTAACTACGTATTGTCTGTAAGGTAACGGCCTGTAACTACGTATTGTCTGTAAGGTAACGGCCTGTAACTACGTATTGTCTGTAAGGTAACGGCCTGTAACTACGTATTGTCTGTAAGGTAACGGCCTGTAACTACGTATTGTCTGTAAGGTAACGGCCTGTAACTACGTATTGTCTGTAAGGTAACGGCCTGTAACTACGTATTGTCTGTAAGGTAACAGCCTGTAACTACGTATTGTCTGTAAGGGTAACGGCCTGTAACTACGTATTGTCTGTAAGGGTAACGGCCTGTAACTACGTATTGTCTGTAAGGTAACGGCCTGTAACTACGTATTGTCTGTAAACGGCCTGTAACTACGTAACTGTAAGGTAACGGCCTGTAACTACGTATTGTCTGTAAGGTAACGGCCTGTAACTACGTATTGTCTGTAACTACGTATTGTCTATAAAGGTAACGGCCTGTAACTACGTATTGTCTGTAAGGTAACGGCTGTAACTACGTATTGTCTGTAACTACGTATTGTCTGTAAAGTAACGGCCTGTAACTACGTATTGTCTGTAAGGTAACGGCCTGTAACTACGTATTGTCTGTAAGGTAACGGCCTGTAACTACGTATTGTCTGTAAAGTAACGGCCTGTAACTACGTATTGTCTGTAACTACGTATTGTCTATAAAGTAACGGCCTGTAACTACGTATTGTCTGTAAGGTAACGGCCTGTAACTACGTATTGTCTGTAACTACGTATTGTCTATAAAGTAACGGCCTGTAACTACGTATTGTCTGTAACTACGTATTGTCTGTAACTACGTATTGTCTGTAAGGTAACGGCCTGTAACTACGTATTGTCTGTAAGGTAACGGCCTGTAACTACGTATTGTCTGTAAGGTAACGGCCTGTAACTACGTATTGTCTGTAAGGTAACGGCCTGTAACTACGTATTGTCTGTAAGGTAACGGCCTGTAACTACGTATTGTCTGTAAGGTAACGGCCTGTAACTACGTATTGTCTGTAAGGTAACGGCCTGTAACTACGTATTGTCTGTAAGGTAACGGCCTGTAACTACGTATTGTCTGTAACTAACGTCTGTAAAGGTAACGCCTGTAACTACTACGTATTGTCTGTAAGGTAACGGCCTGTAACTACGTATTGTCTGTAAGGTAACGGCCTGTAACTACGTATTGTCTGTAAGGTAACGGCCTGTAACTACGTATTGTCTGTAAGGTAACGGCCTGTAACTACGTATTGTCTGTAAGGTAACTACTTCCTGTGTGTCTGTAAGGTAACGGGTAACTACTGCCCGTCTGAACTGTAACTACGTATCTGTAACAACCTGTAACTGTGTTGTCTGTCCCAGGCGCTAAGAACCTGTAACTACGTTGTGATCCTGTAACTACGTATTGTCTGTTCTCAACTAACATCAAGGTAACGTATCTTGTAGGTTCATGCCTGTAACTACAACATTGTCTGTAAGGCCTGTAACCTCACACAGGTCTGTAAGGTAACGGCCTGTAACTACGTATTGTCTGTAACTCCAGTCTGCACTTGTAATCTCCTGTAACTACGTCTGGATTAACTGCCTGTAACTACGTATTGTCTGGCTGGGCTGTAACTACGTATTGTCTGTAAACTCATCGTAACGGCCTGTAACTACGTATTGTCTGTAAGGTAACGCCTGTAACTACGTCTGTGTAACGGCCTGTAACTACGTATTCTGTAACTACGTATTGTTCTGTAACTACGTCTGTAAGGCTTGTCTGTAACTACGTATTGTCTGTAAAGAACCATGGTGTAAGGTAACGGCCTGTAACTACCTACGTATTGTCTGTAAGGTAACCAGGCTCTGTCTGTAACTAACGCTGTAACTACACCCTAAACAAAGGTAACGGGCACTACGCGTTCTGTAACCACCTCTGGCCTGTCTGTAAGGTAACGGCCTGTAACTGTATTGTCTGTAAGGTAACGTTTGCCTGTAACTACGTATTGTCTGTAAGGTAACTGTACCTGGCCTGTAACAAACTGTCTGTAACTACGTATTGTCTGTAAGGTAACGGTAACTAGTATTGTCTGTAACTACGTATTGTCTACGTATTGTCTGTAACACCTGTAACTACGTATTGTCTGTAACTACGTAGGTCTATAAAGTAACGGCCTGTAACGTATTGTCTAAAAGTATTGTCTGTAACTGTATTGTCTGGTAACGGGCTGTAACTACGTATTGTCTGGTAACTGTAACTATTTGTAAAGGGATAACGGCCTGTAACTACGACTTAAATGTAAATGTAACGGCCTGTAACTACGTATTGTCTGTAAGGTAACGGCCTGTAACTACGTATTGTCTGTAAGGTAACGGCCTGTAACTACGTATTGTCTATAAGTACGTATTGTCTGTAAGGTAACGGCCTGTAACTACGTATTGTCTGTAAAACGGCCTGTAACTACGTATTGTCTGTAAGGTAACGGCCTGTAACTACGTATTGTCTGTAGCAACTAACTGTATTGTCTGTAAGGTAACGGCCTGTAACTACGTATTGTCTGTAAGCCTGTAACTACGTATTGTCTGTAAGGTAACGGCCTGTAACTACGTATTGTCTGTAAGGTAACGGCCTGTAACTACGTATTGTCTGTAAGGTAACGGCCTGTAACTACGTATTGTCTGTAAGGTAACGGCCTGTAACTACGTATTGTCTGTAAGGTAACGGGCCTGTAACTACGTATTGTCTGTAACTACGTATTGTCTGTAAGGTAACGGCCTGTAACTACGTATTGTCTGTAAGGTAACCGGCCTGTAACTACGTATTGTCTGTAAGGTAACGGCCTGTAACTACGTATTGTCTGTAAGGTAACGGCCTGTAACTACGTATTGTCTGTAAGGTAACGGCCTGTAACTACGTATTGTCTGTAAGGTAAAGGTAACGGCCTGTAACTACGTATTGTCTGTAAGGTAACGGCCTGTAACTACGTATTGTCTGTAAGGTAACGGCCTGTAACTACGTATTGTCTGTAAGGTAACGGCCTGTAACTACGTATTGTCTGTAAGGTAACGGCCTGTAACTACGTATTGTCTGTAAGGTAACGGCCTGTAACTACGTATTGTCTGTAACCTGTAACTACGTAACGTCCTGTAACTACGTATTGTCTGTAAGGTAACGGCCTGTAACTACGTATTGTCTGTAAGGTAACGGCCTGTAACTACGTATTGTCTGTAAGGTAACGGCCTGTAACTACGTATTGTCTGTAAGGTAACGGCCTGTAACTACGTATTGTCTGTAAGGTAACGGCCTGTAACTACGTATTGTCTGTAAGGTAACGGCCTGTAACTACGTATTGTCTGTAAGGTAACGGCCTGTAACTACGTATTGTCTGTAAGGTAACGGCCTGTAACTACGTATTGTCTGTAAGGTAACGTAACGGCCTGTAACTACGTATTGTCTGTAAGGTAACTACGGGCCTGTAACTACGTATTGTCTGTAAGGTAACGGCCTGTAACTACGTATTGTCTGTAAGGTAACAGCCTGTAACTACGTATTGTCTGTAAGGTAACGGCCTGTAACTACGTATTGTCTGTAAGGTAACGGGCCTGTAACTACGTATTGTCTGTAAGGTAACGGCCTGTAACTACGTATTGTCTGTAACTACGTATTGTCTATAAAGTAACGGCCTGTAACTACGTATTGTCTGTAAGGTAACGGCCTGTAACTACGTATTGTCTGTAACTACGTATTGTCTGTAAGGTAACGGCCTGTAACTACGTATTGTCTGTAAGGTAACGGCCTGTAACTACGTATTGTCTGTAAGGTAACGGCCTGTAAGGTAACGGCCTGTAACTACGTATTGTCTGTAAAGTAACGGCCTGTAACTACGTATTGTCTGTAACCTGTAACTACGTATTGTCTGTAAAGTAACGGCCTGTAACTACGTATTGTCTGTAAGGTAACGGCCTGTAACTACGTATTGTCTGTAAGGTAACGGCCTGTAACTTGTCTATAAAGTAAACTACGTATTGTCTGTAAACTACGTATTGTCTGTAACTACGCCTGTAACTACGTATTGTCTGTAAGGTAACGGGTAACCTGTAACTGTAACTACGTATTGTCTGTAAGGTAACGGCCTGTAACTACGTATTGTCTGTAAGGTAAGGTAACGGCCTGTAACTACGTATTGTCTGTAAGGTAACGGGCCTGTAACTACGTATTGTCTGTAAGGTAACGGCCTGTAACTACGTATTGTCTGTAAGGTAACGGTAACCTGTCTGTAACTGTAACGTATTGTCTGTAAGGTAACGGCCTGTAACTACGTATTGTCTGTAAGGTAACGGCCTGTAACTACGTATTGTCTGTAAGGTAACGGCCTGTAACTACGTATTGTCTGTAAGGTAATGGCCTGTAACTACGTATTGTCTGTAAGGTAACGGCCTGTAACTACGTATTGTCTGTAAGGTAACCTGTAACTACGTATTGTCTGTAAAACGGCCTGTAACTACGTATTGTCTGTGTAACTACGTATTGTCTGTAAAAACGGCCTGTAACTACGTATTGTCTATAAAGTAACGGCCTGTAACTACGTATTGTCTGTAACTACGTATTGTCTGTAAGGTAACGGCCTGTAACTACGTATTGTCTGTAAGGTAAGGGCCTGTAACTACGTATTGTCTGTAAGGTAACGGCCTGTAACTACGTATTGTCTGTAAGGTAACGGCCTGTAACTACGTATTGTCTGTAAGGTATTGTCTGTAAGGTAACGACCTGTAACTACGTATTGTCTATAAGGTAACGGCCTGTAACTACGTATTGTCTATAAGGTAACGGCCTGTAACTACGTATTGTCTGTAACTACGTATTGTCTGTAAGGTAACGGCCTGTAACTACGTATTGTCTGTAAGGTAACGGCCTGTAACTACGTATTGTCTGTAAGGTAACGGCCTGTAACTACGTATTGTCTGTAAGGTAACGGCCTGTAACTACGTATTGTCTGTAAGGTAACGGCCTGTAACTACGTATTGTCTGTAAGGTAACGGCCTGTAACTACGTATTGTCTGTAAGGTAACGGCCTGTAACTACGTATTGTCTGTAAGGTAACGGCCTGTAACTACGTATTGTCTGTAAGGTAACGGCCTGTAACTACGTATTGTCTGTAAGGTAACGGCCTGTAACTACGTATTGTCTGTAAGGGCCTGTAACTACTGTAAGGTATGTGTCTGTAAGGTAACGGCCTGTAACTACGTATTGTCTGTAAGGTAACGGCCTGTAACTACGTATTGTCTGTAAGGTAACGGCCTGTAACTACGTATTGTCTGTAACTGTAACGTATTGTCTGTAAGGTGTCTGTAACTACGGTAACGGGCCTGTAACTACGTATTGTCTGTAACTACGTATTGTCTGTAAGGTAACGGCCTGTAACTACGTATTGTCTGTAAGGTAACGGGCCTGTAACTACGTATTGTCTGTAAGGTAACGGCCTGTAACTACGTATTGTCTGTAAGGTAACGGCCTGTAACTACGTATTGTCTGTAAGGTAACGGCCTGTAACTACGTATTGTCTGTAAGGTAACGGCCTGTAACTACGTATTGTCTGTAAGGTAACGGCCTGTAACTACGTATTGTCTGTAAGGTAACGGCCTGTAACTACGTATTGTCTGTAAGGTAACAGCCTGTAACTACGTATTGTCTGTAAGGTAACGGGCCTGTAACTACGTATTGCCTGTAACTACGTATTGTCTGTAAGGTAACGGGCCTGTAACTACGTATTGTCTATAAGGTAACTACGTGTCTGTAAGGTAACGTAACTACGTCTGTAACTGTAACTACGTTTGTCTGTAAGGTAACGGCCTGTAACTACGTATTGTCTGTAAGGTAACGGCCTGTAACTACGTATTGTCTGTAACTACGTATTGTCTGTAAGGTAACGGCCTGTAACTACGTATTGTCTGTAAGGTAACGGCCTGTAACTACGTATTGTCTGTAAGGGTAACGGCCTGTAACTACGTATTGTCTGTAAGGGTAACGGCCTGTAACTACGTATTGTCTGTAAGGTAACGGCCTGTAACTTGTCTGTAAGGTAACGGCCTGTAACTACGTATTGTCTGTAAGGTAACGGCCTGTAACTACGTATTGTCTGTAAGGTAACGTCTGTAACTACGTATTGTCTGTAAGGTAACGGCCTGTAACTACGTATTGTCTATAAGTAACGGCCTGTAACTACGTATTGTCTGTAACTACGTAACTACGTTGTCTGTAACTAACTACGTATTGTCTGTAAGGTAACTGTAACGTATTGTCTGTAAGGTAACGGCCTGTAACTACGTATTGTCTGTAAGGTAACGGCCTGTAACTACGTATTGTCTGTAAAAGTAACGGCCTGTAACTACGTATTGTCTGTAACGGCCTGTAACTACGGTAACGGCCTGTAACTACGTATTGTCTGTAAGGTAACGGCCTGTAACTAACGGCCTGTAACTACGTATTGTCTGTAAGGTAACGGCCTGTAACTACGTATTGTCTGTAAGGTAACGGCCTGTAACTACGTATTGTCTGTAAGGTAACGGCCTGTAACTACGTATTGTCTGTAAGGTAACGGCCTGTAACTACGTATTGTCTGTAAGGTAACGGCCTGTAACTACGGTAACGGCCTGTAACTACGTATTGTCTGTAAGGTAACGGCCTGTAACTACGTATTGTCTGTAAGGTAACGGCCTGTAACTACGTATTGTCTGTAAGGTAACGGCCTGTAACTACGTATTGTCTGTAAGGTAACGGCCTGTAACTACGTATTGTCTGTAAGGTAACCTGTAACTACGTATTGTCTGTAAGGTAACGGCTGTAACTACGTATTGTCTGTAAGGTAACGGCCTGTAACTACGTATTGTCTGTAAGGTAACGGCCTGTAACTACGTATTGTCTGTAAGGTAACGGGCCTGTAACTACGTATTGTCTGTAAGGTAACGGCCTGTAACTACGTATTGTCTGTAACGGTAACTACGGCCTGTAACTGTAACTACGTATTGTCTATAAGGTAACGGCCTGTAACTACGTATTGTCTGTAACTACGTATTGTCTGTAAGGTAACGGCCTGTAACTACGTATTGTCTGTAAGGTATCGTCTGTAACTACGTATTGTCTATAAGGTAACGGCCTGTAACTACGTATTGTCTGTAACTACGTATTGTCTATAAGGTAACGGCCTGTAACTACGTATTGTCTGTAAGGTAACGGCCTGTAACTACGTATTGTCTGTAACTACGTATTGTCTGTAAGGTAACGGCCTGTAACTACGTATTGTCTGTAAGGTAACGGCCTGTAACTACGTATTGTCTGTAAGGTAACGGCCTGTAACTACGTATTGTCTGTAAGGTAACGGCCTGTAACTACGTATTGTCTGTAAGGTAACGGCCTGTAACTACGTAACGTAACTAACTACGTATTGTCTGTAAGGTAACGGCCTGTAACTACGTATTGTCTGTAAGGTGTGTAACTACGTATTGTCTGTAAGGTAACGGCCTGTAACTACGTATTGTCTGTAACTACGTAATGTCTGTAACTACGTATTGTCTGTAACTACGTATTGTCTGTAAGGTAACGGCCTGTAACTACGTATTGTCTGTAAGGTAACGGGCCTGTAACTACGTATTGTCTGTAAGGTAACGGCCTGTAACTACGTATTGTCTGTAAGGTAACGGGCCTGTAACTACGTATTGTCTGTAAGGTAACGGCCTGTAACTACGTATTGTCTGTAAGGTAACGGCCTGTAACTACGTATTGTCTGTAAGGTAACGGCCTGTAACTACGTATTGTCTGTAAGGTAACGGCCTGTAACTACGTATTGTCTAAGTAAACTACGTATTGTCTGTAAACGGCCTGTAACTACGTATTGTCTGTAAGGTAACTACGTATTGTCTGTAAGGTAACGGCCTGTAACTACGTATTGTCTGTAAGGTAACAGCCTGTAACTACGTATTGTCTATAAAGTAACGGCCTGTAACTACGTATTGTCTGTAAGGTAACGGCCTGTAACTACGTATTGTCTGTAACTACGTATTGTCTATAAAGTAACGGCCTGTAACTACGTATTGTCTGTAACTACGTATTGTCTGTAAGGTAACGGCCTGTAACTACGTATTGTCTGTAAGGTGTAACTACGTATTGTCTGGCCTGTAACTACGTATTGTCTGTAAGGTAACGGGCCTGTAACTACGTATTGTCTGTAAGGTAACGGCCTGTAACTACGTATTGTCTGTAAGGTAACGGCCTGTAACTACGTATTGTCTGTAAGGTAACGGCCTGTAACTACGTATTGTCTGTAACTACGTATTGTCTGTAAGGTAACGGCCTGTAACTACGTATTGTCTGTAAGGTAACGGCCTGTAACTACGTATTGTCTGTAAGGGTAACGGCCTGTAACTACGTATTGTCTGTAAGGTAACGGCCTGTAACTACGTATTGTCTGTAAGGTAACGGCCTGTAACTACGTATTGTCTGTAAGGTAACGGCCTGTAACTACGTATTGTCTGTAAGGTAACGGCCTGTAACTACGTATTGTCTGTAAGGTAACGGCCTGTAACTACGTATTGTCTGTAACTACGTATTGTCTGTAAGGTAACGGCCTGTAACTACGTATTGTCTGTAAGGTAACGGCCTGTAACTACGTATTGTCTGTAAGGTAACGGCCTGTAACTACGTATTGTCTGTAACTAACGGCCTGTAACTACGTATTGTCTGTAAGGTAACGGGCCTGTAACTACGTATTGTCTGTAAGGTAACGGCCTGTAACTACGTATTGTCTGTAAGGTAACGGCCTGTAACTACGTATTGTCTGTAAGGTAACGGCCTGTAACTACGTATTGTCTGTAAGGTAACGGTCTGTAACTACGTATTGTCTGTAAGGTAACGGCCTGTAACTACGTATTGTCTGTAAGGTAACGGCCTGTAACTACGTATTGTCTGTAAGGTAACAGCCTGTAACTACGTATTGTCTGTAAGGTAACGGCCTGTAACTACGTATTGTCTGTAAGGTAACGGCCTGTAACTACGTATTGTCTGTAAGGTAACGGCCTGTAACTACGTATTGTCTGTAAGGTAACGGCCTGTAACTACGTATTGTCTGTAAGGTAACGGCCTGTAACTACGTATTGTCTGTAAGGTAACGGCCTGTAACTACGTATTGTCTGTAAGGTAACGGTAACGGCCTGTAACTACGTATTGTCTAACGGCCTGTAACTACGTATTGTCTGTAGGTAACGGCCTGTAACTACGTATTGTCTGTAAGGTAACGGCCTGTAACTACGTATTGTCTGTAAGGTAACGGCCTGTAACTACGTATTGTCTGTAAGGTAACGGCCTGTAACTACGTATTGTCTGTAACTACCTGTAACTTGTCTGTAAAGTAACGGGCCTGTAACTACGTATTGTCTGTAAGTAACGGCCTGTAACTACGTATTGTCTGTAAGGTAACGGTCTGTAACGGCCTGTAACTACGTATTGTCTGTAAGGTAACGGCCTGTAACTACGTATTGTCTGTAAGGTAACGGCCTGTAACTACGTATTGTCTGTAAGGTAACGGCCTGTAACTACGTATTGTCTGTAAGGTAACGGCCTGTAACTACGTATTGTCTGTAAGGTAACGGCCTGTAACTACGTATTGTCTGTAAGGTAACGGCCTGTAACTACGTATTCTGTAAGTCTGTAACTACGTATTGTCTGTAAGGTAACGGCCTGTACGTACTGGGTAACCCTGTAACTACGTATTGTCTGTAAGGTAACTGTAACTACGTATTGTCTGTAAGGTAACGGCCTGTAACTACGTATTGTCTGTAAGGTAACGGCCTGTAACTACGTATTGTCTATAAGTCTATAAAGTAACGGCCTGTAACTACGTATTGTCTGTAACTACGTATTGTCTATAAGGTAACGGCCTGTAACTACGTATTGTCTGTAACTGCGTATTGTCTGTAAGGTAACGGGCCTGTAACTACGTATTGTCTGTAAGGTAACGGCCTGTAACTACGTATTGTCTGTAAGGTAACGGCCTGTAACTACGTATTGTCTGTAAGGTAACGGCCTGTAACTACGTATTGTCTGTAAGGTAACGGCCTGTAACTACGTATTGTCTGTAAGGTAACGGCCTGTAACTACGTATTGTCTGTAAGGTAACGGCCTGTAACTACGGTAACGGCCTGTAACTACGTATTGTCTGTAAGGTAACGGCCTGTAACTACGTATTGTCTGTAAGGTAACGGCCTGTAACTACGTATTGTCTGTAAGGTAACGGCCTGTAACTACGTATTGTCTGTAAGGTAACCTGTAACTACGTATTGTCTGTAAGGTAACTGTAACTACGTATTGTCTGTAAGGTAACGGCCTGTAACTACGTATTGTCTGTAAGGTAACGGCCTGTAACTACGTATTGTCTGTAAGGTAACGGCCTGTAACTACGTATTGTCTGTAAGGTAACGGCCTGTAACTACGTATTGTCTGTCTGTAAGGTAACGGCCTGTAACTACGTATTGTCTGTAAGGTAACGGCCTGTAACTACGTATTGTCTGTAAGGTAACGGCCTGTAACTACGTATTGTCTGTAAGGTAACGGCCTGTAACTACGTATTGTCTGTAAGGTAACGGCCTGTAACTACGTATTGTCTGTAAGGTAACGGCCTGTAACTACGTATTGTCTGTAAGGTAACGGCCTGTAACTACGTATTGTCTGTAAGGTAACGGCCTGTAACTACGTATTGTCTGTAACTACGGTAACGGCCTGTAACTACGTATTGTCTGTAAGGTAACGGCCTGTAACTACGTATTGTCTGTAAGGTAACGGCCTGTAACTACGTATTGTCTGTAAGGTAACGGCCTGTAACTACGTATTGTCTGTAAGGTAACGGTGTAACTACGTATTGTCCTGTAACGTATTGTCTGTAAGGTAACGGCCTGTAACTACGTATTGTCTATAAGGTAACGGCCTGTAACTACGTATTGTCTGTAAGGTAACGGCCTGTAACTACGTATTGTCTGTAAGGTAACGGCCTGTAACTACGTATTGTCTGTAACTACGGTCTGTAAGGTAACGGCCTGTAACTACGTATTGTCTGTAAGTAACTACGTATTGTCTGTAACGGCCTGTAACTACGTATTGTCTGTAAGGTAACGGCCTGTAACTACGTATTGTCTGTAAGGTAACGTCTGCCTGTAACTACGTATTGTCTGTAAGGTAACGGCCTGTAACTACGTATTGTCTGTAAAGGTAACGGCCTGTAACTACGTATTGTCTGTAAGGTAACTACGGTCTGTAACTACGTATTGTCTGTAAGGTAACGGGCCTGTAACTACGTATTGTCTGTAAGGTAACGGCCTGTAACTACGTATTGTCTGTAAGGTAACGGCCTGTAACTACGTATTGTCTGTAAGGTAACGGCCTGTAACTACGTATTGTCTGTAAGGTAACGGCCTGTAACTACGTATTGTCTGTAAGGTAACGGCCTGTAACTACGTATTGTCTGTAAGGTAACGGCCTGTAACTACGTATTGTCTGTAAGGTAAGGTGTAACGTCTGCCTGTAACTACGTATTGTCTGTAAGGTAACGGCCTGTAACTACGTATTGTCTGTAAGGTAACGGCCTGTAACTACGTATTGTCTGTAAGGTAACGGCCTGTAACTACGTATTGTCTGTAAGGTAACAGCCTGTAACTACGTATTGTCTGTAAGGTAACGGCCTGTAACTACGTATTGTCTGTAAGGTAACGGCCTGTAACTATATTGTCTGTAAGGTAACGGCCTGTAACTACGTATTGTCTGTAAGGTAACGGCCTGTAACTACGTATTGTCTGTAAGGTAACGGCCTGTAACTACGTATTGTCTGTAAGGTAACGGCCTGTAACTACGTATTGTCTGTAACTACGTATTGTCTGTAAGGTAACGGCCTGTAACTACGTATTGTCTGTAAGGTAACGGGCCTGTAACTACGTATTGTCTGTAAGGTAACGGCCTGTAACTACGTATTGTCTGTAAGGTAACTGTAACTACGTATTGTCTGTAAGGTAACGGCCTGTAACTACGTATTGTCTGTAAGGTAACGGCCTGTAACTACGTATTGTCTGTAAGGTAACGGCCTGTAACTACGTATTGTCTGTAAGGTAACGGCCTGTAACTACGTATTGTCTGTAAGGTAACGGCCTGTAACTACGTATTGTCTGTAAGGTAACGGCCTGTAACTACGTATTGTCTGTAAGGTAACGGCCTGTAACTACGTATTGTCTGTAAGGTAACGGCCTGTAACTACGTATTGTCTGTAAGGTAACGGCCTGTAACTACGTATTGTCTGTAAGGTAACGGGCCTGTAACTACGTATTGTCTGTAAGGTAACGGCCTGTAACTACGTATTGTCTGTAAGGTAACGGCCTGTAACTACGTATTGTCTGTAACTACGTATTGTCTGTAAGGTAACGGCCTGTAACTACGTATTGTCTGTAAGGTAACTACGTATTGTCTGTAACTACTGTAACTACGTATTGTCTGTAAGGTAACGGGCCTGTAACTACGTATTGTCTGTAAGGTAACGGTAAACTACGTATTGTCTGTAAGGTAACGGCCTGTAACTACGTATTGTCTGTAAGGTAACGGCCTGTAACTACGTATTGTCTGTAAGGTAACGGCCTGTAACTACGTATTGTCTGTAAGGTAACAGCCTGTAACTACGTATTGTCTGTAAGGTAACGGCCTGTAACTACGTATTGTCTGTAAGGTAACGGCCTGTAACTACGTATTGTCTGTAAGGTAACGGGCCTGTAACTACGTATTGTCTGTAAGGTAAC
The DNA here is from genome assembly GCF_034236695.1 of Oncorhynchus nerka. Taxonomy (NCBI): domain Eukaryota; kingdom Metazoa; phylum Chordata; class Actinopteri; order Salmoniformes; family Salmonidae; genus Oncorhynchus; species Oncorhynchus nerka. The sequence continues at coordinate 13,603,161 of NC_088404.1, read as the reverse complement.
GGCCTGTAACTACGTATTGTCTGTAAGGTAACTACGTGTCCTGTAACTACGTATTGTCTGTAAGGTAACGGGCCTGTAACTACGTATTGTCTGTAAGGTAACGGCCTGTAACTACGGCCTGTAACTTGTCTGTAAGGTAACGGCCTGTAACTACGTATTGTCTGAAACCTTGACCCAGAAAATATAAAAAACTATCGGCCTATATCGAATCTCCCATTCCTCTCTCTCAAAAAAAGCTGTTGCTCAGCAACTCACTGCCTTCCTGAAGTCAAACAATGTATATGAAATGCTTCAGTCTGGTTTTAGACCCCATCATAGCACTGAGACTGCACTTGTGAAGGTGGTAAATTACCTTTTAATGGCGTCAGACCGAGGCTCTGCATCGGTCCTCGTGCTCCTAGACCTTAGTGCTGCTGTTGATACCATCGATCACCACATTCTTTTGGTGAGATAGGAAACCCAAATTGGTCTACACGGACAAGTTCTGGCCTGGTTTAGATCTTACCTGTCAGAAAGATATCAGTCTGTCTCTGTGAATGGTTTGTCCTCTGACAAATCAACTGTAAATTTCGGTGTTCCTCAAGGTTCCGTTTATATATTTTACCTCATTCAAAAACATAAATGTTAACTTTCACTGCTTTGCAGATGACACACAAATCAGAAACTTTGTCCAAAAATGATGCAGAAGAATTAATCCATGCTTTTGTTACCTCTAGGTTAGACTACTGCAACGCTCTACTTTCCGGCTACCTGGATAAAGCACTAAATAAACTTCAGTTAGTGCTAAATACAGCTGCTAGAATCCTGACTAGAACCCCACAATTTGATCATATTACTCCAGTGCTAGCCTCCCTACACTGGCTTCCTGTTAAGGCAAGGGCTGATTTCAAGGTTTTACTGCTAACCTACAAAGCATTACATAGGCTTGCTCCTACCCATCTTTCCGATTTGGTCCTGCCGTGCATACCTACACGTACGCTACGGTCACAAGACGCAGGCCTCCTAATTGTCCCTAGAATTTCTAAGCAAACAGCTGGAGGCAGGGCTTTCTCCTATAGAGCTCCATTTTTTGGAATGGTCTGCCTACCCATGTGAGAGACGCAGACTCGGTCTCAACCTTTAAGTCTTTACTGAAGACTCATCTCTTCAGTAGGTCATATGATTGAGTGTAGTCTGGCCCAGGAGCGTGAAGGCGAACGGAAAGGCTCTGGAGCAACGAACCGCCCTTGCTGTCTCTGCCTGGCTGGTTCCCCTCTTTCCAATGGGATTCTCTGCCTCTAACCCTATTACAGGGGCTGAGTCACTGACTTACTGGTGCTCTTCCATGCCGTCCCTAGGAGGGGTGCGTCACTTGAGTGGGTTGAGTCACTGACGTGGTCTTCCTGTGTGGGTTGGCGCCCCCCCTTGGGTTGTGCCGTGGCGGAGATCTTTGTGGGGTATACTCAGCCTCGTCTCAGGATGGTAAATTGGTGGTTGAAGATATCCCTCTAGTGGTGTGGGGGCTGTGCTTTGGCAAAATGGGTGGGATTATCTCCTGCCTGTTTGGCCCTGTCCAGGGGTATCATCGGATGGGGCCACAGTGTCTCCTGACCCCTCCTGTCTCAGCCTCCAGTATTTATGCTGCAGTAGTTTATGTGTCGGGGGGCTAGGGTCAGTCTGTTATATCTGGAGTATTTCTCCTGTCTTATCCGGTGTCCTGTGTGAATTTAAGTATGCTCTCTCCAATTCTTTCTTTCTTTCTTTCTCGCTCTCTCTCGGAGGACATGAGCCCTAGGACCATGCCTCAGGACTACCTGGCATGATGACTCCTCGCTGTCCCCAGTCCACCTGGCCGTGCTGCTGCTCCAGTTTCAACTGTTATGCCTACGGTTATGGAACCCTGACCTGTTCACCGGATGTGCTACCTGTCCCAGACCTGCTGTTTTCAACTCTCTAGAGACAGCCGGAGCGGTAGAGATACTCTTAATGATCGGCTATGAAAAGCCAACTGACATTTACTCCTGAGGCGCTGACTTGCTGCACCCTCGACAACCACTGTGATTATTATTATTTGACCATGCTGGTCATTTATGAACATTTGAACATCTTGGCCATGTTCTGTTATAATCTCCACTCGACACAGCCAGAAGAGGACTGGCCACCCCTCCTAGGTTTTGGCCTTTCTAGGGAGTTTTTCCTAGCCACTGTACTTCTACACCTGCATTGCTTGCTGTTTGGGGTTTTAGGCTGGGTTTCTGTACAGCACTTTGAGATATCAGCTGATGTAAGAAGGGCTATATAAATACATTTGATTTGAGTCTAACTATGCACTGAAGATCACGAATTGCCATTTTACAATCTGGTGCTGGCAAAACATTGTGGTCTTCAGAGATTGTTCTATCTTTTAGGAATAGTGTAACGCTACTATGCTAAATGGTATGTTCTACAGGTATAGTAGAGATACAAACACTGATCGTATCAAGTGGATGTGAGGGGGGTTCATTGAATTAAGAGCAACTGTAGCCATGTAGTTACATAGTCATGCAGCCCCACCTTGATTGCTACATAGCTTTTCGCTGATCCGTCTAGGGAGGTACTTCTGGTGTGGCTTAGCAACCTGGGCTTATCTGTGGAGGAAAACGGAGAGGAAAACTAAGAAGCATTTAAACAGTAGCAATGTGAAAGAGGACGGCGGGAAACCAAATCAATCAGGACCACCGACCGCAGTACAACTCCATTTCAAAACATATTGGGGAACTACCAATTATTCTCTCTAGTCATCGACCAGGTGATCGTTGCACCAGTACAGTCAACAACAGATAAGACGAGATGCTATGGGACTGTGGATAAGCACAGCACGGACAAATCGTTGGTTATTTCACGTTCTCTCGTTGGAATAGCTCACCCACAGCGGTTGACAAGTTCAGCTGTGACTAAATTGAAAATATTGTGCTCCGTCGGCTCCAATAAGTCTACAAACAACAAATATGGACGGGCTGGTGGGTTTGTTTTTATTTAAGGAATCTCCCATGGCGATGAGACTGAGCCAAAGTGAAATTAAAAACTCTTCCTTCCAGGACGTTTGATTCCTTTTCCACCGAGCCAAACAGCAGAGATCTCAGGTTGTGAGACTGACTGAGACACCAAGCAACACGTGTGGTTCCTTAGTTCAAACTGCAGCAAAATTAGAAGTCAATATTTTTAAATGTTGGATATCCTCTGATACTATTAACAGATGTTTCTTTGAACAAGAAATCATGTATATTTAGGCAAATGTAGGCTATTTGCAATGTTAGAAGAGTCGCACCGACCTAAGATAGAACTCTCTCTCTAGGACAGACCATGTGTGTGCGTTGTGAAGAGAACCTGGTAACGTGATATGACAGTCACTCACCAGACACACTGAACTAGTGGACAAGAGGCAGCCGCGCAACAAATTAGTAGTGACCAATGGATCAGCAGATAACAGATAATGATGAACTGCAAATCCAGAAGAGGAGCATCCAGGAGTGGTTGTGTTGGGTGTGCTGTTGTATGTGCCTCGTCGTGCTCTGACATTTATTAGTTTGCTAGCCAGCTAACTAGCGATTAGCGACTAAGAAGATTTAGGCCCAACTTGCTAAGAGAAGACAAACTAGCTGTTTTCAGATGTAAGAAACGCACACAAAAAAAAGTGTAATTACAAAATGCAATGGATTTATATTAAGAAGCAAAGTGAAAACATCATTGTTGTCATCAACCTCACTTGCACAAACTGTATATAGACTTTTTCTATTGTATGTTTGTTTATTCCATGTGTAACTCTGTGTTGTTGTATGTGTCGAACTGTTTTGCTTTATCTTGGCCAGGTCGCAGTTGTAAATGAGAACTTCTCATTCTCAACAAGCCTACCTGGTTAAATAAAGGTGAAATAAATAAAATAAAATAAATTGACCATGCAGACCGAACGCAAGTGTCTCGTGGTCAAGCAACAATAAATGTGCTCCTTGAGTGACAGGGGGTGGGGCTAGGTCTGGAAAGTGGCATGGAGAGAGAGCAGAGAGAGAGAGAGAGAGAGAGGACTCAAGTAGCCCAGTAAACTACAAAAATGGACGTTACACACAGCGTATTGCATTTAACAAACCCAATGTATTAGAGCAGGTCTAAGAGGGTATTTCTGTCAACTTAAATTGGTGAATTGTTGTTGTGTGCGTTATCAATCCAAACAAATAAGACTTAAGATATAATCATGTAGGCTAAGCTACAAATGAACCTAAAGGCTGCATGCTTTCAGTAAGTGCATCTCTAAACCATTGTACTTGAAATGCTCACTCAGAGACATTATACAGGATATCGTCAGTAAGACCAGTCCTACTAGACCCAGTGTGGTGTGCATTTCTTGTGTCAGCCTAGTCTAATTAGTGTTCCAGACAGGGGTGGAGGGGGTTTCTACATCTTCTAAAAGGCGGCTAGAATATGCAGCAGCCCAAATATGTGAAACCTTTATTTAACTAGGCAAGTCAGTTAACAATAAATTCTTATTTACAATGACGGCCTAGCGGGGAACATAGCGGGGAACAGTGGCAGAACGACAGATTTTTACCTTGTCAGTTTGGGGATTTGATCCAGAAACCTTTCGGTTACTGGCCCAATGCTCTAACCACTAGGCTACCTGCTAGTTACTGGCCCAATGCTCTAACCACTAGGCTACCTGCTAGTTACTGGCCCAATGCTCTATGCTCTAACCACTAGGCTACCTGCTAGTTACTGGCCCAATGCTCTAACCACTAGGCTACCTGCTAGTTACTGGCCCAATGCTCTAACCACTAGGCTACCTGTTAGTTACTGGCCCAATGCTCTAACCAGTAGGCTACCTGCTAGTTACTGGCCCAATGCTCTAACCACTAGGCTAACCACTGGCTACCTGCTAGTTACTGGCCCAATGCTCTAACCACTAGGCTACCTGCTAGTTACTGGCCCAATGCTCTAACCACTAGGCTACCTGTTAGTTACTGGCCCAATGCTCTAACCAGTAGGCTACCTGCTAGTTACTGGCCCAATGCTCTAACCACTAGGCTACCTGCTAGTTACTGGCCCAATGCTCTAACCACTAGGCTACCTGCTAGTTACTGGCCCAATGCTCTAACCACTAGGCTACCTGTTAGTTACTGGCCCAATGCTCTAACCACTGGCTACCAATTACTGGCCCAATGCTCTAACCACTAGGCTACCTGCTAGTTACTGGCCCAATGCTCTAACCACTAGGCTACCTGCTAGTTACTGGCCCAATGCTCTAACCACTAGGCTACCTGCTAGTTACTGGCCCAATGCTCTAACCACTAGGCTACCTGTTAGTTACTGGCCCAATGCTCTAACCACTAGGCTACCTGCTAGTTACTGGCCCAATGCTCTAACCACTAGGCTACCTGCTAGTTACTGGCCCAATGCTCTAACCACTAGGCTACCTGCTAGTTACTGGCCCAATGCTCTAACCACTAGGCTACCTGCTAGTTACTGGCCCAATGCTCTAACCACTAGGCTACCTGCTAGTTACTGGCCCAATGCTCTAACCACTAGGCTACCTGCTAGTTACTGGCCCAATGCTCTAACCACTAGGCTACCTGCTAGTTACTGGCCCAATGCTCTAACCACTAGGCTACCTGTTAGTTACTGGCCCAATGCTCTAACCACTAGGCTTACTGCCTGCTCTAGTTACTGGCTACCAATGCTCAATGCTCTAACCACTAGGCTACCTGCTAGTTACTGGCCCAATGCTCTAACCACTAGGCTACCTGCTAGTTACTGGCCCAATGCTCTAACCACTAGGCTACCTGCACTAGGCTACCTGCTAGTTACTGGCCCAATGCTCTAACCACTAGGCTACCTGCTAGTTTACTGGCCCAATGCTCTAACCACTAGGCTACCTGCTAGTTACTGGCCCAATGCTCTAACCACTAGGCTACCTGCTAGTTACTGGCCCAATGCTCTAACCACTAGGCTACCTGCTAGTTACTGGCCCAATGCTCTAACCACTAGGCTACCTGCTAGTTACTGGCCCAATGCTCTAACCACTAGGCTACCTGCTAGTTACTGGCCCAATGCTCTAACCACTAGGCTACCTGCTAGTTACTGGCCCAATGCTCTAACCACTAGGCTACCTGCTAGTTACTGGCCCAATGCTCTAACCACTAGGCTACCTGTTAGTTACTGGCCCAATGCTCTAACCACTAGGCTACCTGCTAGTTACTGGCCCAATGCTCTAACCACTAGGCTACCTGCTAGTTACTGGCCCAATGTTCTAACCACTAGGCTACCAATGCTCTAACCACTAGGCTACCTGCTAGTTACTGGCCCAATGCTCTAACCACTAGGCTACCTGCTAGTTACTGGCCCAATGCTCTAACCACTAGGCTACCTGCTAGTTACTGGCCCAATGCTCTAACCACTAGGCTACCTGCTAGTTACTGGCCCAATGCTCTAACCACTAGGCTACCTGCTAGTTACTGGCCCAATGCTCTAACCACTAGGCTACCTGCTAGTTACTGGCCCAATGCTCTAACCACTAGGCTACCTGTTAGTTACTGGCCCAATGCTCTAACCACTAGGCTACCTGCTAGTTACTGGCCCAATGCTCTAACCACTAGGCTACCTGCTAGTTACTGGCCCAATGCTCTAACCACTGGCCCAATGGCCCAATGCTCTAACCACTAGGCTACCTGCTAGTTACTGGCCCAATGCTCTAACCACTAGGCTACCTGTTAGTTACTGGCCCAATGCTCTAACCACTAGGCTACCTGCTAGTTACTGGCCCAATGCTCTAACCACTAGGCTACCTGCTAGTTACTGGCCCAATGCTCTAACCACTAGGCTACCTGCTAGTTACTGGCCCAATGCTCTAACCACTAGGCTACCTGCTAGTTACTGGCCCAATGCTCTAACCACTAGGCTACCTGCTCTAACCACTAGTTACTGGCTGGCCAATGCTCTAACCACTAGGCTACCTGCTAGTTAACTAGTTACTGGCCCAATGCTCTAACCACTAGGCTACCTGCTAGTTACTGGCCCAATGCCTAACCACTAGGCTACCTGCTGGCCCAATGCTCTAACCACTAGGCTACCTGCTAGTTACTGGCCCAATGCTCTAACCACTAGGCTACCTGCTAGTTACTGGCCCAATGCTCTAACCACTAGGCTACCTGCTAGTTACTGGCCCAATGCTCTAACCACTAGGCTACCTGTTAGTTACTGGCCCAATGCTCTAACCACTAGGCTACCTGTTAGTTACTGGCCCAATGCTCTAACCACTAGGCTACCTGCTAGTTACTGGCCCAATGCTCTAACCACTAGGCTACCTGCTAGTTACTGGCCCAATGCTCTAACCACTAGGCTACCTGCTAGTTACTGGCCCAATGCTCTAACCACTAGGCTACCTGTTAGTTACTGGCCCAATGCTCTAACCACTAGGCTACCTGCTAGTTACTGGCCCAATGCTCTAACCACTAGGCTACCTGCTAGTTACTGGCCCAATGCTCTAACCACTAGGCTACCTGCTAGTTACTGGCCCAATGCTCTAACCACTAGGCTACCTGTTAGTTACTGGCCCAATGCTCTAACCACTAGGCTACCTGTTAGTTACTGGCCCAATGCTCTAACCACTAGGCTACCTGCTAGTTACTGGCCCAATGCTCTAACCACTAGGCTACCTGTTAGTTACTGGCCCAATGCTCTAACCACTAGGCTACCTGTTAGTTACTGGCCCAATGCTCTAACCACTAGGCTACCTGGTTACTACCAATGCTCTAACCACTAGTTACTGGCTACCAATGCTCTAACCACTAGGCTACCTGCTAGTTACTGGCCCAATGCTCTAACCACTAGGCTACCTGCTAGTTACTGGCCCAATGCTCTAACCACTAGGCTACCTGTTAGTTACTGGCCCAATGCTCTAACCACTAGGCTACCTGTTAGTTACTGGCCCAATGCTCTAACCACTAGGCTGCCTGCTAGTTACTGGCCCAATGCTCTAACCACTAGGCTACCTGCTAGTTACTGGCCCAATGCTCTAACCACTAGGCTACCTGCTAGTTACTGGCCCAATGCTCTAACCACTAGGCTACCTGCTAGTTACTGGCCCAATGCTCTAACCACTAGGCTACCTGCTAGTTACTGGCCCAATGCTCTATGCTCTAACCACTAGGCTACCTGCTAGTTACTGGCCCAATGCTCTAACCACTAGGCTACCTGCTAGTTACTGGCCCAATGCTCTAACCACTAGGCTACCTGCTAGTTACTGGCCCAATGCTCTAACCACTAGGCTACCTGTTAGTTACTGGCCCAATGCTCTAACCACTAGGCTACCTGTTAGTTACTGGCCCAATGCTCTAACCACTAGGCTACCTGCTAGTTACTGGCCCAATGCTCTAACCACTAGGCTACCTGCTAGTTACTGGCCCAATGCTCTAACCACTAGGCTACCTGTTAGTTACTGGCCCAATGCTCTAACCAGTAGGCTACCTGCTAGTTACTGGCCCAATGCTCTAACCACTAGGCTACCTGCTAGTTACTGGCCCAATGCTCTAACCACTAGGCTACCTGTTAGTTACTGGCCCAATGCTCTAACCACTAGGCTACCTGTTAGTTACTGGCCCAATGCTCTAACCACTAGGCTACCTGCTAGTTACTGGCCCAATGCTCTAACCACTAGGCTACCTGTTAGTTACTGGCCCAATGCTCTAACCACTAGGCTACCTGCTAGTTACTGGCCCAATGCTCTAACCACTAGGCTACCTGCTAGTTACTGGCCCAATGCTCTAACCACTAGGCTACCTGCCGCCCCAGGGGAGGGGAGGGGGATTCTTCAGACTGAAGACTTCCACTGTGCCCCATCTCCTCCACAGTAGCATGTATGAGTAAAATAGGGTATTTAAAAACCTCTGCCGTGATGATGAGAAAGGACTTTTCAATAAAAATGTAAAAGACACTGTTACTGTCCCTACTCTCCTCCAACCCCAATATTCTCCTTAATATCAAAATCACCCAATACTCCCACACTGAGGTTACCTTAACCTATGCAAATCAGTGTTATATCCACTGGGGGGCGGGGGGGTCTCATCCTAGTCTTTTCATTCTATTCAGTGAAGGAATTATTCAGGAGCACAAAAGAGTTACTAAGTAATGGTATGCATGCCCCACTCCACTCCACTCACAAGGGAAGGTCATGTGAGTGGGTGGGTGTTTTGGTTTGATCTCGAAGACATCTGCTAGCTCAGTGTGCACGCTACTCCCACACCAGCCAAAAAGGTCAGACCTTGAATCAAAAGCCTTCGAGAATAGTGTGTATGTATAATTAAAATGGTTAACATGTTCCAGCACCTCTCTTTAAATACACACCTCCACTGAAAACAGATGCTCCTCTCAGAGAGAGGTGCTCAATTTGAGCTTTTACAGCACTTCAAACCAAGGTGTCAAACTGTTTTTTTATGGATAGGCTTACATGTAGCAAAACCGAATTTGAGGGGTATGCTGGATCCAGGGATGCAAACTGGTGAGGGCCCAAAAAGGTGACACTTTTTTGTTGTTGCACTGAAACATGCAAAAAAATCCCTGCTAGGAGGAAATGTAGGTTTTAACTTATTAAACAACAAAGAATAGGATCTACATGATCAGTCGGTGTGTAAAATAAAAAGTGGTCAATGTGAACCTAACTCACAGCTAAAAAATTTAAATAAAGCAATCCAATGTTATTTGTTGCCTAGACTTTACTGCAAATGACATTCAAGTCTTGAGAAAAAAAAACTATCCACTAATATTGCAGTTAGCCATGACAGCATTTGTAATAGAATGCTTGTGACCATGACAACCTTTATAATAGAACACTTGTGACCACACACATCTAAATATTGCACTTGGGAAAAAAACATCTTAAAGTAGAAATAGAATGAAACAAACAGGCAATCTATTTTTGCTCTATTATAGTGGCCACTATAGTAGATGTTGATCAAGGGCACATGGCTACATGTGTGCAAAAATAATGTTCAGATTAAATACCCCCCCCACGTGTTACTGTCAAGGTCAACACAACAAAAGCAATATCTTTGGGCTACACATGATTACATTGTACACGTTCTGCCTGTGGACATATGTTCTACAATGTGCCAGCAGAGCATGATAACCTTTGTTGGCATAATTGATCTCATTCAGGCAGAGTGTACACCTGACATACCCCTTTTTATCCACTGTACTGAAAAAGTGAGAAAGGTGCTTCTTTCACTTCTGGTGACAAGCAGCTGAAACTAGGCCCAGCTCCTGCTACACTTGATCGCTGAATCCACTGGCCTAACAAGCAATGCCTCATTTTCACCTAATTATCTCATTCTGAAATTTAACCACACACTTAAGATGATAATGGGGCGGCAGGGTAGCCTAGTGGTTAGAGTGTAGAGGTGGCAGGGTAGGCTAGTGGTTAGAGTGTAGAGGTGGCAGGGTAGGCTAGTGGTTAGAGTGTAGAGGTGGCAGGGTAGTCTAGTGGTTAGAGTGTAGAGGTGGCAGGGTAGCCTAGTGGTTAGAGTGTAGAGGTGGCAGGGTAGCCTAGTGGTTAGAGTGTAGAGGTGGCAGGGTAGGCTAGTGGTTAGAGTGTAGAGGTGGCAGGGTAGGCTAGTGGTTAGAGCGTAGAGGTGGCAGGGTAGGCTAGTGGTTAGAGTGTAGAGGTGGCAGGGTAGGCTAGTGGTTAGAGTGTAGAGGTGGCAGGGTAGCCTAGTGGTTAGAGTGTAGAGGTGGCAGGGTAGGCTAGTGGTTAGAGTGTAGAGGTGGCAGGGTAGGCTAGTGGTTAGAGTGTAGAGGTGGCAGGGTAGGCTAGTGGTTAGAGTGTAGAGGTGGCAGGGTAGCCTAGTGGTTAGAGTGTAGAGGTGGCAGGGTAGGCTAGTGGTTAGAGTGTAGAGGTGGCAGGGTAGCCTAGTGGTTAGAGCGTTGGACTAGTAACTGGAAGGTTGCAAGTTCAAACCCCCGAGCTGACAAGGTACAAATCTGTCGATCTGCCCCTGAACAGGCAGTTAACCCACTGTTCCTAGGCAGTCATTGAAAATAAGAATTTGTTCTTAACTGACTTGCCTAGTTAAATAAAATGTAAAATAAAAAATATAATAAAAAAATGTTGCTCAACATGTCTTGTCTAGCTAACGGACAATTCGATCAGCTAGCAAGATACTTAACAATGCTTACAATACTTGTTCCACCACAGTTTCTCAGTCACCTCAAACTTTCCAAATGCCAGTTGTTTTTTGGTTACAGTTCATGAAGTATGCTTCATCACCTTCTCAATCCCCGTCTCCTCCAAACGTCTCCGTGGTCAGGCTTCTTCTCACCGACCTCTCCGTGGTCAGGCTTCTTCTCACCGACCTCTCCGTGGTCAGGCTTCTTCTCACCGACCTCTCCGTGGTCAGGCTTCTTCTCACCGACCTCTCCGTGGTCAGGCTTCTTCTCACCGACCTCTCCGTGGTCAGGCTTCTTCTCACCGACCTCTCCGTGGTCAGGCTTCTTCTCACCAACCTGTCCGTGGTCAGGCTTCTTCTCACCAACCTCTCCGTGGTCAGGCTTCTTCTCACCAACCTCTCCGTTATCGTTCAGGGGACGCGCTGCTGTAACTGGTAAACTACCTTTCCACTCACCCGCGGTGTTTCCCGGAGTGCGAGCTGATGCTGTAACTAAGCAAATAGATTCTCTTCCCTCTTCAGTCACGTGCTGCATTCTGTTGTTATGTGAATGATTGGCTGAGCCTTGGATACAGACAGTACTGGTACAAACGTGCATCACTTGTTCGCATACAGCCAGTAGTGATCCAAAGCACCCCCCCCCCTCCTCCAAACTTTTCTCATCAGATCTACTAGGTCACCTATATTTGATTCAAAACGGCACATTCCATTTCACAAAAAGGCACTACTTTGCATCCCTGTGGGTCATTGAATTGGCTTGACTGGTCAATGTGTAATCTAGACTTACCAGGTTCTCTGTTCTGGCTCTGAGGCTCTTCGTTATACCCTGGAGGGGCGAGAAAGAAAAAGGTCCCCAAAATGACTGGCAGATGTACCACAAAGGATGAATGTCCAATGCATTGCTTCATGTCAAGTGGTATGCTAGTATGGACACTGGTAAAGAGCCAGGCTAAAGTGATAGATTTAAAACTGATATTGTTAATCATTGACAGCTGAACTAAAGCGCTGTGGTCTCTGTAGTTAAAGTAAACTCCCGTCCCCTATGCGCCCTGGTCAAATTAAGTGCACTTTATAGGGAATAATAAGGAACAATTTGGGATGCAGACTTACTCTTCTGCTGGCTCTGCTGGTAGGAGAAGCTCTTCTGGTCCCTGTCTGGGGAGTAGCTCCTTTTGCTGGTGTTGGACCCAGAGCGCATGATAACAGGGCCTGGTGGGATATCCATCCTGACGGGAGAGCGATCCCGTACTGTTTTGTAAGTGTCCCCGGCTGGGCCAGCAGGGTAGGGGTCCAGGCCCCTTCGCCTAAGACCCTCAGGGTCCTCTCTGAAAAGACAATAAATAAATAAATAAATAAAAGAGAAGGGGATTCAAGAGCCCATCCATTGAGGTCCATTCAACTATAGAACTAAAGGCAATGTCTCTACCCATGATGAGCACTTTGATTCTAAAACCCTCTAAGTGTAGAGTGAAAAGAACTAAACACTAAAGTTGCTGGACAAAATAAATTGTGGTTTGTATCTTGAAAAACAGTCAAACTGAAAGCCAACAACACCTGAAGTTGCTCAGTCTAACGAGTGGTTTTAGCACTTGGTCCATTAACTAAGTACACTAGAAGGGATATGCCTACCCTCGGTCCAAGTAGATGAGGGCCTGCATCAGATTGGGGTCCACTCTATCGGGGTTAGCTGCTGAAGACACAGTCCTCGAGAGAGGAGCTATTCCTTTAACTCTGCTGCTGAGGTGGGAGCCCGCTCTGCTGCTTATCCTAAAAATGACAGAAGACCATACCTCAATCAAATATTATATTAAATACTTCACCATACACTATATCTGAAGATATATCTGTCCTATCTTTAAAACCAACTAGTTCTAGTCCGAAGATTAGCCTAGATCAGTGGTTCCCAAACTTGTTAAAGTCCCGTACCCCTTCAAACAGTCAACCTCCAGCTGTACCCCCCCCCTAGCACCACCATGTTGTTTTTTTGCCATCATTGTAAGCCTGCCACACACACACACACACACACACACACTATACGAGACATTTATTAAAACATAAGAATGAGTGTGAGTTGTTGTCACAGCCTGGCTCGTAGGAAGTGACAAAAAGCTCTTATAGAACCATGGCACAAATAATATAATAAATCAATCATTTTTCTCTTTATTTAACCCACTTACATATAGAACCTTACTTGTGCATAAAAAAAGGTGTGCTTGAAAGGATGCACATAACTCTGCATTGTTGGGTTGTATTGGAGAGAGTCTCAGTCTTAAATCATTTCACCTGGACTATTTACATTGACTCCCCTTTGTTTTTACACTGCTGCAACTCACTGATTATTGTTTATGCATAGTCACTTTAGAAAGGACTAACCTGTACCCCCGCACATTGACATAGTCACTTTAGAAAGGACTAACCTGTACCCCCGCACATTGACATAGTCACTTTAGAAAGGACTAACCTGTACCCCCGCACATTGACATAGTCACTTTAGAAAGGACTAACCTGTACCCCCGCACATTGACATAGTCACTTTAGAAAGGACTAACCTGTACCCCCGCACATTGACATAGTCACTTTAGAAAGGACTAACCTGTACCCCCGCACATTGACATAGTCACTTTAGAAAGGACTAACCTGTACCCCGCACATTGACATAGTCACTTTAGAAAGGACTAACCTGTACCCCCGCACATTGACATAGTCACTTTAGAAAGGACTAACCTGTACCCCCGCACATTGACATAGTCACTTTAGAAAGGACTAACCTGTACCCCCACTTTAGAAAGCACATTGACATAGTCACTTTAGAAAGGACTAACCTGTACCCCCGCACATTGACATAGTCACATTGACATAGTCACATTTTTAGAAATGACTAACCTGTACCCCCGCACATTGACATAGTCACTTTAAAAATGACTAACCTGTACCCCCGCACATTGACATAGTCACTTTAAAAAGGACTAACCTGTACCCCCGCACATTGACATAGTCACTTTAAAAAGGACTAACCTGCACCCCCGCACATTGACATAGTCACTTTAGAAATGACTAACCTGTACCCCCGCACATTGACATAGTCACTTTAAAAATGACTAACCTGTACCCCCGCACATTGACATAGTCACTTTAAAAATGACTAACCTGTACCCCCGCACATTGACATAGTCACGGTAACCTCCCTGACTAACCTGAGGCCAAGCCAGGGAAAATGGTGATGATGCGGATACAGGCTGAGGGCGAATCGAGGCCAAGCCTGGGAGAGGGTGATGATGCAGATACAGGCTGAGGGCGAGGGGATACGAGGCCAAGCCAGGGAGAGGGCTGATGCAGATACAGGCTGAGGGCGAGGGGATACGAGGCCAAGCCAGGGAGAGGGTGATGATGCAGATACAGGCTGAGGGCGAGGGATACGAGGCCAAGCCAGGGAGAGGGTGATGATGCAGATACAGGCTGAGGGCGAGGGGATACGAGGCCAAGCCTGGGAGAGGGTGATGATGCAGATACAGGCTGAGGGCGAGGGGATACGAGGCCAAGCCTGGGAGAGGGTGATGATGCAGATACAGGCTGAGGGCGAGGGGATACGAGGCCAAGCCTGGGAGAGGGTGATGATGCAGATACAGGCTGAGGGCGAGGGATACGAGGCCAAGCCTGGGAGAGGGTGATGATGCAGATACAGGCTGAGGGCGAGGGGATACGAGGCCAAGCCTGGGAGAGGGTGATGATGCAGATACAGGCTGAGGGCGAGGGGATACGAGGCCAAGCCAGGGAGAGGGTGATGATGCAGATACAGGCTGAGGGCGAGGGGATACGAGGCCAAGCCTGGGAGAGGGTGATGATGCAGATACAGGCTGAGGGCGAGGGGATACGAGGCCAAGCCTGGGAGAGGGTGATGATGCAGATACAGGCTGAGGGCGAGGGGATACGAGGCCAAGCCAGGGAGAGGGTGCTGATGCAGATACAGGCTGAGGGCGAGTGGATACGAGGCCAAGCCTGGGAGAGGGTGCTGATGCAGATACAGGCTGAGGGCGAGGGGATACGAGGCCAAGCCAGGGAGAGGGTGCTGATGCAGATACAGGCTGAGGGCGAGGGGATACGAGGCCAAGCCAGGGAGAGGGTGCTGATGCAGATACAGGCTGAGGGCGAGGGGATACGAGGCCAAGCCTGGGAGAGGGTGCTGATGCAGATACAGGCTGAGGGCGAGGGGATACGAGGCCAAGCCTGAAGAACGTCACTCATCTCCTCAGTGAACGCATCGACATAAGTGCACAATGAGCGCACGCCATGCATGACTGAGGGTACAGGGCAGCTTGCGCATGCTCCTGACCCAGGCAGGATAGGCAGAGCTTATGGCCGTCAGATTCAGGTATAAAGCAGCCACAATGCTGAGGTATAACTATACGAAATCTAAGAGGTCAAATAAATTATATCCAGCTCAGGACTCCAGCTATGTAATTGGTTTGTTTAACATGCTAGCCAAGTGACAAGATCAAGCTTCTTGGTTAAAGCAGAGACATTAAATATCTTCCTTAATCATGATCCCTGTTGCCTAAATAGTTTTGTGCATAACTCAAAGAAAGATCTATTTGGAGAAAAAAATATATATATATTTTGGGGAAACAGCACCCCTTGTGTTCACTTCTGGTAAAACCATATACCCCAGGTAGGGTACAGAAACGGTATGAACATCTGGATCCGCCCAACCCTAGAGGTATATATAAATTAACCATCCAACGGCACCTGGTTTTCATGACCCCTGCCTGAACTTACAGGGCCACGTCCCAAACGATGTGCAAGCCTAACATGTCCTCCAGCTTTTACGACCCCGAAACCAGTTTGAAGTAGCCACGGCTCAGACTGCCATTTATCAAATAAAGTTAATTACCACCGTTGCAGTGAGCGATGCCTCTAACCTCACCTCTCTTTCCATAACAAACCTAGGAAAAAGTAATTATGTGGACTATATACTTGGATAATTTTGGGGGGGCTTTTGAAGAAAATTCCTTTAAAGTTATTTTAAAAATATATATTTTTATACTATATCTATAACAGCATCTTCAAAGCAGTTCTTCCAATGTAGAAAGATGCTATCTAAACAGGTTACATCTTTGTGGACAAAGGAGAATAAAACATGCTGATCTGAACACAAGAGTAACCAAATAGACATCAGAGCAACTGGGTGGCACAACCCCACCTGCCATAGGGGTTCCAATATCTCTCTCAGGATCCAAAAAGAGCAAACTGCCTAATACCAGGGTGAGAAAAGGAGGTCCTGGCTGTCTGAGCTAGGATGTAGAAGATCTGAGAGAGGTCTGCGTTCCAAAATGGCACCCTACAACTTATGACATTTTTGAACTATATAGGGAATAGGGTGTGATCTGAGACTCCACTTCCCTCTATTCAAAAGGTCATGCTAGTAAAGCCACAATGCATTACACCCAAATCATCAGACAAACAAATAAAAACATTTACGACCTCATTTTGAAAACTAATATATAAATACAATACCAATTTAATTGGCTTCTTTAGACAAACGGCCGCCGACCCCTCCCATCTCTTTCATCATCTTACTGAATGCAATCAGCCTCACGCACAAATATAACATGACTGCAATTATGGGTTGAGGTCCAATTACAAAGACAGGTTTACAAAAAAAACAGAGCAGCATGCAGCAAGACTTGGCTGAGGTGACTTTGAAAGTTCAAAGGGAGAGTAGTTGACTCCGTACCAGTTGCACTTCTGGCACTTAACAAGGCTCCCCATGTTCCCTCATTATCTGTTATTCATCACGAGGTCAAGAGCTCCACAAAGGAGCAGATTGATTAATCCACTGGCTGCCTGCCTGCCTCAGTTGCCAAGGCCCCCCCCCCCCCCGCAGTGTTCACCACACACACACACACACACACACGTGGGGGACCCTGTGACTGAGGACCATGAAGCAGCCCCCTAGGCCCAGAACCCTGTCTTTAGTTGTGTTAGGGAGAGGTAGTGGGGGTGTGCCCTTGCTGTTCATCTTCTGTCTGGCCACCTCAGTCTCCACAAGGCCGGTCGATGAGACACCTCCGGCCAGGAGAGAGACCTTCCAAAGACTTCCTGGACGCTGCATCCTGTGGGCTGCACTGCAGGGGCGAGGCCTCACGTCAACCTCCTGACCAGACAAGTGGAATACCAGACCCAGATGCCTGCCTGCTGCCCTGTCAACACCACACCAGGAGTCTGCTATAGCCTCCTCTGCCTACAAGTCTCCTACAAGCCAAGGAAGCATCCACACCACACCAGGAGTCTGCTATAGCCTCCTCTGCCTACAAGTCTCCTACAAGCCAAGGAAGCATCCACACCACACCAGGAGTCTGCTATAGCCTCCACTACCTACAAGTCTCCTACAAGCCAAGGAAGCAGTTATGACTATTGCCATTATTCTAATGTGAACCAAAAAGGCCTTACTTGGACAATTGAATTGTAAACAAAACTTTTTGGATTTACAATCTCTAAATACAATTTTTTACCAATTATTTTGTGCATTTCTGCAACACTGACAGGCCATGGCACCCTCCGGAACTGACACGGCCACTCATTTCTAGCATGTATTTCAACAACATGATTATTATCGTGGTTCCAATCGTTGACTAGATTAACAAAGCTGGGGTGAACCATTAATCATTCATTGAAAAGATTACGTTTAGAACCACTGTGAGAACTGAAGAAGAAAAAAAAGGGTAGACTGTGTACATACCGGAGTTAGGAGGTAAACAAACTACTGATCCCACACAGCACTGCGCTCTGTGCCGTCCAGTCACAGAGCAGATGCAAGTCACGTGATCTGTTGGCGAGCACATAATGCCGCTCAACAGCTGCTGTATCGTCCAATCACAGGGGGAGATGCAAGTGACTTGCACTGTTGACGAACACTCAACTGTTCACTTGTGTAGCACTTGACTTGTACCTGCTCTATTATTGTACGATATAGACAGCAAGGCTCATGGTTAGTGTAGTTTTTTTTTGGGGGGGGGGGGGGGTACTGTTTACACCAGAAACTGACGGTAAAACCAACATTTCAACATGGTTGAAACATTCATAACCGATGGGCACTACAACAACATATGAATTGTCTTGCCATCTTGGAAGAAAATAGAATGTCTACGTTGCACAGTAATATCACTATCGATAATATTCATTATCACGACGGGTGACTGCATTGAGAATGAACTTCCTGGAACCTCTCGTCAGGGCTCTATACAGAGGTTGGATGGGGCATATAATGGTGGCTAACGGAATTGGAATCTGGTCCAATAATAGAGCTTGCGCTCCCTCTCTCCACCCAGGACAGCAGGGAGAGCATGTACGCTGTGCATAGATTCTGGGGAGAGCCAAGAGCATGGTGGTGGTTGTTTAGCTAGAGAGGGAGAGGGAGTGGCCGGCTGCCCAGTCAGAGGGGGGGGGGGGGGGGGTAGCCTTGTTGGCTCAGTGAGTAGTGCCCTTTGTCCTCGTCTGGAGCCTGGTGACTCCACTTGTGGCAGAATGAATGGGAGGGGTTGGTCTTGGACTGAACTGTTGCCACTCTGTTTTGGGCCACTGCTACACGGATGTCTTGGCAGCACTGGGGCAGAGCAGAGCCACTGACTTTAGCTGTGCAGTGTGTGGGGTGGAGCGCCAAGCCCCTCAAGGGGAGGAGTGTGGTAGTCGATAAGTCGAATACGTTATGAAACTCGGTATTTCCCTCGCAATAGCTCAGAGATAAGTTGGCAAATTTGCTTCAGTCACTCTTCAATGTGATACAAATCAAGTGTGATATATCTCGAGTGGGGGATTTCAGTCTAAGCTTTTCCTAAGACGGGTACTAATTCCTACTGAGCCGTAAGAATTAAAAGTATAGAATTCAAGGTTTTGATCAATGCCATATGTTATATAATCAAAGTGATCAATTACACAAATAGGCATGCAGTACCAGTCAACAGTTTGGACAACTACTCATTCAAGGGTTTTTCTTTATTTTGACCATTTTCTACTTCGAAGAATAATAGTGAAGACATTAAAACTATGAAATAACACATACGGAATCATGTAGTAAACAAAGAAAAGTATTAAATCAAAATATATTTTAGATCCTTCAAAGTAGCCATCCATTGCCTTGATGACAGCTGTGCAGACTCGGCATTCTCTCAACCAGCTTAAAGAGGAATGCTTTTCCATCAGTCTTGGAAGGAGATCCCACATATGCTGAGCACTTGTTGGCTGCTTTTCCTTCACACTGCAGTCCAACTCATCCCAAACCATCTCAATTGGGTTGAGGTTGGGTGATTGTGGAGGCCAGGTCATCTGATGCAGCACTCCATCAGTGTCCTTGGTCAAATAGCCCTTACACAGCTGGGTGGTGTGTTTTGGGTCATTGTCCTGTTGAAAAACAAATGATAGTCTCACTAAGCTCAACCAGATGGGATGGCGTATCGCTGCAGAATGCTGTGGTAGCCATGTTGGTTAAGTGTGCCTTGAATTCTAAATAAATCACTGACAGTGTCACCAGAAAAGCATCCCCACACCATAACACCTCCTCCTCCATGCTTCAGGGTGGAAACCACACATGGGGAGATAATCCATTCACCTACTCTGCGTCTCACAAAGAAACGGTGGTTGTAATCAAAAATCTAAAATTTGGACTCATCAGACCAAAAGGACAGTTTTCCACTGGTCTAATGACCATTGCTCGTGTTTCTTGGCCCAAGCAAGTGTTTTCTTCTTATTGATGTCCTTTAGTAGTGGTTTCTTTGCAGCAATTTCACCATGAAGACCTGATTCACACAGTCACCTCTGAACAGTTGATGTTGAGATGTGTGTTACTTGAACTCTTTGAAGCATTTATTTGGGCTTCAATATCTGAGAGTGGTAACTCTAATGAACTTATCCTCTGAAGCAGAGGTAACTCTGGGTCTTCCTTTCCTGTGGCAGACCTCATGAGAGCCAGTTTCATCATAGCACTTGATGGATTTGCCACTGCACTTGAAGAAACTTTCAAAGTTCTTGAAATGTCACATATCGTCTGACCTTCATGTCTTTTCTCTTTGCTTATTTGAGATGTTCTTGCCATAATATGGACTTGGTCTGTTACCAAATAAGGCAATCTTCTGTATAACTCCCCTACCTTGTCACAACACAACTGATTGGCTTAAACACATTAAGAAGTAAAGAAATTCCACAAATTAACTTTCAAAAAAGTCACACCAGGGGACTACCTCATGAAGCTGGTTGAGAGAATGCCAAAAGTGTTCAAAGCTGTCATCAAGACAAAGGGTGTCTACTTTGAAGAATCTCAAATATATTTTGATTTGTTCTACACTTTCTTGGTTACTACATGATTCCATATGTGTTATTCCATAGTTTTTATGTCTTCACTATTATTCTACAAAGTAGAAAACATATTTTATTTAAACCTGGAACGAGTAGGTGTCCAAACTTTTGACCGGTACAGTACATAATTTGAAAAATGCCCCTCAGAAACCTCAAATAAAGACAAAACCTCAAACCATTCATAAAGGGGCTTGAGAAAGGCAAGACTCTGCTACCACCTGGTGGTTCATAGAATAATAACAACAATAAAAATAAAACGCCATTTAGCAGATGCTTTTATACAAAGCGACTTACAGTCACGGGTGCATAACATCACAACCCTGTTTTATACAAGCTCATATAAAGCATCAATACACCATACGTAAGGAGCAATACAAGACACTGGTCTCGATCACACATGTTCATAAAAACACAGCAGGCTTACTACCGTACCATCATGAACAAAAAAGCTTCATATAGACCTGGGCTTAACAAGTAACAGAAGGGGACCGCTGGGTTACCTCATCTCTCCTTGATGCCCCATCAGAGAATCATCTCTGGAGTCCCTGTAGTAGCAATCTCTGTAATCCTCCTGCACAGAAAAAAAGCAATGAAGAAGTCATCCTATATTAGAGACAGAAAATAGTAGAGAAGGTATTGACTTGGTAAAATACCCAGCACTATTTAGCTAAAAACCTTTCGCGTCACTACTGAGTTTTCTTCTCACACCAAAATTTGCAAAATGACAAGTATTTGGGCCTAAATCTTAGATTGACCATAATAAAGCTTCACCCACTTGTCGGGGAGGTGGGGAATTCCTCACTCGGAAGCTTCCTATGGGTGTACTGTCACCATGGTATCCTTGATCACTTCCTGTGTGTATCCTGTCGCTACGGTGTCCTCTGTGGTCATCATCATGGTAACTTCGAATGCCGCTAAACTGATTGGTTTCGTATTCAAATTCTCTGTCATAGTCTTGCTCCGGTCTTGTCACAACCGTCCTCCTCTCGACAGCATTCACAATTCTTGGGTATGTTACCTAAAAAAAAGCATTACAACATGGATTAGTTTAAAAAATTTGTACAAAAAAACAAGAGTGCAGGGCGATATCCAGATTTTTCTACCGTTTCTGTACCATACCTGGGTATACCGTATTACAGAATCCACTCATTTGAAGGTGTCCCCACATACACTATATGTACAAAAGTATCTAATCAACGGAAAACTAAATCAAAATGACATAATTAAAATGACAATTACAAGTTAAATGATGGGTTACAGTACAACAACCAACAGCCAACAGGTAAGGCTCCTACTTAATATTTTGAATGGAGTGGTTTGTAACTGTGTAGGATGAGAAAGGGCACGTCTTGATTAGCCTAGCTAGCTAGCCTAACTCACACAAGGGGGCGCTATTTCAAATATCCAGGGTGGGGATTGAATGTCTCTGCTGTAACCAAGAAGCTTAATTATCTTGACACTTAGCAAACCAAATGCATAGCTGGAGCCCTGAGCTGGATAAAATGTCATTGACACATCGATTTCTTATAGTTATACTTCACTTCTAGATATAAGTAGTGGCGTAGCACGGAACCCGCAGTACCCTCGAGGTGGGGGTACCCCCCCCACAAAGTAAAACGATATTTCTATTTTAAACGGTATTGAAAATCTTACCGTCTGATTTTTGAAATAGCCGTTTATACCATATACCAGAGTATGCGAGAAATAACCTAGATGAGTTTGAAATCTCTGAATATTCCCTCAAGGATGGTCTAAGGCCTAATAACTCTGAAGACAATACATACACCAAAAGTACTTTGTACAGTCACTTACCGCGCTCTCTGAAAAGTGCTCGTCATAGGCCTCTCGGATTCTACTTTTCCTTCGCCTGGGCACTGCAAGGGACAACAAGCATACAATCACAGGCGATTGCGAGCCAGGCACAATAATTACCCCAAAGGGTCACAGACTCAAAGAAGTTCATTATCCACTGCTTGTATGTATACGAGTAGCTGTCGTTTCACACAAGTGTGTTGTACGTTAACGGGGCGTTTCATATGATGTTGGGAGTTCAGCATCCCGAGTTGTGACGTTTCACACCTGACCTTTCACCTTGTCAACCAAAAGACCTTAAAAAGGGCCAGCACGCATTTTAAACAATAACGGCCACCCCACCACTGTTTTGGTGAAAAGCTGGGAAATATAAGCACTCTGAAAATGATAATTAACCATGTTTCGAGGCTATACAAACAGGGTTTGGAAAGGTGGCATCCTATGACGGTGCCACGTTGAAAGTCACTGAGTACTTTATTAAAGACCATTCTACTGTCAATGTTTATCTATGGAGATGACGTGGCTGTGTGTTCCATTTTATACACCTGTCAGTAACAGGCGAGGCTGAAATAGCCAAATCCACTCATTTGAAGGTGTCCCCACATACACTATATGTACAAAAGTATCTAATCAATAGAAGACTAAATCAAAATGACATAATTAAAATGACAATTACAAGTTAAATGATGGGTTACAGTACAACAATCAACAGGTAAGGCTGCTACTTAATATTTTGAATGGAGTGGTTTGTAACTGTGTAGGATAAGAAAGGGCACGTCTTGATTAGCCTAGCTAGCTAGCCTAACTTGCATCTCCCCGTTTGGCGCAGTCAAGACAGGTACTATGTCATCATATTGGATGATAAATAACCTAGCTAATGCAGCAGTTTCATTTTTATTTACAATCACAGTAGCCTGTACTCAAACAGTAGCCTTGTTCTAAAATGGATTAAATCAAATAAAAATCCTCAATGTACACAACATTACCATGGTGACAAAGCAAAAACCTGCATAAGTATTCAGACCCTTTGCTATGAGACTCAAAATTGAGCTCAGGTACAACCTCTTTCCATTGATCGTCCCTGAGTAGTTTCTGCAACTTTATTGGGAGTCCCCTTGCCAAATTAAATGGAATAGACATGATTTGGAAAGGCACACAGCGGTCTATATAAATGTCCCACAGTTGACAGGGCATGTCAGAGCAAAAACTACGCCATGAGGTCGAAGGAACTGTCTGTAGAGCCCGGAGACAGGATTGTGTCAAGGCACAGGGTACCAAAACATTTTTGCAGTATTGAAGGTCACCAAGAACAAAGAAGAGGACACGACAATGCCTATTCCACCTCAAATGGCTACCCGGACTATTTGCACTGCCCCCCTTTTTGCTGCGACTGCTCGAGGTTTATCATCTACGAAGTCACTTTACCCCTACCTACATGTACATATTACCGAAATTACCTCAATATTACCTCGACTAACCTGTACCCCCGCACATTGACTTGGTACCGGTACCCTGTGTATATAGCCTCATTATTGTTATTTTATTGTATTTGTTTCACAAATATGTTTTTACTTACTTAGAAGGCAGCTTGTACGTAGCATTAAATACAATTTGATTTGATGCTTTACTTGCCGGTAGCTATAAGCTAGCTGACATTAGCCGTGAGGAGTTTAGCTAAGATTTTTTATAACAAACCCAAGATAGACCACAGCCTGTCATTTCCAATGGGAGCAAATGATGCATGGTGGGCAGAACAAGCAAAGAGGTTTAGGGTCTGACATTAACGATGGGCCGCTGTCCCGAGGCCAGTAAAAACATTAGACCAGTGGATCTCGTTAGTCACTGGCCAGACCGGGCCAGTAACTTCCCAGCGCATTTTCATGTTCCAGTTTGACATTTACCTGCTCTGTCGCAGTCTATCATTGTAAGCTATTTAAGATTACACACGGAAAAGTCATCTATTTGTGTTTGAGCAATAGGATTGGCCATTCAACTCACTAGATCACCTTGACACGTTTACTAGTCTGGTAAACTAGCTTTGCAGCGCAAGCTAGCCTGGTTTTCGAAGTCTCGTTGGACCACATCACCATGGTGTGACTGGTCTAATTAGAAGCACAGAGCAACCAAATTCCAGGGGTACTAAATAGGAGCACTATCAGTGTGTGGATGGCGATGGGCTAACTGTCGGTAGGAGACTTGGAAAAAGTCAAACCAAAATCTACTGAATGCAAAACCACATTTTTTAAAGAATTTACCGTGATGAAAAACATTCAACACTTGTGTGACATGAAGCTGTAATTCTACGTTCGGCAATGAAATCCTTGACGCTTCACCTGTGAACTCTTGACTGCTACAACATGTAACTTTTTTCACTACTGTTATTTTCACTGTCATTTTACTTATCCATTGTTTACCTAATAACTTTTTTTTTCAACTTAAATTGCACTGTTTGTTTGGACTTGTAAGTAAGCATTTCACTGTAAGGTCACTGTACACCTGTTGTATTCGGCGCACGTGACAAATAAACTTTGATTCTTTTGAGCAACCTGACCAAATTCACATAGAAATGTGAGTTATAGTTCTGTCATTCTCATTAAAAGCATGTCTAAGAAGTGGTAGATCTGTTCTACGTGCGCTATTTCTACGCTGCGGTTGTCAGTTGCGCCATCTTTTACTTACGGTTTTGTACACCAGCTTCAAACAGCTGAAAATACAATGTTTTTAGTTATGGTAAAGATATTTCACAGCGGTTTAGATAGTACAATGATTATCTACACAATGACTGCTCGTTTTGTCATAAACGGAAACTATTATAATTTTAGCAACCAGGAAATGGCAAAAGTGATTTCTGCATATTGCACCTTTAAGTACGAGACTGAGGTCATGCTGAGATATTATCAAGCTAGCTAAAATCTGGTTGAAGAATTGGTCCGACTTTAAAGGCATTTAAACAAAGGCATTTAAACACAATCTTGTCAGACTTACGACTTTCCAGTTTCCCACGAGCACACGAAAGCCCCATTAGACAGTAACTTTGTGCGGTTAGTACAGGCAGCGTGTGAACTAACAAAACATCCCTTTTATACTCTGGCAAAAAGACAGATATGGCAAATCAAACCATGAAAGTATGGGTTCATTATAACTGTCCCTTCATATTGTACACACCGATTGTCCAGTTACTTCGGTGGAGTTGTAGCTAACTAACTTACTTATTGTTGTTGTTGTTGTTGTTGTTGTTGATGATGATGATGATGATGATGATGAAGGGCTCCTCAGGGGGATATGGTGTGGGATGGTGTAAAACCTGCAAATATGTAGCAATTGAATTGTCTGCAATATTGACACAAATGTGATTGATATTCAATAACTGACGATTCATAATGCTGATGCGTTAACATCGCAAATCAATTGCAATGATAATGTCGCTTCAAACAATGTTGTATATCTAGCATAGTAGCTAACTTACTAGTAGTCAACGTTAGCTAACAAACAGATGCTAGCTTTGCACTGAAGCTGTTGATATGAAAAACGAACTTACCGACTGAACGTTTTCTGTGTATTAGTATTAAAGATAGTCTTGCAAAAAAAATGTGGGGGGAGGGCAATAAAATAGAAGATATTGTTTAACCTTTCTGCTCTTGCAACTTTCGACAACAAACGCCACCAAAATCCTAGCTCTTCGTTGTTGATTGGTGAAGTGCAATATGCTACGAAGAGTAAGTATCCTGCCACCTACCGTTCCGGAATGGTGATGTTCGGACCATTGACTACACTATATGATGCCACGCAAAACCATTATGTAGGCAGCTATCACATTCACATCCATAAGTATTCATATATTCTAAAATATAAGTATGAATATATTCTAAAACTGCGATCAAATATATTGAGGAAAGGCTAAGGGGGAATTGTGCATCGCTTTTCCATTAGAATATATATGTACCCGCATTATGTGCAAATTGCCTGCATCTAGATTTAAAATGCAGAATGTGGAAGAATAGTATGACATTGTGTGTGTGTGTGTGTGTGTGTGTGTGTGTGTGTGTGCGCGCGCCTTCAGAATGATTGGATGGGCTTTACCACGTGATCATCATCCCTCCACTCGACTGGAGTTTTCACGATAACTGAGAGAGCGGCTTTGGTCAATTTGCCCGTCAAAAATTAACCAATATTGAGCTCCAACAAATATAGGTTTTATACGATGGGAGACAAGAAGAGCCCCACAAGGTAAAAAAAAAAACGTATATATTTATAAATATATTTATGTTGAAAAATTGCCTAAATATGTGATGAACACTTGTAAACAGAGTGCGCTACCAATGGATGAGTAGCGCCGCTAGCTAGTTAGCTACATTGTATCTTCATGGCGGCGGATTGGCTCTTTTATGGGACGAGTCTGATCATTCGACTCAAATAAGAGTCGTTTGTATTGTTGTGTTTTAAAAAAAATATATATATATTTTTTTTTATATATACACACATTCATTAATATAATAGCTTAAATGGCTATGTTGACAGTGTTGGGCCCCATCTCTGTGCGTGTTTTCTTTGAAGGCCGAAGCGGCAACCCAAGCCCTCTTCGGACGATGGATACTGGGACTGTAGCGTCTGTACGTTCAGGAACACCGCAGAAGCTTTCAAGTGCATGATGTGCGATGTCAGAAAGGGAACGTCAACACGGTAAGAAAAACTACCAGGACATCATTTATTTGGTTCAGACTATAGATACAGGTAGTGATTACTATTAGTTGCAACTGTATCAATCAGGCTGCTAAAGCTACAACAGAGGACTCATCAATCATTGTAGTATCATAGCCCAAATTCAAGTTGTTAGTCTGAATGAGACACTTCTAATTTGGGGACATTTTTTACCAGATTCTATGGTCCATTTAAGTGTGGCAGATTGTCAATTGTGTATATATATATATATATATATGCATGAACATATATATTTTTAGTTTTATCCCATTATGAAATATATATATATATTTATTTTATAAATAATTTAGTTATTTTTATATATATATATATATATATAAGGGAATAAAACTAAAATTTCGATTTGGGATGAAAAATGATTTGGAACATTTTCCAGGAAAAGTAGTCAGTTGTCAACACTGTGCCCTGTAAGATGTTGTCCCTGTGCAGTATTTGTCTATGTGCAGTGTGTTTCCTCATGGTAGTTCACTTTACCATACAATGCATAGAGTTGTAAATGAGAAGGAGTTCTCAACTGGCCTACCTGGTTAAACAAAGAAAGTAAATACATCATACAATAGGACTCTAGCTAAACAGGACCCCTGTATATTTCCAGTGTTCATAAATATGCAGTGCATAATTCTGTTAATGGCTTAATATTCAAATGAAATAGATTTTGTCTCACACGCTGAATACAACAGATGTAGACTTTACCAAGAAATGCTTGTTTATAAGCCCTTTCCAACGATGCAGTTAAAAATAAGAACAATGCAAATAGTAACACAGAATAAAATACACAAGAATAAAGCTATATACAGGAAGTACCAGATCACTGTGCAGCTATATACAGGAAGTACCAGTACCAGATCACTGTGCAGCTATATACAGGAAGTACCAGATCACTGTGCCGGGTAGCCAGCAGATTCCCTTACGCTTGTTTACACTGAGCTGCACTGGGGTTGCAATGCAATCATGGTTACATTAAGACACCGTGGAGCCGGCATGATACGTTGAATACATTCTTCGTCCTCATGTTAACTAGCAGTAGCCACAGCAGCCATTATGGATTGGTGTGTTGTGTTGAAACAACAAAAGAGCTGATTGGCTGACACTACCATTGCTGCAGTGTAAATGATATGGTTGGAATCTGCTGGCTATGTGCAGGGGTACAAGGTAGATATGTACATAAAGGCAGGGTAAATAATAATAGGCACACTTGTTTCTGTTTTTTAGGAAGCCTCGCCCTGTCTCCCAACTTGTCGCCCAGCAAGTCACTCCACAGTTTGCTTCACCCACACAGCCCAAAAAAGAGAAGAAGGAGAAAGATAAGAGTGAAAAGGAACCAACACTGAGAAAGAACAGCCACAAGAAGATGAGGTAAGGAGGAACCTATGTTTGAAGAACATATTTGCAAAGATACTATGAATGTTGAAGAAGATTTCAATCCTCTTACATTAGTGCAATGATTTACATGATTATTACATTTCACCAAAATCATTCACAGGTTTCAATTGACCCCTCCCTGTTAGTACCCTAACTAGCCATACTATTGGCCCCTCCCTGTTAGTACCCTAACTAGCCATACTATTGACCCCTCCCTGTTAGTACCCTAACTAGCCATACTATTGACCCCTCCCTGTTAGTACCCTAACTAGCCATACTATTGACCCCTCCCTGTTAGTACCCTAACTAGCCATACTATTGACCCCTCCCTGTTAGTATCCTGACTAGCCATACTATTGGCCGCTCCCTGTTAGTACCCTAACTAGCCATACTATTGACCCCTCCCTGTTAGTGCCCTAACTAGCCATACTATTGGCCGCTCCCTGTTAGTATCCAGACTAGCCATACTATTGACCCCTCCTTGTTAGTATCCTGACTAGCCATACTATTGGCCGCTCCCTGTTAGTACCCTAACTAGCCATACTATTGACCCCTCCCTGTTAGTACCCTAACTAGCCATACTATTGACCCCTCCCTGTTAGTACCCTAACTAATATAATATTGACCCCTCCTGCTGTTAGTATCCTGACTAGCCATACTATTGACCCCTCCTGTTCTTTTAACCATTTAAATCCATCTATACCCTTCTCTGTCTCTGTTCCCCTCCCAGGCCCAGGTTAAAAAACGTGGACCGGAGCAGTGCCCAGCACCTGGAGGTTACGGTGGGCGATCTGACGGTCATAATCACAGACTTTAAGGAGAAAACCAAGCCCCCCTGCACTCCTTCCAGTGCTGCCTCGGCAGACCAGCACAGCCAGAGCGGCAACACTAGTTCTGACAACACTGAAAGGGGGGTGTCACGGTCGTCCTCACCTCGGGGGGAGGGCTCGTTGGTTAACGGAGAGACTCACTAACCCTACTCCCTCCCCCATTTCCTCCCTACTCATCCAACTTGGTCTCATGGAACAAGACAAGTGTGTCTCTGAATATTGCATACAATTCTAGCATGGAAGATTACACCCAATGCAACAACCCCATATCTGGTACTCCTCACCCCAACATCTCAACATGCCTAAATACCACCACCACCACCAGTTCCAATTGGGTTGAATACTACACTGCTTTCCCGTGATGAGCAAGTATAATGACTGGGCTTTTGGTGCTGGGAGAACGCTGTGTAGCATCAACGTATTGGTTTCAGCCAAGATCTGGGTTGTGTTCAGTAGGCACCAAACAGAAGAAAAATGGACTGAAGCTAGAAGGGGGGGACCTGTCCCTGTCCAATAAGAAACACTCATAGTTGTTTTCTGTTGCACAACGTTTTAAATGTTTTATGTTATGCCCTGATGAAGACAACCTTGGCCTGAGTGAACTGAAGCTGTAATGGTATTGATGGTGTTGGTCTCCTGTAGCTCAGTTGGTAGAGCATGGCACTTACTACATCAGGATAGTGGGTTTGATTCCCGGGACCACCTAATACGTTAAAATGTATGCACGCATGACTGTAAGCCGCTTTGGATAAAAGCGCCTGTTAAATGGCATATATTATTATATATATTATATATTAGTGTTGAATGAACCCTGGATGCACAACTGAATAATGCCATGTACTTACGACACCTCAGTGTTAATAGTGTCATCACTCATCAGTGGTCGGCTTCTATCTCTCAACAATGTGGACTATTGCAGAGTAAACACGTTTTTTTTGCTACAGAGGAATACGAATATGCATTATGAGTAGGGTTGCACATTTCCGGTAACTTACCCAAAGTCTGTACGTTTTCCACTAATCACGGTTGTGACATTCCCGAAATCAAGAGGGAATAAGTAGGACATTCAGTATTACTCCAACTGAGATTTCAGGAAAACTGGGAATTTTGGGAATGTGACCAGAATTTAGCAACAACTCTAATTATGAGGTGAAATATGAAGCAAGTGGACTACCTCTTGATTGTAAAATATGAATTTTGTTAGCAGCAGATAGTTTGCACCTGCTGGTATATCGTGTACATTGATTCATGAGAAGATATTGGTCTACTTTCCCAGACACAGATTAAATCTAGTCCTGAACTAAAAATCACTTGATGGAGAATCTTCATTGAACATGCTTCTTCTTAGCCCAGGACTAAGGTTAATCTGTGTCTCAGAAACTGTCTCATTGTTTATGAAGCATTACTTTGTAGTTCAGCAACATTTTACTGCACATGTTACTGAATCATATCACTGTTTTATGTTACTGGTTATAGCCAGCCATGTTGTATGTACGTCAATGAGAATCTCAATTATTGTGTTACAGTCTAATAATAATGTTTGAGTAAAAATTATGAAACGGTATTGTTAGTTTCTCTTCCAGAATTTTCTAGTCAAGCATGTTATCATCAACAGTTTATATTGTGAAATAAAATCTAACTGATCGATTTATCAGTCACACTGAGTATCCTCAATTCTTGTTCAGAGTAGGTGGCAGATGTAGCCTCGCAAGCCACCTGACCTCGCAACCTTAGATGAATGGTTAGCTACCACACAAGGGCAGGCGATAATCCGTCTGCTAATTACGAGGCTGTGGGAGATGGGTCCTCACCATATATTTTTTCTACGCTCCTCACACGAGACTGTCATTTGGAAAATGCATTGACAGCTGTCAGGTTATACAAAAAGGATCTACATGTAACCTTTACATAATACCCTAGATGGAGTGGCACCACTAACCCCCCCCCCCAAAAAAAATCACAAGAAATTAGCTCCCTGTTATACACTTGTGAAGGTGGTATTTATTAATGGCGTCAGACCAAGGCTCTGCATCTGTCCTCGTGCTCCTAGACCTTAGTGCCGCTTTCAACACCATCAATAAGGATACTTGCTCTTTCCATGACAGACTGACCAGGTGAAAGATAAGATCCCTTTTTTGATGTCACTTGTTAAATTCACTTCAATGAGTTTAGATGAAGGGGAGGAGAGCGGTTAATAAATCTATGTTTAAGTCCTGAGACATGGATTGTGGGTGTGACATTGAGGGTGAATGGGCAAGATTCAAGTGCCTTTGAATGGGGTATAGTAGTAGGTGCCAGGCATACCGGTTTGTGTCAAAACCTGCAACGCTGCTGGGTTCCCAAAGGACATCCAGCCAATTTGATACAACTGTGGTGGGAAGCATTGGAGTCAACATTGGCCAGCATCTCTGTGGAACAATTTCAACACCTTGTAGAGTCCATGCCACGACAAATTAAGGCTGTTTTGAAGGGGATCCTAATGGTTGATATGCTACCTCTTGGTAATGTCATTTGGAAACACAATATCAACTTTCACTGCTATGCAGACAACACACAGCTGTGCATTTTGATGAAACATGGGCAAAGCCCCAAAATTGCCTACCCAGAAGCCTGTGTTTCTGACATAAGGAAATGGATGGCGGCAAATGTTTAACTTTAAAACTCGGGACAAAACAGAGATGCTCGTTCTAGGTCCCAAGAATCAAAGAAATCTGCTCTCAGATCAAAGAAAAACATCTCATGGGTCTCCCGGTCGCGGCTGGCTGCAACACAGCTCGGGATCGAACCTGGATCTGTAGTGACGCCTCTAGCATTGCGATGTGATGCAGTGCCTTAGACCGCCGCGCCACTCGGGAGGCCCCTGATTGCTCTTTTGACAAACATATAAAAAATGGGGGGCCAGTCTGTCCTATCGTGTGTAAATCTCCTGTCTTATCTGGTGTCCTGTGTGATCTTAGGTATGCTTCCTCTAATTGTCCCATCTATCTCTCCCCTCTTCTGGAGGACCTGAGCCCTAGCACCACGCCTCAGGACTACCTGGCCCGACAACTCTTGGTTGTTCCCGTCCCCAGTCTACCTGGTCGTGCTGCTGAACCATTTTCTGCTGTTCTGTCTGCGGCTGGGGAACCTTCACCGGTCGTGCTACCTGCGGTTTTAACCCTCCCTTTCCCTCTCTCTTCTCTCTCTCCCGCACCTGCTGTCTTGACCTCTGAAGGCTCGGCTATGAAAAGCCAAGTGACATTTACTTCTGAGGTGCTGAGCTGCTGCACCCTCTATAACTAATGTGTTTATTATTTGACCCTGCTGGTCATCTATGAACGTCTTGAAGAACGATCTGGCCTTAATGACCACGTACTCTTATAATCTCCACCCGGCACAGCCCTCAGAGCCTGAACAATCTGTTGCTGTATTTTTTTTGTGTTATCTGTGATTGTTTTGTTTGTCTTGTGTAGTTTCTTAATCATTGTACCTAAACTGTATGTGTAAACATGTATACGCAGGACCCAGCTGTAAAAGAGACCTTGGTCTCAGTCTGTGTTCCTTGTTGAAATAAGGTAGAATAATAACTCAGTAAAATCAATGAAATCGTTGTATGTTGTGTTTATATTTTTAACTAGTTATCTAAACCTGTGTGTCAAAGCAAACCTGAACTTGGCTGTTTAGTGTCCACCTTGCTGCGAACAGGGGTGGCAGGTAGCCTAGTGGTTAGAGCCTTGGACTAGTAACCGAAAAGTTTGAATCCCTGAGCTGACAAGGTAAAAATCTGTCATTCTGCCCCTGAATAAGGCTGTCATTGTAAATATGAATTTGTTCTTCACTGACTTTACCTTTATTGTTTTTAAATAAAGGTTTTTAAAAAATGATACCTTTATCCTCAAGACTACATATTGATCTTGTTGGATATTCTGACTATCAAATCTGACCTCTAGTCTGTTCACTAGCTGATCCTAAAAGATGTAGTGGAGGCTGCTGTATGTGGATGAAGACATCCTGTCTCTCACTGTCTCTGTCCCTCCTCTAGCTGATCCTAAAGGACATAAAGTCCCTGGTGGACGAAGACTCCCTAACCTCTCACTGTCTCTGTCCCTCCTCTAGCTGATCCTAAAGGACATAAAGTCTCTGGTGGACGAAGACTCCCTAACCTCTCACTGTCTCTGTCCCTCCTCTAGCTGATCCTAAAGGACATAAAGTCCCTGGTGAACGAAGACTCCCTGACCTCTCACTGTCTCTGTCCCTCCTCTAGCTGATCCTAAAGGACATAAAGTCCCTGGTGAACGAAGACTCCCTAACCTCTCACTGTCTCTGTCCCTCCTCTAGCTGATCCTAAAGGACATAAAGTCCCTGGTGGACGAAGACTCCCTGACCTCTCACTGTCTCTGTCCCTCCTCTAGCTGATCCTAAAGGACATAAAGTCCCTGGTGGACGAAGACTCCCTAACCTCTCACTGTCTCTGTCCCTCCTCTAGCTGATCCTAAAGGACATAAAGTCCCTGGTGGACGAAGACTCCCTAACCTCTCACTGTCTCTATCCCTGCTCTCTAGCTGATCCTAAAGGACGTGATATCTCTGCTGCACGTGGACAAAGAGATCCTGACTCTGATCTTAAACCTCTCACCTCTGTCCCTCCTCTTTAGCTGATCCTAAAGGACGTGATATCTCTGCTGCACGTGGACACAGACATCCTGTTCCTTCAGCCTGTAGAGGAGATCTGGTCCATTCTGAGTTTCTTCAACTCTACCCAGATAGCAGCCATGGCCCTGGAGCTCGAAGACCCACGCATGGCCTGGTACAACCGTTTCACCTGACACCCCTACTATAGCAGGACGGGGGGTGAACTCTGGGGTCATGAACACGACCAGGATTAGAGATAAATACTCTTAAGGTAGGTTCAAATCAAATCAAATTTTATTTGTCACATACACATGGTTAGCAGATGTTAATGCGAGTGTAGCGAAATGCTTGTGCTTCTAGTTCCGACAATGCAGTGATAACCAACAAGTAATCTAACTAACAATTCCAAAACTACTGTCTTATACACAGTGTAAGGGGATAAGGAATATGTACATAAGGATATATGAATGAGTGATAGTACAGAGCAGCATACAGTAGATGGTATCGAGTACAGTATATACATATGAGATGAGTATGTAGACAAAGTAAACAAAGTGGCATAGTTAAAGTGGCTAGTGACATAAGGATGCAGTCGATGATCTAGAGTACAGTATATACGTATGCATATGAGATGAATAATGTAGGGTAAGTAACATTATATAAGGTAGCATTGTTTAAAGTGGCTAGTGATATATTTACATCATTTCCCATCAATTCCCATTATTAAAGTGGCTGGAGTTGGGTCAGTGTCAATGACAGTGTGTTGGCAGCAGCCACTCAATGTTAGTGGTGGCTGTTTAACAGTCTGATGGCCTTGAGATAGAAGCTGTTTTTCAGTCTCTCGGTCCCAGCTTTGATGCACCTGTACTGACCTCGCCTTCTGGATGATAGCGGGGTGAAC
The DNA here is from genome assembly GCF_034236695.1 of Oncorhynchus nerka. NCBI lineage: Eukaryota > Metazoa > Chordata > Actinopteri > Salmoniformes > Salmonidae > Oncorhynchus > Oncorhynchus nerka. The sequence goes on along the minus strand of NC_088404.1, from coordinate 13,568,417 downwards.
AGGCAGTGGTTCGGGTGGTTGATGTCCTTGATGATCTTTATGGCCTTCCTGTAACATCGGGTGGTGTAGGTGTCCTGGAGGGCAGGTAGTTTGCCCCCGGTGATGCGTTGTGCAGACCTCACTACCCTCTGGAGAGCCTTACGGTTGAGGGCGGAGCAGTTGCCGTACCAGGCGGTGATACAGCCCGCCAGGATGCTCTCGATTGTGCATCTGTAGAAGTTTGTGAGTGCTTTTGGTGACAAGCCAAATTTCTTCAGCCTCCTCCGGACTTCTTCACGACGCTGTCAGTGTGAGTGGACCAATTCAGTTTGTCTGTGATGTGTATGCCGAGGAACTTAAAACTTGCTACCCTCTCCACTACTGATCCATCGATGTGGATAGGGGGGTGTTCCCTCTGCTGTTTCCTGAAGTCCACAATCATCTCCTTAGTTTTGTTGACGTTGAGTGTGAGGTTATTTTCCTGACACCACACTCCGAGGGCCCTCACCTCCTCCCTGTAGGCCGTCTCGTCGTTGTTGGTAATCAAGCCTACCACTGTTGTGTCGTCCGCAAACTTGATGATTGAGTTGGAGGCGTGCGTGGCCACGCAGTCGTGGGTGAACAGGGAGTACAGGAGAGGGCTCAGAACGCACCCTTGTGGGGCCCCCGTGTTGAGGATCAGCGGGGAGGAGATGTTGTTGCCTACCCTCACCACCTGGGGGCGGCCCGTCAGGAAGTCCAGTACCCAGTTGCACAGCGCGGGTCGAGACCCAGGGTCTCGAGCTTGATGACGAGCTTGGAGGGTACTATGGTGTTGAATGCCGAGCTGTAGTCGATGAACAGCATTCTCACGTAGGTATTCCTCTTGTCCAGGTGGGTTAGGGCAGTGTGCAGTGTGGTTGAGATTGCATCGTCTGTGGACCTATTTGGGCGGTAAGCAAATTGGAGTGGGTCTAGGGTGTCAGGTAGGGTGGAGGTGATATGGTCCTTGACTAGTCTCTCAAAGCACTTCATGATGACGGAAGGGAGTGCTACGGGGCGGTAGTCGTTTAGCTCAGTTACCTTAGCTTTCTTGGGAACAGGAACTGTTTTTTTTTCAACCACTTCCGGCGCCGACTGAGATGGCCGCCTCGCTTCGCGTTCCTAGGAAACTATGCAGTTTTTTGTTTTTTTACGTGTTATTTCTTACATTAGTACCCCAGGTCATCTTAGGTTTCATTACATACAGTCGAGAAGAACTACTGAATATAAGATCAGCGTCAACTCACCATCAGTACGACCAAGAATATGTTTTCCGCGACGCGGATCCGGTGTTCTGCCTTACAAACAGGACAACGGAATGGATCGCATGCAGCGACCCAAGGAAACGACTCCGAAAAAGAGGGAAACAAGGCGGTGTTCTGGTCAGACTCCGAAAAAGGGCACATCGCGCACCACTTCCCAGCATTCTTCTTGCCAATGTCCAGTCTCTTGACAACAAGGTTGACGAAATACGGAAACATGGCTTACTGGGAAGACGCTATCCGATGCGGTGCAGCCAACGGGTTTCTCCACGCATCGCGCCGACAGAAACAAACATCTTTCTGGTAAGAAGAGTGGCGGGGGCGTATGCCTCATGACTAACGAGACATGGTGTGATGAAGGAAACATACAGGAACTCAAATCCTTCTGTTCACCTGATTTAGAATTCCTCACAATCAAATGTAGACCGCATTATCTTCCAAGAGAATTCTCTTCGATTATAATCACAGCCGTATATATCCCCCCCAAGCAGACACATCGATGGCTCTGAACGAACTTTATTTAACTCTTTGCAAACTGGAAACCATTTATCCGGAGGCTGCATTCATTGTAGCTGGGGATTTTAACAAAGCTAATCTGAAAACAAGACTCCCTAAATTTTATCAGCATATCGATTGCGCAACCAGGGGTGGTAAAACCTTGGATCATTGTTACTCTAACTTCCGCGACGCATATAAGGCCCTGCCCCGCCCCCCTTTCGGAAAAGCTGACCACGACTCCATTTTGCTGATCCCTGCCTACAGGCAGAAACTAAAACAAGAGGCTCCCACGCTGAGGTCTGTCCAACGCTGGTCCGACCAAGCTGACTCCACACTCCAAGACTGCTTCCATCACGTGGACTGGGACATGTTTCGTATTGCGTCAGATGGAAATATTGACGAATACGCTGATTCGGTGTGCGAGTTCATTAGAACGTGCGTCGAAGATGTCGTTCCCATAGCAACGATAAAAACATTCCCAAACCAGAAACCGTGGATTGATGGCAGCATTCGCGTGAAACTGAAAGCGCGAACCACTGCTTTTAATCAGGGCAAGGTGTCTGGTAACATGTCCGAATATAAACAATGCAGCTATTCCCTCCGCAAGGCTATTAAACAAGCTAAGCGTCAGTACAGAGACAAAGTGGAATCTCAATTCAATGGCTCAGACACAAGAGGCATGTGGCAGGGTCTACAGTCAATCACGGACTACAAGAAGAAACCCAGCCCAGTCAATCCCTATACCAGTCTGCTGTTCCCACATGCTTCAAGAGGGCCACCATTGTTCCTGTTCCCAAGGTAAGTTTGTTTGTGTGTGTGTGTGTGTGTGTGTGTGTGTGTGTGTGTGTGTGTGTGTGTGTGTCAGTGCTTGATGGGAGGTGGGAAATGAAAGGTGAAGAGAATGTTGTATTATTTTATTAGGGAAAGAGGGAACTGTCAAGATCTCTTGAAGCTTCTCAGCTTGTTTTTAGCACCTTCTGTTAAGTTCTCAATTAGTAATGTTGGCCAAGGCATTTTCTGTAGGTGTCTTGCACCACCAGCTTCAACCAGAGGAGTTCACTGTTGCCATTCTTTTGCATGACTTACAAACTGTGTCTCACCAGCAATGTTCCCTCAAAATAATGTCGGCACTTAGCACATTTCAGGTCTGCTAAGCCAAACTTGAACAATGTGAAAATGCTGTGCAACTTCCGGCACACGTTTACTGTGAACACTGAGGCAGTACCCGCTTTAAGATACAGTTCTATTAGATCATAATGTAGGCCTACCAGAGTGGTCTACCATCCAAAACAATGGAGAAAATGCATCTCATAACATTTTAACACAGACATTTTATTTATTTAACTAGGAAAGTCAATTAAGAACAAATTCTTATTTACAATGACGGCTTAGAAAAGGCAAAAGACCTGCGGGGACGGGGATGGGATTAAAGGTAAGAACACACATCAGGACAAGAGACAAGAGAGATACCACAAAACTACATAAAGAGAGACCTAAAACAACAACATAGCATGGCAGCAACACATGACAGCACAGCATGGTAGCAACCCCGTATGACAACAATATGGTAGCAACACCATATGACAACAACATGGTAGCAACACAACATGGCAGCAACACCATATGACAACAACATGGTAGCAACACAACATGGTAGCAACACCATATGACAACAATATGGTAGCAACACAACATGGTAGCAACACAACATGGTAGCAGCACAACATGGTAGCAACACCATATGACAACAACATGGTAGCAACACAACATGGCAGCAACACCATATGACAACAACATGGTAGCAACACAACATGGTAGCAGCACAAAACATGGTAGAAACATTATTGGACACAGACAACAGCACAAAGGGCAAGAAGGTAGAGACAACAATGCATCATGCAACGCAGCCACAACTGTCAGTAAGAGTGTCCATGATTGAGTCTTTTGAATGAAGAGATGGAGATAAGTGTCCAGTTGGAGTGTTTTTTTGCAGCTCCTTCCAGTCTCTAGCTGCAGTGAACTGAAAAGAGGAGCGAGCGACCCAGTGATGTGTGTGCTTTGGGGACCTTTAACAGAATGTGACTAGCAGAACGGGTGTTGTATGTGGAGGTCAGTAGCAGCCAATGTGTGGTGTTCAATGTAGGTCTACATTCCATGAGACTTTTGAAAAAAAACATACAGGGCTTGACATCAGTCTGTTTATCTACTTGCCCTTCAGACAAGTAGGTGACTGAAAATGTTGTGCTTGATGCAAGAAATCACTTTACAAAATAAAACACATTATTATCATCCCTATTCCATTATTACAAAGAATCAGACAAATTATGCTACCCTCTGCCTATTGGGTAATTAGCTTATTCAAGCCCGTCTCAAAATACAACACTTCCCCTTTAAGACCCTAAAAAACTCCCCTAAAAAACTCTTTACCTGACTTGCTCGTCGTGAGTAGATGTGTCTGTTTTGAGATCAGAGCGAGAGCTGCATGTAGCCACGTGTGCACATTTAGCTAGTAAGAGAGATATTATCCAGGTTATAGCTCATTTCTAGTCAGCAATGGGGGGGTGCCTTTCGAAGAGTCTAGACTCTAGAGTCTAGAAATGCAAACGTTTTGTGCTCTTGTAGGAAGCAACCCCCCCATTGCTGACTAGAAATGAGCTATAACCAGGATAATATCTCTCTTACTAGCTAAATGTGCACACGTGGCTACATGCAGCTCTCGCTCTGATCTCAAAACAGACACATCTTCTTCACGACCACGTGCGTTAAACACAGTCCAGTTAAAAGAGAATGGCACAGATCCATATATGGCAATGGTATATTTGCATATAGGCCTACTACAGCTCGTGAGTAAAAGGAAACATTGATAGTGTCAACTAACGGGGGAAACTCTAGAAAGTTGAGTTACGATTGTGGGGGGAACATTGCTCAAAGGATTAAACAATGTGTTGACTGTTTGGTGACAGTCAGGAATTTGGTGTCAATAGTTTTCCATCTATATTGTGTCACAGCCCTCATGTAAGAATGAAAGTGGTGCACACTGTCACTGAACATTTTGTTTCTGTCACGACTATGACTTGTTGTTACAGAATGACATGACATCAGTCCCCCTCCAATGGGAAGAGCTGCTGATGCCTCTGTTGCAGAAGTATAAACTCAACATCACATGGGGAGACCAGGACCATGGGGAGACCTGCTCAACATCATCTTCCATTATAACCCAGGTGAGACTCGCCCTCATTAGGTCACACCATTTTAAAGGTCCCGCACAGTCATCCTATTTTCTGACTAAAAATAATCCTTGAGTGACCAAAACATCACCCATAATATTTGTACGCTATTGAAATGCTCAGAATGGAAGAAATTGTACCTTTTCTCTCATCGCTAACTATCAGGGAAGTCTTGACAGAACAGGCTCAGCTTATATTCATGACCTCACCTTGACTGACAGCTCTTTGAAACACCCTTGTGATCGTTGCCAGTTAATAAGGTAAACAATGGGCCACATGTCATTCTGCTCTGCATGTGCTCACTGCTCATAGTTTTTCTGTATTGTAATTGTTTTTAAAAACTTGTCCCGTATCGTAGTTGCCACTGTGTCACTGCCAGGCACAGTTCAGTGGGAACTACAACTACAACACACACACACACACACACACACACACACACACAAAAATAGGTTTTATGGACTTATAGCTGGACTATATTTGTATGTACTATAGTGCAGACCAACATTTAACAGAGCAAGATATCTACACTGAAAGAAAATATAAACGCAACATGCAGCAGTGTCAAAGATTTTACAGAGTTACAGATACCTTTAAAAAAAGTAAGGGTGTGGATCAGAAAACCAGTCAGTATCTGGTGTGACCATTTGACTCATGCAGTGCGACACGTCTTTTTCGCATAGAGTTGATCAGGCTGTTGATTGTGTCCTGTGGAATGTTGTCCCACTCCTTTTCAAAGTTGCTGGATATTGGCGGGAACTGGAACACGCTGTCGTACACATCGATCCAGAGCATCCCAAACATGCTCAACGGGTGACATATAGTTGAAGTCGGAAGTTTACATACACCTCAGCCAAATACATTTAAACTCCGTTTTTCACAATTCCTGACATTTAATCCTAGTACAAATTCCCTGTTTTAGGTCAGTTAGGTTCACCACTTCACGGTAAGAATGTGAAATGTCAGAATAATAGTAGAGAGAATGATACATTTTAGCTTTTATTTATTTCATCACATTCCCAGTGGGTCAGAAGTTTACATACACTCAATTAGTATTTGATAGCATTGCCTTTAAATTGCTTAACTTGGGTCAAACATTTCGGGTAACCTTCCACAAAAAAAAACATAACTGACCTTACGTTTGTCCAATCAGGCAACTTAGATGCACTTGTTTCGAAATTAATATGCATTCAAAATGCCAGGCTTCTGAGTGTTATTCAAATTACGTACGCTATTCACTGCAGTTTACAGCCTAGTTTTCTACTTGAAAACTACATTGGCTTGTTGTAGCCAAGGTAGGATACATTTCTCGCCCCTAAAACTTAAATAATAGGCTAGCTTTTCGAACTGCTTACCTGGTGACCAGAGTATGTGAGTGGTTGGATATCCTGCTCATCACTCATGGAGTAGAGCTTGCGTATCGCTCCGGCGCCTTTTCTACCGCTCTGCTAAAAACCACTCCAGATCCTTTCCTACCGCTCTGCTAAAAACCACTCCATGTCCTTTCCTACCGCTCTGCTAAAAAACACTCCATGTCCTTTCCTACCGCTCTGCTAAAAACCACTCCAGATCCTTTCCTACCGCTCTGCTAAAAACCACTCCATGTCCTTTCCTACCGCTCTGCTAAAAACCACTCCATGTCCTTTCCTACCGCTCTGCTAAAAACCACTCCATGTCCTTCCTACCGCTCTGCTAAAAACCACTCCAGATCCTTTCCTACCGCTCTGCTAAAAACCACTCCATGTCCTTTCCTACCGCTCAGCTAAAAAACACTCCATGTCCTTTCCTACCGCTCTGCTAAAAACCACTCCATGTCCTTTCCTACCGCTCAGCCAAAAACCACTCCATGTCCTTTCCTACCGCTCTGCTAAAAACCACTCCAGATCCTTTCCTACCGCTCTGCTAAAAACCACTCCATGTCCTTTCCTACCGCTCAGCTAAAAACCACTCCATGTCCTTTCCTACCGCTCTGCTAAAAACCACTCCAGATCCTTTCCTACCGCTCTGCTAAAAACCACTCCATGTCCTTTCCTACCGCTCAGCTAAAAACCACTCCATGTCCTTTCCTACCGCTCTGCTAAAACCACTCCAGATCCTTTCCTACCGCTCTGCTAAAAACCACTCCATGTCCTTTCCTACCGCTCTGCTAAAAACCACTCCATGTCCTTTCCTACCGCTCAGCTAAAAACCACTCCATGTCCTTTCCTACCGCTCTGCTAAAAACCACTCCATGTCCTTTCCTACCGCTCTGCTAAAAACCACTCCATGTCCTTTCCTACCGCTCAGCTAAAAACCACTCCATGTCCTTTCCTAGCTCTGCTAAAAACCACTCCATGTCCTTTCCTACCGCTCTGCTAAAAACCACTCCATGTCCTTTCCTACCGCTCTGCTAAAAACCACTCCAGATCCTTTCCTACCGCTCTGCTAAAAACCACTCCATGTCCTTTCCTACCGCTCAGCTAAAAACCACTCCATGTCCTTTCCTACCGCTCTGCTAAAAACCACTCCAGATCCTTTCCTACCGCTCTGCTAAAAACCACTCCATGTCCTTTCCTACCGCTCTGCTAAAAACCACTCCATGTCCTTTCCTACCGCTCAGCTAAAAACCACTCCATGTCCTTTCCTACCGCTCTGCTAAAAACCACTCCAGATCCTTTCCTACCGCTCTGCTAAAAACCACTCCATGTCCTTTCCTACCGCTCTGCTAAAAACCACTCCAGATCCTTTCCTACCGCTCTGCTAAAAACCACTCCATGTCCTTTCCTACCGCTCTGCTAAAAACCACTCCAGGCTCACAGAAAAAAAACTCCCGCTCCAAATTCTCTCCTTTCATTAAAATCCCAATTTAGGCCTCCCGAGGGGCGCAGCAGTCTTAAGGCATCACTACAGACCCGGGTTCGATCCCAGGCTGTGTCACAGCTGGCCATGACCGGGATACACATTTGTCCCAGCGTCGTCTGGTTTAGGGGAGGGTTTGGCTGTCCGGGATTGCGCTCTAGCGACTCCTTGTGGCAAGCTAATATTTCTGTTATGATTTCAGATTTGAATAGCAGAGAAGTAGACACAGATATCATATCTTCTAACTTTTTGCCTAACTTTTGGGGAAAATGGTCAACATTTCTGTTGTTTATAAAAAGTTAGAGAATGTGGATGCGGTTACTTAAACAGCTGTAACGTTTGATCGGTATCAGAAAATTCTGTTCAGATTTCCAATTTGAAAAACAAACAGAGAAGTAGAGGAAGATTTCATACGCTCTTAAATTTTTGTTTAAGTTGTTGGCAAAGTGGTCAAAGTAGCTGATTTGGGTCAAAAGTTGCATTATTGCATTTACAGTGAATGGAATGTTGGAAGTGATGATGTCACAATGGGACCTTTAGAATGTTGAGGAAATCCCACGGAGGTGTATTATGGCTGTCCCAGACAACAACAAAAAAATTCCGTCGACCGAGAGTCATCTTTTCTTTTTATCAATTGATTTGTCGAAAGACGTACCTTTGTGTTTTAATAAAATCAACTATACAGTGCATTCCGAAAGGTCATTTCCCTGGACTTTTTCCACATCTTGTTACGTTACAGCCTTATTCTAAAATTGATTAAATAAATAAAAATCCTCATCAATCTACACACAGTACCCCAGAATGACAAAGCGAAAACAGGTTTTTAGATATTTTGGCAAATTTCACCTCTGTGGAGATGAGAGAACCTTCCAGAAGCACAACCATCTCTGCAGCACTCCACCAATCAGGCATTTATGGTAGAGTGGCCAGACGAAAGCCACTCCTTAGTAAAAGGCACTTGACTGCCCGCTTGGAGTTTACCAAAAGGCACCTAAAGACTCTCAGACCATGAGAAATAATATTCTCTGGTCTGATGAAACCAAGATTGAACTCATTAGCCTGAATGACAAGCGTCACCCCTGGAGGAAACCTGGCACCCTCCCTACGGTTGTAACGGTCGTCTGATGAGGAAGGATCAAATCAAAGCGTGGTAAGTGTTTATGAACACTCGAACAAAGTGCGAAATGACAACGAACAGTTCTGTCAAGTGCAGAAAACACTAACCAGAAAACAACTACCCACAGAACACAGGTGGGAAAATGCTTCCTAAGTATGGTTCCTAATCAGAGACAACGATAGACAGCTGTCCCTGATTGAGAACCATACCCGGCCAAAACAAAGAAATACAAAACATAGAAACTGAACATAGAATGCCCACCCAAATCACACCCTGACCAAACCAAAATAGAGACATAAAAAGCTCTCTAAGGCCAGGGCGTGACAACAGTGAAGCATGGTGGCGGCAGCATCATGTTGTATATGTGTTTTCTATCGATCTGCGTGCCAGTTATAATTTTCATATGCACATTTTTGTTAAACAGTTTCATTTCATTTATAATAGTCTTGTACAAATCTTAAAGTAACATTTATTGCCATTGCCAGCTATGTAAAAATAGCCTACTAATAAATAGTAATAATATAATAATAATAATAATAAATAGACAACTAATAAAAAACATTGCAGCCTGCAGGTAGAAAATATCCTGCTAAAATTAAATATCCTATAAATCACATTGGCTGTGCATGACCTGTCTGCAACGAACTTGAAACATTGTACCATTATCAACTGTGTTGGCAGGAAACTCACACTAGCACACTAGCAAACTTGCAACATTGTATAAAATAATGTTTCCCGCTGTAGGCTATTTGGGACAAGAAGTAATCAGCTATTTTATGACGTTTCCACTGGATCAGAGCATTACATTTTTCCCTTTCTTGCCGAGTGGTTATCGAAAGGGAAAGAGCTGGAAATATTTTTCAAATACTTTGAGGAACTATTGTCATTCTTAATTGATTCTAAAAACAGACTCTTTTTACTTGCTGTTTGAGCTGAAGCAAAAATGTATTTGAGAAGTTCCACAGCTCATTATTGGTGGTGAGTTGACAATCAGAAATACTGATCAGATATACCCAAATGGGTACATTTATAGGTCTACATTTGCGCGCAGGTCATGTAGACTAGTCCTACCTCTATATGCTTAGTCAGGTGCATGTCCTCACTCAACATTGGCAGGAGCGTTTCAAACAGACAAAGAATAACTTTGCAAAACTCGTGAATGGAATGAAATCAACAAAAACTTGTTTCTCACAAGTGTAGCATAGGTTGTGAGTTCTGCAAACAATGTGTCTACTCTGACAATGAGAACGGTAAACGACTGTAATAATAATAATATATTTTATGCATTAACAGAAATTACCATAACCAAACAAACATTGCAGATGAGAAATTATGTGAATTAACAGTAAATGTAGGCTACTTCTGGTGATATATGTAATGGGAAGTTGATAAACACAGCAAACAATGCACACAATGAAGTTATGAAACAATGAATAAGCACAAAATGGCGTGCGAGAGCGCATTCTGGAGAGACGTGCCTTGTGCAGCTGAGCCACACTCCCCTTCTTCTTGGACCGTGGCATCCCCGCAGCCTCCTCAATGGATTAGTCCACTGAGACAGGCATCCCCGCAGCCTCCTCAATGGATTAGTCCACTGAGACAGGCATCCCCGCAGCCTCCTCAATGGATTAGTCCACTGAGACAGGCATCCCCGCAGCCTCCTCAATGGATTAGTCCACTGAGACAGGCATCCCCGCAGCCTCCTCAATGGATTAGTCCACTGAGACAGGCATCCCCGCAGCCTCCTCAATGGATTAGTCCACTGAGACAGGCATCCCCGCAGCCTCCTCAATGGATTAGTCCACTGAGACAGGCATCCCCGCAGCCTCCTCAATGGATTAGTCCACTGAGACAGGCATCCCCGCAGCCTCCTCAATGGATTAGTCCACTGAGACAGGCATCCCCGCAGCCTCCTCAATGGATTAGTCCACTGAGACAGGTGTTCCATGAGAAAATATATATATTTGCCACTGCTCGACTAACAGCCTATCGACCAGTCGACTAAATAGAGTCAGCCCTAAAGTGGATGAAGATGGTTATTACTTAAAGCTTAATCATTTAAAAAGTATAAAAGATATCAAAAATGTGTATATAAAACACCCTGGTCCTGACCCCTCTGAAAGTTTTAACGTCTGAATGATGTTTCTAGCACAAACAGTGTAAGAGGAGTAGCCTTCCAAAGAATAAGAAGTATGGTGACCATTTAAAGTTGAGAGTCTTGCCTTACAAGCCCCATTTAATAACAGTATGACCTCGTTGAAGAGGAGATCCAGGAGCTTGTCTACGTAGCCTGTAATGTTTTTGAAAAGGGAAATGTTTATTAAATGGATAGGGAATGTAATTCCCTTTTATTTACTGAGTTATTATGCTATCATTTCGTTGATGTAGTGATCTACTCATTCTACAATGTGTTTTCTGGTGATTTGGAAGTACTCAATTTGAAATATGCAATATTTGGTTGTGCACTTTTTTGTAAAACTTTTCAATGTTTGTATTTGGATTTTTTTGTGTGTCTGAAATGCTAAATTGATGCAGATTTGAAATGAATTATGACTTACAGTATGTTGGGTCTGTCTTCACAGGCTGTGCATTATATCTCCTCTTCTTTGCCTTGGGGATGCTGATTTTGTATCGCAGACAGTAGATGTTGAATTTTCTAAAATGTCTATCATTACAGCTTGATGATAGTGGTAAGACGAAATGAGGTGGAATAATAAAACACAATGGAAATTACAAATATTATACACACCACAACTCCGTTTGTGGACAACACTCCTTCATGCCAGCTGTGCGCTGCCAGTTCTCAGACTCAGTGTAGTTGGCTTAGAGATGGAAGAACAAAACACAGTGATTATCACATTTGTTACAGAAAATATACTGTTCACAAGTCAAAGCAGCCACAGTGACATTATCTAACATTATGACCAAACTTTATCAATGTAAAAGCAATAGTAATTTTTCAAACTTGGGTCATCCTACGTTGAACTGGTTTCATCCTAATATCACCCAAGTTGATGAAAAACATGATTATCACTGTTCGTTTGGGACCTTTAAAATGTTATGCAACTGCCCAAAACATGTGTGTTTCAAGTTCAGACAGTACCTCCCAATTTGTATTTTTATTGTGTTTTATTCCAAGTCAACATGACCCAGACACACATTGCTTTATAGTTGACACTATTTCCTTAGCTTCTTTGTCTAGATGAATATGTGTTTTCTGTAAGTATACAACTTCCCAATGGTTGAACAGACACCCTCAGCGAACTCTCCATATGCACCCCTGCAGAGAGCCTGTATGTGTTTCCGTGCCAATGGAACTACCGTCCAGACCACTGTATATATACGGCAGCAACTGTCTCGCAGCCAAATGAGAGGGCGTCTTCATTCTCCACAGCAACAGAGTTGTTTACCATGATGACAAGCAGCCAGCGTTCCGGGCTGTCTATGAAGCCATCCAGAAGGTAATGTCATCCTCAACTATCCCTGACACCTGTGAATTCAGGCCAAATGGGGGAGAGGTATGGGTATAGAAGTGGAGCACATCTGTCATAAGGTGCGTCTAGGTGGTAGGTGTAGGAGTCAGGTGGTAGGTGTAGGGGTCAGGTGGTAGGTGTAGGAGTCAGGTGGTAGGTGTCAGGTGGTAGGTGTAGGGGTCAGGTGGTAGGTGTAGGAGTCAGGTGGTAGGAGTCAGGTGTCAGGTGGTAGGAGTCAGGTGGTAGGTGTAAGAGTCAGGTGGTAGGTGTCAGGTGTAGGAGTCAGGTGGTAGGTGTAGGAGTCAGGTGGTAGGTGTAGGAGTCAGGCGCAGGAGAGCAGGGATGTCTGAGAAGCGTGTTTTAATAAGACAGTCCACCAACACAGGAATGGCACAATTGAAAAGGACAACGCCCTCGTTAACAGAGAACCCGTGCAAAACGCACGGTGGAACAAACAAAGTTCCAACACTCATACACTTTACTTAACCGTGAAAACAAATAATGGTAAATCCAACCGAGCACATCACAATAAAAGATTAATCCCGCACAAATTTAGGCAGGCAACAGGTTACAATTATACACACAGAAATTAACGCAAATGAAACCAGGTGTGAAAAAGAACCAAAGACAAAAAACAAAAAAAAGGGATCGGTGATGGCTAGTAGACCGGCGACGCCGACCTTCGAGTGCCGCCCGAACAGGGAGAGGAGCCACCTTCGGTAAAAGTCGTGACAACATCAGAATTGAGAGGATGTGCATCCTGGATGTGCCCCTGTACTCAGCAACACTATTTTCTCAAGTCTACACTCTGTCTAAATAAGCTAATTAAATAAACAAATCAAACGTGAAATGGTGTGTTAAATATCTGTGTGGAGGGAGGGAGCATCAGTCGGTCACATTCAGATGAACGCCTCACCACAGTGCAACTGATCTCTGTAGCTAGCCGTTGGGGCGCCGGAAAGCTCACCGCATGTCGTCAATAACCCAAAGTAGCCTTGTAGTACTCCAGAGCATCTGCACCTCTCTTTGCTCAACCTCACATTCAAATCAAAACATCCAGCTAGCCAGCTACTAGCTAGCTAAACCAACCATCCAACTGACGTGTTTGAGAGTTTTGAAATGCAGTGGTGGTTTGAGACCATTTGTAATTATACACTGAACAGAAATATAAGCACAACATATAAAGTGTTGGTCCCGTGTTTCATGAGCTGAATTAAAAGATCCCCGAACATTTCCATATGCACAAAAAGCTTGTTTCTCACATTTTTTGTACACATTTGTTTACATCCCTGTTAGTGAGCATTTCTCCTTTGCCAAGATAATCCATCCACCTGACAAACAGCTGATTAAACAGCATTATCATTACACAGGTGCACCTTGTGCTGGGGACAATAAAAGGCCACTCTAAAAAGTGCAGTTTTGTCACACAACACAATGCCACCGATGTCTCAAGTTTTGAGGGATTGTGCAATTGGCATGCTGACTCCAGGAATGTCCACCAGAGCTGTTGCCAGAGAATTGAATGTTCATTTCTCTACCATAAGCCGTCTCCCATGTTGATTTAGAGAATTTGGTAGCACGTCCAACCGACCTCACAACCTCAGACCACGCGTATGGCGTTGTGTGGGTGAGCAGTTTGCTGATGTCAACGTGAACATAGTGCCCCATGATGGCGGTGTGGTTATGGTATGTGCAGGCATTAGCTACAGACAACGAACACAATTGCATTTTATCGATGGCAATTTCAATTCACAAAAAATCCTGTGCTGAGATCCTGGTGCCCATTGTGAGGACTGTAACTCTGCAAAATCAATGACATTTTTGAATGTTGCGTTTATATTTTTGTTCAGTGTGTAAATATACTGTTAATTATTAAAACAAAACACATTAAAAAAATGCAATCAAAAACAATTAGCTAAAAATGACTAACATTTCCAAAAATGTACAGGAGCAATTTGTGTTGCTTCCTTTACGGTGCCATGGCAACCCCAAAAAAACATCAGGCTTTGGTTGTGGTAAGGAAATGTGTTCTACCTGGTTTATAAACTGATACAAGTTTTATAAATCATCTGGAATCCATCAGACCATTCCCCAAAATAGAAGTGAGGGAGTTAACACTTCCGGGCACTCCGGGCCATTGGTTTTCTATTAGGACTTCCTTCCATACAGCTGAGTCATGCTAAATCGATAGTCCCTTTCATTTCTCAGTCATTCTACTACCTACTGCTCAGACCATCGTCCAATGCACACACCGATCACTCCTAATGACATGATCTTTACTGCTGTACCATCCTCCTCCTGCCTCTCCTTGTCCTCCTCCACCCATCTGTCAACGGAGGGGGAACCTGTCACTTAGGGAGCGTCCTCTCTCCTCTCCCTCACCCCGCCCTCTTCCCCCCACTCGCGGCTGTAGCATTCGATCAGCTCCTGTTGGTTTCAACAGGCGGTTGAGGGGGGGGGATGGATGGAGAGAGAGAGGATGGGAGGAGGAGGGAATGAGGGACTGAGAAAGGGAGAGGATTTATGCTGGGGGGGCTAGGGTCAGTTTGTTATATCTGGAGTACACCTATCCGGTGTCCTGTGTGAATTTAAGTATCCTCTCTCTAATTCTCTCTTTCTCTCTTTCTTTCTCTCTCGGAGGACCTGAGCCCTAGGACCATGCCTCAGGACTACCTGACTCCTTGCTGTCCCCAGTCCACCTGGCCGTGCTGCTGCTCCAGTTTCAACTGTTCTGCCTGTGATTATTATTATTTGACCATGCTGGTCATTTATGAACATTTGAACATATTGGCCATGTTCTGTTATAATCTCCACCCGCACAGCCAGAAGAGGACTGGCCACCCCACATAGCCTGGTTCCTCTCTAGGTTTCTTCCTAGGTTTTGGCCTTTCTAGGGAGTTTTTCCTAGCCACTGTGCTTCTACACCTGCATTGCTTGCTGTTTGGGGTTTTAGGTACAGCACTTTGAGATATCAGCTGATGTACGAAGGGCTATATAAATACATTTGATTTGATTTGATTTTGATTTAATTGAGGGAGAGGGATTGAGAACATAGAGATGGACAGAGAGAAAAAGAGTGGACATAGAGATGGACAGAGAGAGAGAGAGAGGGACATAGAGATGGATGGAGAGAGGGGAATAGGATGGAGAGAGAGAGAGAGGGGACATAGAGATGGATGGAGAGAGAGGGGACATAGAGATGGATGGAGAGAGAGGGGCAGGGGAGCTTCATTAGCTGATGTCCGTCCATGACCTCTGTGACCCCAGACCACTATCAGTGTGGCCAATGTTCTCAGCCATTAACTAAACAAGCAGGTTACATTACAGACCCAGCACTCGGCCCCACGCCAACACTCTCTCTCTCTCTCTCTCACTCTCAAGCTGGTCAAAACAGAGTTGGAAATATTGTAGTTGTGGAGAAATGTCCCTATAACTTCTATAGGTCTAGATTTTAGTTTTAGAGCATTGTTGTAACATGTTCTTATAGTGAAGCTGGTCTTTTGATGGCTGAAATAAAGTCATCAGCCATCTTTATTCTAGTATGTTTGTTTTAGCTTTAGACAGCTTGTGTGCCTTCTGTTGAACATTTGGAAGAAGCTCTTACCAGCCCTCGCTTTGCCACTGCTCTGTCAGTCTCTTCCTTCACTGCTCTTTCATTTCCTGTCCTTCTCCACTCCCTCCTAGTCCTTTGAGGACAGCAGGCCTGAAGCCCATAGCAGGCATTTCTGAAAAACCCTCTCATTCTCAGCACACAAAGAACTCTTCAGTCAGTTCTTCTCCCTGGACGACCTATCCCATCTTGCACTGAGGCTGCTTGCCAATAAACTGGGCCCACCATTACTGATATGAGCCAAGCCCACAGAAGAGTTGTAAAATGTTTAGTGCTGATGATGTTACTTTGAGACACAATGATGGACAATGAACACACACACACACACACCAATACCACCCAACATCATCCACATTAAAATCGATAGGAGACAGTTAATGGTGCATTATGGGCTGCTGTTGTGTATGAAAGATAATAAAGCAAGTGTTTTCTTCCTTTAAGTGACCTAATGCTTGGCCAAACCGAGTTCCAATGAGCCCTCGTAAAAATGTAATTTCCTCTTATTTACAGTGCAAGCTGTAAAAGTGGGGCGCACCCACAGAATGTAGAAAAGACTCATACTTTATTCATGAATATGACTGAAGAGACTGTGTCTGCAGAGAGAGAGAGAGAGACATATGGTGACTGATTTGAAATGTTTACCCCTTCCACGGACACTGTGGCATTTACATTTACAAAAGCATACAAAATGCCTAGTCGTATTGTTTTGTAGTCTGCTGATAGGATGGTAAGAAGGTGTGATGACGTCAATACATATAGTGGTTGATGAGTGTTCCAGAAGCAGGAATGGAGCCCTGGTGTGGTGCAGAATTTGTAGCAGTTGACGTGTCTCTGTTCTTCACAGTATCCGTTCGGAGACAAGCTCGTCCAGACTCCCGGGTACAGGAGACCAAACACACCTAGTTTAGAAGGGCATCAGCATACTTCACCGGGAACCCACCAGGGGAAGATGAGAGGCAACACACCACTAGATTGCCAGTCTACAGGTATGAGTGGAGGACAGAGGAGCCTCTTAAAGAAGAAGTTACAGGTCTGTGAGAGCCAGAAATCTTGCTTATTTGTAAGTGACCAAATGCTTATTTTCCACAAAATTTTGGTCTGTCATAGTTGAAGTGTACCTATGATGAAAATTACAGGTCTCTCTCATCTTTTTAAGTGGGAGAACTTGCACAATTGGTGGCTGACTAAATACTTTTTTTGCCCCACTGTATGTGATCCCAGCGGGAATTGAACTCACAACCTTGGCGTTGCCACGCTCTTACAAACTGATCTACACAAGACCTCTTTCCTTTAATACAGACAGTCCATCCATGCCCACATTAGATGAGTCTGTCACAGGCAACAACTACTGCTGGAGCATCCAAGACTGCTCCAAAGTCAATCTCAAAGATGTTTTGTGTAACACTCTGTTTTCATATGGAACCCATTTTCCTCAGTCTGTCAAATCAAATGTGTCACATGCGCCAAATACAACAGGTACCAGACCGTATGTTCTGAATACAACAGGTACCAGACCTTATGTGCTGAATACAACAGGTACCAGACCTTATGTGCTGAATACAACAGGTACCAGACCTTATGTGCTAAATACAACAGGTACCAGACCTTATGTGCTGAATACAACAGGTACCAGACCTTATGTGCTGAATACAACAGGTACCAGACCTTATGTGCTGAATACAACAGGTACCAGACCTTATGTGCTGAATACAACAGGTACCAGACCTTATGTGCTAAATACAACAGGTACCAGACCTTATGTGCTAAATACAACAGGTACCAGACCTTATGTGCTGAATACAACAGGTACCTTACCGTGAAATGCTTAACTTACAAGCCCTTAGTCTGTTACATAAGTGCCGTCTCTCTGTCTGAAATCACTTTGCCCCCTGGGGAGTTTCACCTTTCTTTCTGATGGGTAATGGTATATGTGACAATCAGGTTGCAGTGTGATTCTACCTGTGACGATCATCCTAGTCTGACAATCACTTATTGTAATTGCACTTCTCTGAAGACTTCAAGAAAGTGGAAAACCAGAGTTTTTGATATGGTGTCCGTGCATGGATCATTTTTTTAAAAGTATATTAATATATGATATTATTAGATTAAAATGTAACTCTGCAGTCTTTCATAAAAAAATGGCATCACTTCTGTAAAGGAACATCATAACTAATCCATGGATGCAGTTTTATTTGTACACAATTGTAAATGAATGTACGATTGTAAATGAATGTATGATTGTAGGAATACCTAGGATAGGATAAAGTAATCCTTCTCACCCCCCCTTAAAAGATTTAGATGCACTATTGTAAAGTGGCTGTTCCACTGGATGTCTTAAGGTGAACGCACCAATTTGTAAGTCGCTCTGGATAAGAGCATCTGCTAAATGACTTAAATGTAAAAAATGTAATTGTAAAATAAATGTACGATTGTAAATGAATGTACGATTGTAAATGAATGTACGATTGTAAATGAATGTACGATTGTAAATGAATGTACGATTGTAAATGAATGCTCACCGAAAGTGTTCTGAGGTTAATCTGAAGATATTTTGAGATGAATCTGAATAGTCTGAAGTTTTCAGTATTGGGGTTCATCAATGAGATTAAATCCATCAACATAATGCACTTTTAATAGCAGCATTATGATGTAATAGCGACTGAATAATGAACATAGAACACATCCATAGCCTTGTATCTCCATCAACCTAGATTGGATGGAGGTCTATCATATTAACTATTTATCTATTTGTGACGAATGTAGGTGTATGGAATTTCAACTAAATTCATGTAAGAGATTTAGAATTGTCTGCTGTTTGGTTTTAGCTGATGTTTACATGGGACAGGTTACTGTGACTTCCCATCAGTCTTAAACTGTATCCGTCTTAAGTATCAGGAAGGACACGGTGTACATCATTTCAACTTAATTCATGTTTTGGGATTGTATACATCATCGAGAAGACTAAATAATACGATACAAGTTCCCGTAAGTGTATTTTTTACGTACTAACTTAGAAATGCTGAAATAAGAGCCACTAAACAAATGCAAAATCAACTGAAAATACTTTAATAAATATATTGTATGTTCTGAAACTGTGTTAAGAAATGTGATGTCCGTGTTCTTAAACTCTCTGTCTGGCTAAAGGGGTTATTGGGGGATGCATTGAATGTTATGTTTTCGTGTATATCAAATCTATGGTACAACAAAAACAACAGGTTTTTTTTGGGGGGGGGGATTATAGCCAGACATTCTTTATAATGAATCTAACACTCTCTTGTTTTTAACTTGGTTGTGCTGCTTGACTTGCAGGAAATGTACAATATTTCATGTTTAACAGGCTAGAATCGATCTAACGGTTTTGGTGAAATGAAGCATGAGAGCTGAGGGTTTTTTCCCGGTTGTCAGGGGATTCTTCGCATGCAGAATTGGATGAATTAAATTAGATTCATGGTGATGAATAGTCTCTGGTAAGAGACATGTGTTCCGCCCCCAATAGCACCATATTCCTTATGTACATTACGTTTGATGACTGCCCTGTTAAAAGTACTGCACTAAATAGGGAGTAGAGGGCCATTTTGGGATGTAACATTTAAAGTCTGTACCTCAGACTTGATCGAATATACCAGAGCAAACCTGTGTTGTTACCACCAGAGGCATGTCTTCTACATGCATTTAGCTCTGAATACCACAAACCAACACATGAATGGTGACCTACTTGTTGCTTAATCCAGGCATGTTAGATAGAAGACAGGCATGAAGCGTGACCGGGAGAGTATCAGAAGGCTGACAATTACAAATCAATGTGTGAAGAAAAGATGTCCAGAAAGAAGCACCTGCTAAATCCAGTAGCCTCTGGGTCTTCTCTCCACAGGCAGTGTGGAACACATATCTGAAATGAGCAATGGACTCTGGGTAGGAGTCAGTCTACATCTGGGCTGGTCTGGTATTTAGAATACCTGCCGACATGGACTGGCAAGGAAGTCCATGGAGCCTCTAGGTGAATATTTAGGTATTTCTCAGTTCATCTTACTCACTTCCTCGCATCGTCTCAACTCATTCTCAAACTGCATTGAAGGAATAGGTCAGAGGGGTGAAACCTTGAGAAGAGAGGATGGAAGGAAGGGAAGAAGAATTGAGAAATTGCAGAGTTTACATCTTGGCTGATCTTGTCCCCAGGCTATTGGGCAGAAGTGTTTGGTTAGGCGGTTGAAAAATACCCGACGACAGTACTAGCGAGTACATCCATGGTAGCCTGGTCCCAGATCTGTCTGTGCTGCATGTACACACTTGCGGCATGATAATGACCATAGGTGTTGGCAAGACAGCAGAAACCATAATGGGATTAGTCCAAGGTGAGAGAATGGCTCTAGAAGATTTGAGAAATGGTGGTTGATTATATCTTTGTGTCTTTTTCAGCAAATTAGTAAACCATATCATTAGAATTAGAATAGTACTATTCTATCTCTATTGAGCAAATTTTCAAGAAACAAGATGCCCAAATATTGGAAGCCCTTGAAATAAAAAATCCAGCACGTTCAGTTACCGGGGGCAGAGTGGAAGAGTTATGCCAGACCCGTGGGCAAACTGTACCCCCACTCTGTGATGGTAGTTGTAGGAAAATCCTTTAGGCAAACAGAATGGTTATGAATTAGCTACGGCTCCAGGTTTTATTGGAAGATTTCCATTTTCCTAAGCCTGTGTGTAATGACTACTACTTCCCTCAGAGTAACCAAAGCCTTCGAGGGGGAAACACAAGTGCATAATGCAGCCTACTTTTTTTTTTAAAGATAAGAAAATGCCAGAGTTCAATACATTTCTCCCTATGAAGTGATTAAACATATGCAAAGGAAGGATAAACCAAGATCCTTTTAGTGAAACCGTTCACAAAAAATAATGAATGCTCAAAATTCTATGCTGCAAAACGTACAACATTTCGGAGAAAAAGACTAAATGCCTCTGCAATGCAAGAGGAGATTTCAGTTTTCACTCCCCCGGACCAAACGGTGTAAGATGATGATTGGGGTCTCATTCTGTTTCGTTGTGACCGGAGCTGCCGATGGATTATTCATGTTATTGCCTGCCTCCCCGATGCTCAATAGCACTTTAAAGCCCAGACATAAATGAAGTCAATGGGAGGTAAATAACACGGAAGAGTTAAAAGGAGCGACTAAGTAAGGGACAGGTACACTGGGGCCTCAATGTCAGGTAATAGGAAGCTATAGCTTTGCCATCCTCAGTTGTATGTAATATGTATGGGTAGTGTGAGGTACAAGGTAATCTCACTATTAAAAGGACATAAATCCTCTTTCATGCTCTCTGTTTCGCTACTAAACTGACGGAAGTCAACTTGTGTTGTTCGTTCTACCATCAAAACACAAGACTGCACATTACTGTTAAAGGGACTTTGTATTTTTGAAGAAAAGTGTATATATTATGAATGCAATGCTGTTAAGTCATGTCAGAGTTTTCATCTTCATGGGCATATTTTGGACGGTCAAATAGAGCGAGATGTATAAAAAAACACCTCTTCCCACCAACACTTCTCTCTGGGAAGAGATGGAGTCTTGTTAGGTGGAGAAAGAGAGAGCTCCCTGCCAGCTATGTGTCTTGTTGAGTTGTCAGTTAGCTAAACTGAGCTTGCCAAAGTGACTAAAGGGAGAGGAGAGATGAGGGAACGGGGAGACTTTGTCACAGCCAGACGTGGAGAAAGGAAATGGGTTCTCTCCACAGCACATCCGTCTCTCTCTTTCTCTCCTTCCCTTCTATCCCTCTCGCTCCAAGCCAAGTAGGATATCGTTTGAAGAGAGAATAGTTTAGATCAATAATACATTACATAGCGCTGCAGAGATCGGTAGAATTGTGCTGGTATGTCATGGCTTGCAACAATTATTATAATTTAACGTAGGACATTAGCTATGGATTGATTGCATCCCAAATGGCACCCTATTGCCAATGGGCCCTGGTCAAAAGAAGTGCACTTAATAGGGAATAGGGTGCCATTTGGGACACCGATACATTTACCTTCATGCATTTAGCTGTGCATGGTTCCTTCTGTAACCTAATGTAATGTTGAACTGGGACCCTTCTACAGTAAGCAAGGAAATGTGTGATATGCATATGCAAATGAGATGAAATGGTCTGTTCAGGGAGTGCATGTAGATCTCATCTCACCATGAGGAGGGCTGGTCCAGTTCAAAGTGCACTGGTTTGTGAATAAAACAAGGTTTAATGGCAACCCTGTCCATTCCCTTCTTCACTGATCTTTGTATGGTCTTTAAAATGGGGTTGGATATTGTATCTGTCTTCAGTTTAGTTGTAGTTCACCTCTTTTCCTTGCAAAATCTCCTCCACCACTCTTATCTATGCTCCTCAATCCAATATTTAGTTGTATTTCACTTCTTTTCCTCGCAAAATCTCCTCCTCCACTCTTATCTATGCTCCTCAATCCAATATTTAGTTGTATCTCTACAGTTCAGATAAGCAATTTAGATGAAGTTATTGGATTTAAGGTGTTCAGTTGTTCTTGGGAAGGGTCAAAGGCCGATCTTTTTCACTTCACGCAAGTTACCTATCGACTAGAGTATTTGCCATTCAATGTTTTTATCGATTTTAAAGGTTCTCTTAATTTATTCATCAGATAACGAAGGCGAACTAGATAAATGACAAATTGCCCAACAGTATCGACAAATATTCCATCCATAGACTACCTGGGGAGCACAAGTTTCTCTCTTTCCTCGCTTTGGTTGGCCATAAACTAGAACTGATAAAGCTTTGACATTGACCAAATGGCTTTGAGCTGAGACTTCCCTCCACTGTCACTTTATATAGGCCTCCATCCACTGTCCCTTCATATAGGCCACCCTTCACTGTCCCTTTACATAGGCCTCCCTCCACTGCCACTTCGTATAGGGCTTTGAGCTGAGGCCTCCCTCCACTGTCCCTTTACATAGGCCTCCCCCCACTGTCCCTTTACATAGGCCTCCCTCCACTGTCCCTTTACATAGGCCTCCCTCCACTGTCCCTTTACATAGGCCTCCCCCCACTGTCCCTTTACATAGGCCTCCATCCACTGTCCCTTCATATAGGCCTCCCTCCACTGCCACTTCGTAGAGGGCTTTGAGCTGAGGCCTCCCTCCACTGCCACTTCGTATAGGGCTTTGAGCTGAGGCCTCCCCCCACTGTCCCTTTACATAGGCCTCCCTCCACTCCACTTCGTATAGGGCTTTGAGCTGAGGCCTCCCCCCACTGTCCCTTTACATAGGCCTCCCCCCACTGTCCCTTTACATAGGCCTCCCTCCACTGCCACTTCGTATAGGGCTTTGAGCTGAGGCCTCCATCCACTGTCCCTTCATATAGGCCTCCCTTCACTGTCCCTTTACATAGGCCTCCCTCCACTGTCCCTTCATATAGGCCTCCCTTCACTGTCCCTTTACATAGGCCTCCCTCCACTGCCACTTCGTATAGGGCTTTGAGCTGAGGCCTCCCCCCACTGTCCCTTTACATAGGCCTCCCCCCACTGTCCCTTTACATAGGCCTCCCTCCACTGCCACTTCGTATAGGGCTTTGAGCTGAGGCCTCCCCCCACTGTCCCTTCATATAGGCCTCCCTTCACTGTCCCTTTACATAGGCCTCCCTCCACTGTCCCTTCATATAGGCCTCCCTTCACTGTCCCTTTACATAGGCCTCCCTCCACTGCCACTTCGTAGAGGGCTTTGAGCTGAGGCCTCCCTCCACTGTCCCTTTACATAGGCCTCCCTCCACTGTCCCTTCATATAGGCCTCCCTTCACTGTCCCTTTACATAGGCCTCCCTCCACTGCCACTTCGTAGAGGGCTTTGAGCTGAGGCCTCCCTCCACTGTCCCTTCATATAGGCCTCCCTCCACTCCACTTCGTAGAGGGCTTTGAGCTGAGGCCTCCCTCCACTGTCACTTCGTATAGGGCTTTGAGCTGAGGCCTCCCCCCACTGTCCCTTTACATAGGCCTCCCCCCACTGTCCCTTTACATAGGCCTCCATCCACTGTCCCTTTACATAGGCCTCCCTCCACTGCCACTTCGTAGAGGGCTTTGAGCTGAGGCCTCCCCCCACTGTCCCTTTACATAGGCCTCCATCCACTGTCCCTTTACATAGGCCTCCATCCACTGTCCCTTTACATAGGCCTCCCTCCACTGTCCCTTTACATAGGCCTCCCTCCACTGTCCCTTTACATAGGCCTCCCTCCACTGCCACTTCGTAGAGGGCTTTGAGCTGAGGCCTCCCTCCACTGTCCCTTCATATAGGCCTCCCTCCACTCCACTTCGTATAGGGCTTTGAGCTGAGGCCTCCCTCCACTCCACTTCGTATAGGGCTTTGAGCTGAGGCCTCCCCCCACTGTCCCTTTACATAGGCCTCCATCCACTGTCCCTTTACATAGGCCTCCCTCCACTGTCCCTTTAAATAGGCCTCCCTCCACTGCCACTTCGTAGAGGGCTTTGAGCTGAGGCCTCCCCCCACTGTCCCTTTACATAGGCCTCCATCCACTGTCCCTTCATATAGGCCTCCCTCCACTCCACTTCGTATAGGGCTTTGAGCTGAGGCCTCCCTCCACTCCACTTCGTATAGGGCTTTGAGCTGAGGCCTCCCTCCACTCCACTTCGTATAGGGCTTTGAGCTGAGGCCTCCCTCCACTCCACTTCGTATAGGGCTTTGAGCTGAGGCCTCCCTCCACTCCACTTCGTATAGGGCTTTGAGCTGAGGCCTCCCTCCACTCCACTTCGTATAGGGCTTTGAGCTGAGGCCTCCCTCCACTCCACTTCGTATAGGGCTTTGAGCTGAGGCCTCCCTCCACTCCACTTCGTATAGGGCTTTGAGCTGAGGCCTCCCTCCACTCCACTTCGTATAGGGCTTTGAGCTGAGGCCTCCCTCCACTCCACTTCGTATAGGGCTTTGAGCTGAGGCCTCCCTCCACTCCACTTCGTATAGGGCTTTGAGCTGAGGCCTCCCTCCACTCCACTTCGTATAGGCCTTTGACCTCATACTGTATGACTATGTTTAAAGCCTATTTTCTTTCAAACAGGAAAATAAGGAGGTTATTGCTCAGACATACAAGTTGCGCGACAAAATTGTCACCCTATACACTATACAGCGCACTACGTTTGACAAGAGTAGGGCACTATATAGGAAATAGGATGGCATTTGGGATGCATCCACACTCTCTCCCTCAGGGTTTTATGGTCCAATGGTACCAAATGTCAGCCTGATTCGTCATACAGAATGTAGCAGTTATACTCTCTCTATTACCTCACTTAAAATAGGTTATCAATCACTATTGATTTATTTGTTTTTACTGATGAAGTAGCTCGTCAATGAGTCACCTCCAGTCCTGATGCTCTGGGATGCTGTTAGAGAACAATATACTCCATGATTCAATATTTGCTGCTGTCTTGATTGCAATGTCATTGAGGGCCTGAACTGCAAAACAACACAAATATATGAATAGATGGATAGTGTGAGCGATTTATTCCTGTCACGTGTTACCAGGATGTGTTTTATACCACAGGGTGTCTGGCAGAGTAGCCAACAGAAGGAGATAAAATGGCATTGCCTTGTCAAAATACCAACTGTGTTTCGACAATGGGTTTTACAACACTATTTTTATAGAACGTGTGTGTGCGTGTGTGTGTGTTGAGCTATGGAAGCGTGGGCCCTAGCCATGGCCCATGTCTGTTTAGTTTGCTCAACAGGATGGCAGCTGGTGGCTTTGGCTGTTGGGTGCTGTGCCTGGACCATGGGCTAGGCAGAGTGGAGACTCACCATGGGCTAGGTAGAGTGGTGACTCACTGTGGACTGGCCAAAAGGCAGACATGGGCTAGGCAGAGTGGAGACTCACCATGGGCTAGGTAGAGTGGTGACTCACTGTGGACTGGACAAAAGGCCGACATGGGCTAGGCAGAGTGGAGACTCACCATGGGCTAGGTAGAGTGGTGACTCACTGTGGACTGGCCAAAAGGCAGACATGGGCTAGGCAGAGTGGAGACTCACCATGGGCTAGGTAGAGTGGTGACTCACTGTGGACTGGACAAAAGGCCGACATGGGCTAGGCAGAGTGGAGACTCACCATGGGCTAGGTAGAGTGGTGACTCACTGTGGACTGGCCAAAAGGCAGACATGGGCTAGGCAGAGTGGAGACTCACCATGGGCTAGGTAGAGTGGTGACTCACTGTGGACTGGACAAAAGGCCGACATGGGCTAGGCAGAGTGGAGACTCACCATGGGCTAGGTAGAGTGGTGACTCACTGTGGACTGGCCAAAAGGCAGACATGGGCTAGGCAGAGTGGAGACTCACCATGGGCTAGGTAGAGTGGTGACTCACTGTGGACTGGACAAAAGGCCGACATGGGCTAGGCAGAGTGGAGACTCACCATGGGCTAGGTAGAGTGGTGACTCACTGTGGACTGGCCAAAAGGCAGACATGGGCTAGGCAGAGTGGAGACTCACCATGGGCTAGGTAGAGTGGCGACTCACTGTGGACTGGCCAAAAGGCAGACATGGGCTAGGCAGAGTGGAGACTCACCATGGGCTAGGTAGAGTGGTGACTCACTGTGGACTGGCCAAAAGGCAGACATGGGCTAGGCAGAGTGGAGACTCACCATGGGCTAGGTAGAGTGGTGACTCACTGTGGACTGGCCAAAGGGCAGACATGGGCTAGGCAGAGTGGAGACTCACCATGGGCTAGGTAGAGTGGTGACTCACTGTGGACTGGCCAAAAGGCAGACATGGGCTAGGCAGAGTGGAGACTCACCATGGGCTAGGTAGAGTGGTGACTCACTGTGGACTGGCCAAAGGGCAGACATGGGCTAGGCAGAGTGGAGACTCACCATGGGCTAGGCAGAGTGGTGACTCACATGTGGACTGGCCAAAGGGCAGACATGGGCTAGGCAGAGTGGAGACTCACCATGGGCTAGGCAGAGTGGTGACTCACATGTGGACTGGCCAAAGGGCAGACATGGGCTAGATAGACAGAATGGAGACATGCCCTATGCCTGTAGCCTGGGCTCGTCAGACTGGAATCAATGACTGGATTATGGTTTAGCCAGAGTTACCCTGGATAATGATATCCAGATGACATATGTCATCCTTGCCACATGCCATCATCACTGAGACTCTGTTGTGTACAGTGTGCTCTTTATTGTTCCCGCTCTGTAGTATCTGTGAAGAGAGTTTCGCTATCTTTAAAAACAAGCACGTCACCATATGTTTTTGGCCAATCCAAATTGGAAATCTATTAGTTACAGCTCAATATCACTCGTATCTGGCAACATCAACACTCTCATATACTGAATGTCATTTTGATTGTGTTTATTTTAATTGTTTTATTTAACCTTAATTTAGCTAGGTAAGTCAGTTAATAACAAATTCTTATTTACAATGACGGCCAGAAGGCAAAAGGCCTCCTGCGGAGATGGGGGCTGGGATTAAAAATTAAAAATACATTTCAAATATAGGACAAAACACACATAACGACAAGACACACCACAACACTACATAAATAGAGACCTAAAGACAACAACATAGCATGGCAGCAACACATGACAACATAGCATGGCAGCAACACATGACAACACGGCATGGCAGCAACACATGACAACACAGCATGGCAGCAACACATGACAACACAGCATGGCAGCAACACATGACAACACAGCATGGCAGCAACACATGACAACATAGCATGGCAGCAACACATGACAACACAGCATGGCAGCAACATATGACAACATAGCATGGCAGCAACACATGACAACACAGCATGGCAGCAACACATGACAACACAGCATGGCAGCAACACATGACAACACAGCATGGCAGCAACACATGAACACACAGTAAGTCCTCCCTTCCACGTAACCCTCTCTCTTCTTCCCTTTGAACTCGTAATGAATCCTATTGTTCACAAGAGCACATACAGAAGCTACTTTCCCAATGCCACCCTATTCCCTTTATAGTTATGGTGGAAATTACAAGATTATATTATAATACTTTTATTGCATCAAATGGTTGTTTTATGCAACAGAATAGAGGGTTCTTATAACTCTATTGTGTCTGTGTGAACTGAAAGTGGGCCTCTGGGAGATAACACTGACAGGAGATTTACGATGTCTTTCGGGATAACGCATTCCAGAGCATGAGTTAATGTTTCTGTTCTATACGGTACCAGGGAGACATGGCTCCAGTATGGAGTTGGGGGGCCAGATACTGGTCTCTACACAGTGAGAACTACTTTCACAGCAGATACTGTCTGCTGTGAATTATAAGTATCTTTCATACAAATCTTAACCTTGTGACCCATTTCATACATCTGTTGTGTGTCATGTAGACTGAAGGAGTATGGACTTTGCTTTAAAATGCTGTGGCCCAAATCCGCTCGTTGAGTTCTCAGTGATCACCTCCAGGGGTGGATACCGACCAGCTCCATTACTGCAGTAATTAAATAATACAGTTTGATTGTTTTGAAGAAATCTAAGTCTCTCCTTTTGTTTACAATAAATCCACCACAATTGTGTTGACGAGGATGGGATAAGTAACTTCATTTTGCTGATTGTTCCCAGTGAAATCCAGGTTAACCGTGCAGGGGGGGGTGGGGGTTGCATTAGATGCAACCAGAGGAAAGTCACTCTCCGCTATTTGGAGAAGATCGGATTCCCACCTGGCTGGGAGCGTTAGCTGAATGGATACATCATTTCGAACAGAATTAGATTAAGGATGAGATTGGTTTCTTTTAATAATTGAACTTGAAAGTGTACAGAATTAATAGAACTGATTAGACATTGACGGAACACTTAAGTGATGAAAAGATAATAAAAAATAAAAACAATATCTAAAAAATAACAAATGCCCCGGTTGAGGGTACACTCAGCGTGAGGTCTTCCTTAAGAGTAACACAGCTGGGGTAACTAGCAGGACTGAGGTGAGTTGATAGGAGTGTTCTTAAGTGAGGTATCCTTGAATGTGATTGTTAATTAGCCAGTTGCGGGCTACCAAAGTCCAGATCCGTGGTACTGGTTTGATCACAATAGGATTGGTGAGGTTAATGTATTGAACGAAGAACGAGAGTGCAGGTGACACCTTGTAATACTAGGAATATAATGAGATGCAATTTAAACAATGTAATGTATGTAGGTTTTGAGTTTGTATCTTTAATGGATCATTTGATAAAGATGATGTTTAAGCAAAATTAAACTGTCTACACAGTCTGGGCAATTGTCTCAGAAACTGATTGGAGTGTGCCCACTTTTGGTTAACTTACCCTAACGATGTAAGTATCAAACGCTTATTGGATTTTCTCGATCTGGGTTCTACATTTAAAATAAAACTGCCCTTAAGGCCTGAATTTTTTATTTATTTTAATTTTCTTCCCAGTACGAAAGGAGTTGCTAGATTTATTGAATAAACCTTTTTCCATAAAGTTAGAGCGAATTAAGATGGAATCTCGATGTATCTTATAACGTCGTACAAAGCCTAGAGTATCCATCAAACTAATTATCATTGCGGGATTAATGTGATGTAGTACAGTAATTGAATTATGTTGCATGAAAAAACATTTTTTTTTGTTGCTTTTATTAAAAAGCGCAAGATCTGTTTCCTAGTCAATGTATGTCGATTTAACTCGTTGACTGCTAATCTATTCATTTTGCGCATGTGAGAATCTCTGCGGAGAAATGCTTGGACCTTTAATTAAGGCTATTTTCTGGGAATTGTGTCGTTATTATGTGCCAGATGTTAAGACTACAAACCTCGTAATTGGGTTATTTGCTGGATTTCTTCGTCATTTCAATAGCATTGGGTATATGTTATTGACTAAAATCTGTGTTTCTGATTATAATTCAACTACTGGCATTTTTTGCCTTTAACAGATATGGCCGCCAGTGTTTGTTTAAGATATAAACTGAACGTTTTAACAGCTTGCTTGGTTCAAATTGAAAGGCTAATTGTCACGTCCTGACCGTAGTTCCTTTTTTAGTTTGGTCAGGACGTGAGTTGGGGTGGGCATTCTATGTGTTGTTCTATGTTTTTGTATTTCTGTGTTTGGCCTGGTATGGTTCCCAATCAGAGGCAGCTGTTTATCGTTGTCTCTGATTGAGAACCATACTTAGGCAGCCTGTTTTCCCACTATGATTTGTGGGTAGTTGTTTTCTGTGTCTGTGTTTTACCATAAAGAACTGTTTCGGTTTTCATTTATTTGTCTTGTTCTTTTTGTATTCAGTGTTCGGTTATTTCAAAAAATATGGACACTTATCACGCTGCGCATTAGTCCGATCTTTCCTACTCCTCCTCAGAAGAGGAGGAAAACCGTCACACTAATTTATTCAACATAAATAGCGAGGCGATTTCGATGCAATACGTTGTCTGTTGCCTAAATGGTCTGCCGGAATAACATTGAGAATGGAGTCGTATTTAAATAACTGAATCAACGAAGAGACAGTTACCTAGATCTGATGAGTTCTAAGAATAGCGGATAGGCAATTAGCTGTGCCCACCGAAATGTATTTTCTTCTTCTTATGGATTGACAGATGTATTTTATAAATTTGGCGCATTACATGTTACTTTTAAAGTCTTAGACATTTCATAAGTGTGAAGCCGAAAGAGAAGAGAAAGTTGTCAAGTTTGTTTTTAACCTTACAATAGAGGTAAGCGCAGAACATTGTTTGAGAATGGGTTATATTTTTTTCTTACTGGTAAGAGTAGAAGAGTTAGTCGTGCTCGCTGGGCTATATATCGGGCTGTAAGGGATTCAGTGGGACATTTGCAGAGGTCTGAATAGTTGAATCGGAAACGTTCAGTGATAATTTCTGATTAATGTTGCTGAGTTTTAGAGTTTAGGTAACAGCAGTGAATTTAAGCAGGAAGTTAATGTGCTCTAACATTATAATCTGTTTCCATTACATGGAACAATGTCCTGTCATTAAAGTGGATTGCAGTTTGAGTTTATTTTATTTTTACAGGGACATTAATCAACGTTTCAGTACAAGTGGCGGTTTTAGCCATCTGGCTAATTTTCAGTCCCTGGGCAGGCTATTAAAAACAATTACAATAACAATACAGACAATCAAGGAGCAGAGAGCAACACGCAGAGCAACACGCAGAGCAACACGCAGAGCAACACGCAGAGCAACACGCAGAGCAACACGCAGAGCAACACGCAGAGCAACACGCAGAGCAACATAGAACAAGCAACACATAGCACGCAAAAAGCAACAAATACAAAATACATAAAAGCAACAAAGTGTTTCCACGCCTCACCAGCTACAGACGACATGGAAAGCGGCAATACACAGTTTGGGATTATTTTCACTAGTCTGATTGGCCTTTAGCCATGTCTTCATGTTATTTCTGAGCTGGTTGAGTTCTCCGCGGTCACCTTCAGGGGTGGTTACCGACCAGCTTCATTACTGCACTAAATAAATAATACAGTTTGATTGTTTTGAAGAAATCTAAAAGTCTCTCCTTTTGATTATAATAATTCCACCACATAGTGCTCTACTTTTGACCAGTGCCCATAGGTCTCTGGTCAAAAGTAATGCCCTATATAGGGAATAGTGTGTCATTTGGGACGTAATAACACAGAGGTTGCTTCCATGACTATCCGTGGAGCTCAACTTGTGTGTGGAACTTTTAATTGTTTTTTTTCCTGTGCGCCTGACAGCTGCCTGAACATGATGGATTGGCCTCAGTACTCATCTCAGACGCTCCCAAAAGGACAATCTTCCCGGATACCTTGAAGAATATTTACGGTCAAATGAGAACGTTCGGGATGTATGAGTGGTGTTAGCAATGAGTGAGTCAGTAGAGAAAAGGCAGACGCTATGATGGAGAGGCTTGTTTTGGTAGACTTCAGGCTTGGCTGTACAGTGGGAAAATGTCACTTAGTCGAATGGGAGAGAGTCCATAAAAAAGTATTGGAGAGGTAAACCCTTGAGTACACCGTGCTGCCTGTTTCTAAGCCCTGTCTCTACGTACATCAAAGTAACAATGACACAGAGAGACTGTGGTGGAATTCTAAAATGAACCGGGGATTAGACCCATTATGAAATGTATGATTTTAGAATCCAGAATGCAATGACATGCTTCCTTGTGTTCTACTGATTCTGGGGATTCTAGCTGGAATGTACACTATATACAAAAGTTTGTGGACATCCCTTCAAATTAGTGGATTCGGCTATTTCAGCCACACCCTTTGCTGACAGGTGTATAAAATCAAGCGCACAGCCATAGACTCTCCATAGGATAAAAAACTGGCAGTAGATTGGCCTTACTGAAGAGCTCAGTGACTTTCAACGAGGCTCTGTCACCTTTCCAACAAGTCAGTTGGTAAAATGTCTGTCTTGCTAGAGTCAACTGTATGTGCTGTTATTGTGAAGTGGAAACGTCTAGGAGTAACAACGGCTCAGGCGTGAAGTGGTAGGCCATACAAGCTCACAAAACGAGACTGCAGAGTGCTGAAGCGCGTAGCGTGTAAAATCATCTGACCTCGGTTGCAACACTCACTACCGAGTTCCAAACTGCCGCTGGAAGTGTTTTTCGGGAGCTTCATGAAATGGGTTTCCATGGCCGAGAAGCTGCACACAAGCCTAAGATCACCATGTGCAACGCCAAGCGCCGGCTGGAGTGGTGTAAAGTGCGCCACCATTGGACTCTGGAGCAGTGGAAACGTGTTCTTCGGAGTGATGAATCACGCTTGACTATCTGGCAGGAGAACGTTACCTGCGCCAATGCGTAGTGCCAAAGGTGAAAGTTTTGTGGAGGAGGAATAATGGCCTGGAGCTGTTCCAGTGAAAGGAAATCTTAACAGTGCAGCCTACAATGACATTCTGGAAAATTCTGTGCTTTGAACTTTGTGGCAACAGTTTGGGGAAGGCCCTTTCCTGTTTCAGCATGACAATGCCCCAATGCACAAAGCAACGTCCATACAGAAATGGTTTGTCGAGATCGGTGTGGAATAACTTGACTGGCCTGCACAGAGCCCTGACCTCCACCACATAGAACACCTTTGTGTTGAATTGGAACGCCGACTGCGAGCCAGGCCTAATCACCCAACATCAGTGTCCTACCTCACTAATTCTCTTGTGGCTGAATGGAGGCAAGTCCCCCGCAGCAATGTTCCAACATCTAGTGGAAAGCATTCCCAGAAGAGTGGAGGCTGTTATAGCAGCAATGTTCCAACATCTAGTGGAAAGTCTTCCCAGAAGAGAGGAGGCTGTTATAGCAGCAATGTTCCAACATCTATTGGAAAGCCTTCCTAGAAGAGTGGAGGCTGTTATAGCAGCAAAGAGGGAACAAACTCCATATTAATGCCCATGACTTTGGAATGAGATGTTTGATGAGCAGGTGTCCACATACTTTTGGTCATGTCGTGTATTTTAGCATACCATTTAAAGAACTGTATCATAGAGATAAACCTAGAACAAAAACTAATCAGAAAAGGAAACTAAATGCAATCTAAAGACGCAACGTAAAACGTGAAATATATAATGAGCAATTCTTTGTTGTTGTACCCAGTGAAATGCAACACAAATTGCTTTAGGAAAGATACATTCTTAATTTAATGTTCTTTTATTTCCAAAGGCACTTTCTTCCGCAGAAAGAAATAGCCTGAATCCCAAATTACACCCTATTCCCTCTGCACTGCACTACTTTGACAAGGGCCCATTGGGAATAGTGTGCTCAATAGGGAATAGGGTGCCATTTGGGATGCACTAAAGTCGGTCCTTCTTCAAAGCTCTCTCTGCCAAGTCATTATCATTATTTATGGTTGCTTGAAGGAATGGCAAATCTAATTTATTCCTGAGATGAGTGATATCATACGAGGTGTGTATGGATTACAGGAAGATTTGATAGCATATTTCTCAATAACAAAATACCCGCTCAGTCGCTTTGGTCCAATCCATGTGGGGTTTGTCAATTTAAACCAGAGTTAAAGGGTTGTTCCTCTTCTCAGTGTGAAAGCACAGGGGTGTGTTAAGGCATCAAACAGAAGGCAACAGGGAGCGACTACCTGAACTTGTCCAATAAGATACCCTTGTTTTTCTTTTCCGTTGCAAACTGTTTTGCGACGCTGTGCCCTGCCCTAATGAATACAGCCCACTAGTAGAGTATATGACTGGAGGAACAGACAGCCAGAGACCATTAAAGTGATTTCAGTGAAGCAGTGTTCTGTAGCTGACCCCCTGAACTGGCAGCATAATCAGCCATTATGGCAGTCTACCAGGTGGCATGGCATCCTTTACAATAGACAGACACACACAAACATATACACATTCTTGGGCTCTAACCAGGAAACAGGCAAGGCGCTGGATGACCTCTTTACAGTCTCTCTGGGGTCCAGTGGTCTACGTCGCTGGATGACCTCTTTATAGTCTCTCTGGGGTCCTGCGGTCTACGTCCAAAACAGCCAATCAGCCACTCCATAAACAGACACTATAGGTCCTTCGCAGCCAATCCCATTAGCTTCAGAACCTACCACCGTCCAATCATCCTTGCCTCATAATTCCATGCCAACCTGGCAGAGACCAGGGTCATCACAGTCACACTGGCACACATCACGGTCGGCAGGAATGAACCAATCCAAAGCCATCCAGGTTGAAAAGCCCCATTTGGACAAACAGCCCACTCTTTTCCTTGGCAACCATTTTATCCAGGAATAGAAAACAGTAAGGAAGCAAAGACCTGGCTCCTTTTTAGAAATCCCAAGTAGATACTCAATAATATTTTCACAATTCAGCCTAGTATCACAACGTTGACCTAGTCGTCCAGTCTAATCCACACAGTTTTCATCAATCCATAAACATGGATTTAAACAAACTTTTTAAAGGAAATTTCTGATGACTTTTCACCCGTGCTCCTAATTTGTATGCGTTACGTCATGCATGACATCGCCGGATAATTCTGTGTTCATAACGCCAGGTTCTTTAATAAAGTCTTGAAGGAACCATCCATGCTCCTGATTGCTCCAACTACTTTGTATTTCTCAAACCGCATTTCTTTAAAGGTCTAATATGTGATATAACTCTATTGTAGCAGAAAGACAACTATAAAAGTACTATAGTTATCAAGCTCCCATAATTGAATTAACCTGAACTAATAGAGCATGTTATATGTGCATGATTAAAATTTCACAGGATTAAGTCATTCAATGGGTGTTAGCGCACAGGAAACATACATTTACAAGAACTTAGAGCAGTTGGCTTAAACATACACTGATACACACACACACACACACACTGAAACACACACACACACACTTGGTCAATTTATGCTCAAGCCCACATCGTTACAATTTTATTGATTTCCCTTGAACACTTGTATCGGTAGAAAGTAGAACCAAATGGATTCCAAATGGCTGTTGGGGACAGGTAGAGGGAAATCCATGCATGTAACAGAGTGAAGTGTGCCAGAACCCTGAGGCGTTGTACTACTGGCCTGCTTTTAGTCCCTTGGTGATTGAGATCTACCCTCTTAATTGAAATCTGGTTGTTGCTGACATGGCAAGAGATTAATATTAGTTAGGTGTCTTCCAGTTAGATTTTAGTCAAGTTCATTTTGACATTGATGCAGTACTGCTTTGATCGTTGTCAAATACACTGACAGAGAGTGTCGGTGGAAATAAACAGTTGACCTTTAGATATTGTTTTCCTCATGGGGTTATGCAAGGAAACTGTGATGCGTATTACAAACGGTCATTTTCAAACATTGTGATCATTTACTATATTTCACATTATACAGGAATAATGCTTTGCTCAGATGGTGAATTTTTTTATAACTTTATAAATGGTTACACTTTAGATAATCAGGTTGTTAATGAATGTTTTATAAAGGACCTGTGAAGTTACATATTTCTGTGGTGAGAAGACATACAGACAACCACCATATGAGGTTGTAGGCCTATGTTGAGAGGTCTGTGGAGGTGTTGCTACCTCAGCCAACTGATTAAGGCTCCCTGAGCTCTTCAGACAACATCTCATTGGAGCCTAGTTGAGCTTTGATCTGAAAGCACACCAAAAATTAAGTCTATTATTAAATTCTTATTTACAATGACGGACTAGGAACAGTGGGTTAATTGCCTTGTTCAGGGACAAAATGACAGATTTTCACCTTGTCAGCTCGATGATTCGATTTAGCAATCTTTTGGATACTGGCCCAACACCCTAACCACTAGGCTACCTGCCGCCCCTCCACTCTAACCACTAGGCTACCTGCCGCCCCTCCACTCTAACCACTAGGCTACCTGCCGCCCCAGGTACAAGGCTCTGGAGTCGGGGAGAAACACGTTTTAAGTAAAAAGCAGAGAGAGGGTCTTTTGAAGAGTCAGTGTGATACATGACATCTGTTGACAGATAGCATCTCCATGGGGACACTGATGGCTTTGCTAAAGAAAAAAGAATTCTAATTTGATCACTCTTTTGTTGCTGAGAATTTTCCTGCACCGCTGGAAATGCAAATGATCTTTGTGATTGACATAAATTCACCCGAAAACCCACGTTAACACAGGGTTACATTAAAAACATGCTACGGAACTTTGGCGACAAGTGAGTATTTTTTGAACCTCCCTCTTTGGTCTGGATGTGTCAATGTGTTGTTCATACATGCATAATCTATGAGCAGAATTACTGTTTTACCTCAATTTGCCATCCCTAGTTTGAAAGCTTTTTCTGGAAGATGTGCTGCACCATTTTCCCCCACATGGGCCAGCCCCCTAGGAATTCCAGTTCCACCATGCTGGTCATTTATGAACATTTGAACATCTTGGCCATGTTCTGTTATCATCTCCACCTGGCACAGCCAGAAGAGGACTGGCCACCCCTCACAGCCTTGTTTCTTCCTAGGTTTTGGCCTTTCTAGGGAGTTTTTCCTTGCCACCGTGCTTCTACACCTGCATTGCTTGCTGTTTGGAGTTGGGTTTCTGTACAGCACTTTGAGATATCAGCTGATGTAAGAAGTGCTATATAAATACATTTGATTTGATTTGATTTGAACTAGAAAGAATCACACCTAGAGCGAGATAGAGACTGATGACGTGGTGCACATATCTGCACATACTTCATGTGATGTACTACACCATTTTTGGGGACCACTTTTGGCTCGTGGGCGTTACTTTCAGAACTAATGGCCAATAGCATACAAAAGTATCGGAAAATCCCTTTATTAACAGTATTGCACTTTTCTTGTAGCTTACTTTTGGCCAGCTAATAGCGTAACCAAGCAACATTATGGAGTAAACGTTCAAATCCTGCTGCTGCAGGATTATTTTGCTGTGACAGAACAGGTCAAATTAAGATCCTACACCTGTATATGTTCTCTCTCATATTATTATTCTCACTGAGAAGGGAATTTGGAAGAGTTTAAATTACTGCCTGACCTCTATTTATATTTTTGCTGTTTCAGCACAACACAGTTTTTCATTTTGTGGTCTTGCGCTGAGAAAGAGGCCAACCGTTTTCTTCAAAACAGTTGCAATTTTCGTAGTGTTACAGTTTAAACTCCTGCAGCTAAGCTATGTGTAAACCTAATGATTCACTGCATCACAATGTAAAATATTCAAATGCTCTTTCTTTTCCAGTCCCACTCACTATATCTGTTCATGCCATGGACCCCTAATGAACAGAAGAGCATTTCAAGCATCACAGTGGATAGTAATAAAAGCATAATTTGTTCTTTATGTTCCTCATTGTCGGTGTTCATCCTCTTAATTTCATTTGGAAATGGTGATGGTGAGAGGGAAAGAGGAGATAGAGTAACTCAACAGGGCCATCTACTTAATGTTCTCCACATTCAAATCAAATTAAATCCTCCTCCCTCCTCACAGAGCTACATCGAACCATCACACACACATTAAGACTAGAGTTTTTCATGACTCCAAACACCTTTTTCTAATTCAATTAACATTTGAGAGAAAGTAGCTTCCTCCCTAATCATGATGACAGACCTTGGCAGTTGAGGGTATCATGGCATAGCTGAAAAGGGCAATGCCCAGTTTAATCGTTGGCGTACAGGCCCTGTGAAAGTGCCTCAGGAACAGTTTAAAGGGGACGTGGGTGATTGAGTGTAATTGTTCCATCTATCAGCAGGATTAAAGGTTTCCCCCCAGGGGTCGTTTTGAGTGGAGCTGATAGGTGGAGAGCGTTAGGTAATGACCATGGCCAGCAGAGCTATAGTTCCATGGGAAATCCTAGCACTGTCTCATGGAGCTACTAAAATACAGTAAAGATGAATAGACTGAGAATTCTGCATCTGAAGACAAACTGATGGCAATAATTAGTGGTTATTTCAATGTTACCAGTTAAGTCGTCAGTTGATGGATGACACAATGAGCTGCGTGTGATGTAACAAACCGAAAGGTCACTGGGACCCTAAGCTGCCCACAGGGGCACAGACATCAATTGCTTGGAAACAACGTTGATTCAACCAGTGTATACCCAGTGGGAGTGATCACTGCTTATAGATAATGTTCGTCAACATTTAGAGCATTCAGTAGTAGGTGCATGCAACCATTTTGTGATTATTCACTATAAAGTGCATTCAATCTGACGCACATATCGGTAGTCAAAAACATTGGAAGCCTGGGTTGTAGTCTATAACCACAATGGAAGCCCCGGTTGTAGTCTACAACCACAATGGAAGCCTGGGTTGTAGTCTATAACCACAATGGAAGCCCCGGTTGTAGTCTATAACCACAATAGGGACCTTGGTTGTAGTCTATAACCACAACGGAAGCCCAGGTTGTAGTCTATAACCACAACGGAAGCCCAGGTTATAGTCTATAACCACAACGGAAGCCAAGGTTGTAGTCTATAACCACAATGGAACCCCAGGTTGTAGTCTATAATCACAGCGGAAGCCCAGGTTGTAGTCTATAATCACAACGGAAGCCCAGGTTGTAGTCTATAACCACAATGGAAGCCCAGGTTGTAGTCTATAACCACAACGGAAGCCCAGGTTGTAGTCTATAACCACAACGGAAGCCCAGGTTGTAGTCTATAACCACAATAGAAGCCCAGGTTGTAGTCTATAACCACAACGGAAGCCCAGGTTGTAGTCTATAACCACAACGGAAGCCCAGGTTGTAGTCTTGATACTCCTCCCTGAAGATGCCTCAGGAGAAATGATCAATCTTCCCTCTCTCTGATTTAACTTGTTACTCTACCTCTTGTTTTTCTCTCTCTCTAGTTGTAATATACAGTTGGTTTACCAAAGCCTCCCCAGTGACAGTTTCTTCCATTATTACTGGGAGTTGGTATAGGTCCCTCTTGACAGTTACCCCATAGTTCAATCCTCACATTTTCTTCCAGAGACCCCCCCCCGAGAGAAACCCAAAGTAGTTTCACATCTCTTCATTTTTTTGCATGTCAGATTTTCCCCATTATACTCTGAATGACAAGGAAAACGAAGTGCTCCCTGCTCTAACACTCCCACTCTGTGGTAGCATGTGCTCGTGTCTCCGGGGAGGCTGTGTAGTTGTTGGGTAAAAATCAAAGGTCTCTCTCAGCTATACAGGCTTCCCAACAAAAGAAAGAACTGACATTTTAAAGACTAAAACAGGCGTCTGGAATGTAGGTTATCTAGGGAGAATGTGTATAAAACATGAAAGTAACAAAGAGAAAACCCCATTCTTCACCGCTCATGGATTAGACCAGACAATTCCAGGTGTATTCTCTTAAATCCTTGCATTCTATACTGAACAATAGCATGCAACAATTTCAACACTTTTACTGAGTTACAGTTTGTATAAGGAAATCAGTCAATTGAAATAAATTCATTAGGCCTTAATCTATGGATTTCACATGACTGGGCAAGGACGCTCTGGTAGACATTTCTGCAGTCAGCATGCCAATTGCACGTTCCCTCAAAACTTGAGACATCTGTGGCATTTTGGTGTCCTTTTATTGTCTCCAGCACAAGGTGCACCTGTGT
This sequence comes from Oncorhynchus nerka, assembly GCF_034236695.1. NCBI lineage: Eukaryota > Metazoa > Chordata > Actinopteri > Salmoniformes > Salmonidae > Oncorhynchus > Oncorhynchus nerka. The sequence continues at coordinate 13,528,453 of NC_088404.1, read as the reverse complement.
AAGGAATATTATGCTTAATCAGCTTCTTAATATGCCACACCTTTCAGGTGGGTGGATTATCTTGGAAAAGGATACATTCTCACCAACAGTGATGTAAACAAATTTGTGCGCAAAATTCTAGAGAAATAAGCTATTTGTGCTCATGGAAAATTTCTGGGATCTTTTATTTCAGCTCATGAAACATGGGACCAAGACTTTACATGTTGCGTGTATATTTTTGTTCCGTGTATAATAGCTCTCTCTTTAAGGACCTAGACGAAGAACATGGGACCAACACTTTACATGTTGCGTGTATATTTTTGTTCCGTGTATAATAGCTCTCTCTTTAAGGACCTAGACGAAGAACATGGGACCAACACTTTACATGTTGCGTGTATATTTCTGTTCAGTGTATAATAGCTCTCTCTTTAAGGACCTAGACGAAGAACTGTGCTGGCTAAGTGATGAAGGAGAAGAAACATTCTCAAGGCATCAAAAGCACCAGATACTTTGAGAATATTTCTGTAATGAAAACCACTAGAAGTTAAATAAATGATGATCATTATTATTATTATTAGAGTGCGTAGCATATTTAGTTTGCAACAAGTTCCCTTCCTTTCTGCTACAGTCTAAGATGCCACATTTATTCTGATATATTGCCTCTTTTGTTCATGTGTGCTCCAATGATTTCTCTTAAATTTAACTTGCAAATGTGTTTTGATTACATTCTCTTCAGAATATATTTTAATGATATAACCATAAAGTTTTGGAGCCATGAAAAATGAACTACCCCCAAATCATGTTTCACGAGCACAGCAGTCTAATTAATTGTCAACCAGACAGCCACATATCAATAACAGATTGATTATTCAATCTATCGCTGGATTGCTCCATCTTCTCCTCAGCCATTCAGTGGAGTTCAGAGCAGCCTCAGTTTGTACACAAACAACATAGACACGAGCCAAGTCTTTTTAGACAGCCTCTGAGTTAGACGGAGTTGCTGTCATGCCTAAAGACGACCTGGGTTTCATAACAATGGGGTTTGAATGGCTGTTAGTGTAAACAAACACCAAGCTGTATGTTGCCAGCCTCTTATTTAGATTTAGACAGAACCACTGCCACCCGCACAGTGACTTCCTACAATGCCTCGCTAAATCGGTAAACCCCTGCACTAGGAAGTCTCCAGGGAGAGCATAGCACACATCCTCCAATATCTTGAAGCCTGGAGATCATGGTGGTTTGGTTCTGGGTGACAGCACACATCACCACTGATTGTCATTTCCCCTGCTTGTGCATGGCACACTGGCAGAATGATTTACAACGAAGTCATGCTATGGACATGACCTTGACTCGTGACTGAGTTGCCAAAGTACAGTGTTTCTACACTTGAATAAGCTGCTTTGCCGTTACACTTGGAGTGAAATGAGTGGATCCCAGAAAATAAACATTTTTTAAATTTAAACCTTATTTTACCAGGTAAGTTTCACTTACAGTCATGACCTGGAGAATAGTTAAGCTGGGGATGATTAGGTGACCACAATGATATTTATTTTAATTTTACTAGGCAAGTCAGTTAAGAACAAATTCTTATTTTCAATGGCAGCTTAGGAACAGTGGGATAACTGCCTTGTTCAGTGGCAGAACAACAGATCTTTACCTTGTCAGCTCAGGGATTTGATCTAGAATCCTTCCGGTTACTAGTACAATGCTCTAACCACTCGGCTACCTGCCTCCCCATATCATGTCATGAAGAATGATACTTTATTCCCTTTTCTTTCCCCTATTGGCTTTTTATTGGAATTGACTTAGTGGACATAATGGACATAAAATAGACATGGTGGACATAATGTAGGTCTACAGCTTGGTTTATTTGACATCAAAAAGGTGTTTTAATGAATTGCAGAACTTGACCTAACAAGTAAAAATCATCTCCAGCGTTTGTTTGACATGTTGATATTTTCGGATTTGTTTTGCGAACTGCCAAGACCTTAATAATTTAACTGCAAACCCATATTTGAGGCTGCATCCCAATGAATTATTCCTAAAGGGAGCAGCAGAAGAGAAGGTCCTTATCTGGGTCATGTTGACCAAATGTCTGATATTCATAAAGTATCTGAGTTGGACTGCTGATCTAGCATCATTTTTCCCCCATTTAGATCATAATGAAAAGAGATTATATGGACAGTGGGAACCTGATCCTAGATCAGCACTCCTACTAATCTGAGACTGTGTAATATTGTCGGCCCTGATGCTGTATGGTGCCTCTCATCTTTTCCTACAAAATCACGTTAATTTGTTCTGCAGCTCCAACTGATTAATAAGGATTCACAATAATTGCCCCTTGAGGTTTTCCATTCCAACATGAATAATTATTCACAATCTAATATCACAAGATTTGACATTAAACAATCAGAAAAATGTATTATCAATCCACCTTCTACTTTGTTCTGTGATGAAAACATTTCGTCCTCCTTTGACACTGTTTTTATGCATTCAATAAAGCCTTTATAACAGCTACTTAGGCCATTATAACATATGTCATAGGAAAGCATTAACAATATGAACAACGGCATCACATTTTGTGAAGCTAATAATAGATGAGCACTCTGGATAATAAGCTAATCTGTTGTCATGTCAACGGATGTTTTTACTTGTTGTTATAATACAGATATAGTCTTCTCCGTGTGAGAGATACAGGAAGAGAGCCAACTCAATACAACATCAGTCAAGTAATGAACGTCCATGTGTAGTCTTGAAAAACAGATTGAAAGGTCCTGCTATGTGTCATTTATTTACACACTTCCATTTAATGGTGAATTAAGAAATCCATTTCCTCCTTATTAAGAAAATAATTACCCCCTTCCTCTTATGAGTTTTTATTCCCTGGAGTTGGTCCTTAATGGAATCAACAACTTGGAGGTCACAAAAGGTTAAAGTCTCTTATTGATTTGAAAGTAATTAACTTGTATAAATATTTAGGAACACTCTAATACGCATCATTCCAACCCAAAAACAAATCTTTATTAGGAACAGCACGTTTACCATGCGTGGGATATATGTATTTTTAGTTTTGCAATATATAATATAATATGCCATTTAGCAGACTATTTTATCCAAAGCGACTTACAGTCATGCGTGCAGACATTTTCTGTATGGGTAGTCCCGGGAATCAAACCCTGTCATTGGAAGCATCATGCTCTACCAACTGATATAGAGGACCAGCGTATATTCATTCATTTTTATTTTCAGATTGGATTCAATTTGTCGTTGAACCCCAACCACCCTATTTCAGATTGTCCTCTTCCCTCCCCAACCAGACATAGTATATTCATTAACATTTGAAGTTATTTTTAAAGTAATTTCGTTTTTAGCGTCCTGAATTGAAACAATAACAAAGTGGTCACCCCGCCTCCGTTTTGGTCATAACCTGAGGGATGGGCCTGGAGAAATGTAACAACTCTTAAATAGACAGAACTACGGATGTGAGGACTGAACATCCATGATGATACCACCATTATAGTTTGAATCATGTTTTGAGGCTATACAGTGTTTGTTTACATTTACTTTGTTTACAAACATTGGAGTAAAACAAGCTTATATTTGGGGTTCTGATGGGGTAGTTTAGTTGAACTAAACTCATGAGCCATTTATAAGTTATACTCTTTGAGAATCAATGAGTACTGTACATATATACACACACACACCCAAACAAACCAACAAACCAACACACACACACACACACACACACACACACACAATTGCAAATTGCAAATATATATATATATATATATATATATATATATATATATATATATACAGTATATATTATTCATTTATAAGTCCAAAATTAGATGTGGCAACTAAAGATTCTAGCTTTAAAGTTAACTTAAAGGAAGGATATGTACCACCACAGGGGTGTTTAAATACTCGTAAAGTAAATGATGCAGTTATACACAGTTTTCTATCTAATAAAGTAAAATAAAATCATGATTAAACAATATTCAAAGGTATTACCGATATGCTCCCAAATACCACACATTCACCAAAAACACAACCTCTCATTGTATTGTGTTTTTAGGAAAAACCTTGAAAGAACTAATAAAAAACGTCCTTTAACGTCTTCACATTTGATAATTGAGAGATCTGCCGGGTTGGTGGGAACCACAATATTCCCTCAATGGACAATCTCATCCCTATCACCAGGTGCTCTGTACCTTCTAATCGCACCTCTTGTCCCATGTCTCCTCTCCTCAACATCTTCTTACAGCTGCTTTCCTCCCATTCCCATTCCCCCTCCCCCAAACTCAATTCTCCACTGGACACCCGAAAATGTACAGAAAAGTATTACCAGTAGGAAGCCAATTATACAGGGCCTTCAGAAAGTATTCACACCCCTGGACTTTTTTCACATTTTGTTGTGTTACAGCCTGAATTTAAAATGGATTACACTGAGATGTTTGGTCACTGGCCTACACACAATACCCCATAATATCAAAGTGGAATTATGTTTTTCGAAATGTATACAAATTAATTAAAAAGGTGAAATGTCTTGAGTCAATAAGTATTCAACCCCTTTGTTATGGCAAGCCTGAATAAGTTCAGGAGTAAAAATGTGTCACAAGTCACATATTGGGGCGGCAGGGTGGCCTAGTGGTTAGAGCGTTGGACTAGTAACCGAAAGGTTGCAAGTTTGAATCCCCGAGCTGACAAGGTACAAATCTGTCGTTCTGCCCCTGAACAGGCAGTTAACCCACTGTTCCTAGGCCGTCATTGAAAATAAGAATTTGTTCTTAACTGACTTGCCTAGTAAAATAAAGGTAAAATAAAAAATAAAAATAATAAGTTGCATGGACTCACTGTGTGCAATAATAGTGTAAAAAAAAATAGGACTACCTCATCTCTATACCCCACACATACAATTCTCTGTAAGATCCCTCAGTTGAGCAATGGATTTCAAAGACAGATTCAACCTCAATATCCAGGGAGGTTTTCCAATGCCTCGCAAAGAAGGGCACCCATTGGTAAATGGGTAAACATTTTCAAAAGCAGAGATTGAAAATCCGTTTGAGAATGCTGAAGTTATTAATTACACTTCGGATGGCGTATCAATAAACCCAGTCACTACAAAGATACATGGATACTTCCTAACTTAGTTGCTGGAAAGGAAGGAAAGCGCCCAGGGATTTCATCATGAGGCCAATGATGGCTTTAAAACAATTACAGAGTGTAACGGTTTTCTTCCGTCAAAAGAGAGGAGGACCAAAATGCAACGTGGTTAGAGTTTATGTTTTTTAATAAGATAAACTAAACATGAACACAAAACAACAACAACAACAAACGTGGCAAAACCCGAAACCGTCCTATCTGGTGCAGAGAACACAAAGACAGGAAACAATTACCCACAAAATACCCAAAGAACATGGCTGCCTAAATATGGTCCCCAATCAGAGACAATGACAGACAGCTGCCTGTAATTGAGAACCAATCTAGGCAACCATAGACATACAAAACTACCTAGAAAGGTCACAGCCCCATAAACATACAAAACCCCTAGACCAGACAAAACACATAAATCCCCCATGTCACACCTTGACCTAACCAAAATAAAGAAAACAAAGATAATTAAGGCCAGGGCGTGACAGTACACCCCCAAAGGTGCAGACTCCCGGCCGCGCACCTAAAACCATGGGGGAGGGTCTGGGTGGACGTCTGTCCACGGTGGCAGCTCTGGCGCGGGACGTGGACCCCACTCCACCATAGTCTTAGTCCGCTTTAGTCTCTTCCTAGGAACGGCGACCCTCGCCGCCGACCTAGGATTGGCAACCCTAATAAAGGGCCCCACTCCACTAAACAAACTCCTCCGGACTGAGGGGCAGCTCAGGACTGAGGGGTAGCTAGGGACTGAGGGGTAGCTCAGGACTGAGGGGTAGCTCAGGACTGAGGGGTAGTTCAGGACTGAGGGGTAGCTCAGGACTGAGGGGTAGCTCAGGACTGAGGGGTAGCTCAGGACTGAGAGGTAGCTCAGGACTGACAGGTAGCTCAGGCTGGTTGATGGCTCTGGCAGCTTCTGGCTGACTGGCGGCTCTGGCGGATCCTGGCGGCTCTGGCGGATCCTGGCTGACTGGCCGCTCCTGACTGACTGGCGGCTCTGGCGGATCCTGGCGGACTGGCGGCTCTGGCGGCTCCTGGTAGACTGGCGGCTCTGGCAGCTCCTGGCGGACTGGCGGCTCTGGCGGCTCCTGGCGGACTGGCGGCTCTGGCGGCTCCTTGCGGACTGGCGGCTCTGGCGGCTCCTTGCGGACTGGCGGCTCTGGCGGCTCTTTGCGGACTGGCGGCTCTGGCGGCTCCTTGCGGACTGGCGGCTCTGGCGGCTCCTTGCGGACTGGCGGCTCTGGCGGCTCTGACGGCTCCTTGCGGACAGGCGGGAGACTCTAGCAGCTCTGGACAGGCGGGAGACTCTAGCAGCTCTGGACAGGCGGGAGACTCTAGCAGCTCTGGACAGGCGGGAGACTCTAGCAGCTCTGGACAGGTGAGGCGCATTGTAGGCCTGGTGCGTGGTGCCGGCACTGGTGGTACTGGGCCGAGGACACGCACCTCAGGGCGAGTGCGGGAAGGAGGAACAGGGAGTACTGGGCTCTAGACACGCACAGGAAGCCTGGTGCGGGGTGCCGGCACTTGTGATACTTGTGACACATACCTCAGAGCGAGTGCGGGGAGCAGGAACAGAACACCCCGGGTTGTGAAGGTACTCTGGAGACCTGGTGTGTATAGCCGGCATCAATTGTTCCGGAGCTTTAACACATGTTTCAGGATGAGTACTAGGAACTGACACATGGCATCAGACAGCTAACACGCTCCTCAGGGTGAATGCCGTGCATACTACGCCAAACCAACAGCTCTCTCCATTCACTCTCCTCCAATTTGTCCAATAACTCCTCCACATACTCAGACGCACACCTCAACTTCACCGACTGCTCTGATTCCATCCTTGGCTCCTCACGGTAAACAGGGGGAGTTGGCTCAGGTCTGACTCCTGACTCTGCCACACTCTCCCTGTGCCACCCCCCAAGACATTTTTGGGGCTGTCTCTCGGGCTTCCATCCGCGCCGCCGTGCTGCCTCCTCATACCAGCGCCTCTCCTGCTGCTGCCTGTTACCATGCCGCTTGGTCCTTTTGTGGTGGGTGATTCTGTAACGTGGTTAGAGTTCATGGTTTTTAATAAGAGAAACTAAACATGAACACAATTACAAAACAACAAACGTGGCAAAACCCGAAACAATCCTATCTGGTGCAGAGAACACAAAGACAGGAAACAATCACCCACAGAATACCCAAAGAACATGGCTGCCTAAATATGGTTCCCAATCAGAGACAACGACAGACAGCTGCCTCTAACTGAGAACCAATCTAGGCAACCTTAGACGTACAAAACTACCTAGAAAGGAAACAGCCCCATAAACATACAAAACCCCATAGACCAGGCTAAAACACATAAATCCCCTATGTCACACCCTGACCTAACAAAAATAATAAAGAAAACAAAGATAACCAAGGCCAGGGCGTGACACAGAGTTAGGAGAACACAGAGGAGGGATCAACAACATTGTATTTACTCCACAATACTAACCTAATTGACAGAGTGAAAAGAAGGAAACAGGCACAGAATAAAAAATATTTCGAAACATGCATCCTGTTTGCAACAAGGGACTAAAGTAATGCTTCAATAAACGTGGCAAACCAATTAATGTTTTGTTCTGAATACAAAGTGTCTGTTTGGGGCAAATCCAATACAACACATTACTGAGTACCACTCTCCATATTTTCAAGAATAATGGTGGCTGCATTATGTATGCTTGTAATCATTAAGGACTGGGGAGTCTTTCAGGATAAAAAAAGAAATGGAATGGAGCTAAGCAGAGGCAAAATCCTAGATGAAAACCTGGTTCAGTCTGTTTTCCAGCAGACATCAGGATATGAAATCAGCTTTCGCCAGGACAATAAGCTAAAACACAAGGCGAAATCTACACTGGAGTTGCTTACCAAGAAGACAGTGAATGTTCCTGTGTAGCCGTGTTACAGTTATCACTTAAATCTGATTGAAAATCTATGGCAAGGCCTGAAAATAGTTGCCTAGCAATGATCAACAAATGTTGCACAATCCAGCTGTGGAAAGATCTTAAGAGACTTACCCAGAAAGACTCGTGACTGTAATCAATAGCAAATGTGATTCTACAAAGTATTGACTCAGAGGTGTGAATATTTACTGTATATAAATGAGATATTTCTATATTTAATTTTCAATACATTTGCAAAACCTTCTAAAAACATGTTTCCACTTTGTCATTATGGGTTATTGTGTGTAGATGGGTGAGAAAAAATAAACGTAATCCCTATTAAATTCAGGCTGTGGAATAAGTGTGGAATAAGTGTGGAATAAGTCAAGGGGTATGAATACTTTCTGAAGACACTGTAGATCATGTCTCAAACCACTATACATATGACATCCCTAAAGTATTATCCTGGAAAGGTTTTTTGTTGAACGCAACTAAATGATCAGTCAAGTTATCTTTTTGTCCACATACCAGCAGCTTACCCAAAGGGTTAAATACTGGTTCTAAGTTTAGCTAGCTCAGCAAGTTCTGAGTTGGTAGATTTAAAACAAGGTCCCAGACATACGGTAGCTGATATCTTACATTGCTGATGTCTTCAAAGTATACCATCATATAGACAATATGCAAGCTGCTCACTGAGTGTTAGGTGATGTAGAGAGCAGGTCTGATTTAAGATGCTCACTGAGTGTTAGGTGATGTAGAGAGCAGGTCTGATTTAAGCTGCTCACTGAGTGTTAGGTGATGTAGAGAGCAGGTCTGATTTAAGCTGCTCACTGTTCGGTGGTTTAGAGAGCAGGTCTGATTTAAGATGCTCACTGAGTGTTAGGTGGTTTAGAGAGCAGGTCTGATTTAAGCTGCTCACTGAGTGTTAGGTGATGTAGAGAGCAGGTCTGATTTAAGATGCTCACTGAGTGTTAGGTGGTTTAGAGAGCAGGTCTGATTTAAGCTGCTCACTGTTAGGTGGTTTAGAGAGCAGGTCTGATTTAAGATGCTCACTGAGTGTTAGGTGGTTTAGAGAGCAGGTCTGATTTAAGATGCTCACTGAGTGTTAGGTGGTTTAGAGAGCAGGTCTGATTTAAGATGCTCACTAAGTGTTAGGTGGTTTAGAGAGCAGGTCTGATTTAAGATGCTCACTGAGTGTTAGGTGGTTTAGAGAGCAGGTCTGATTTAAGATGCTCACTGAGTGTTTGGTGGTTTAGAGAGCAGGTCTGATTTAAGCTGCTCACTGAGTGTTAGGTGGTTTAGAGAGCAGGTCTGATTTAAGCTGCTCACTGAGTGTTTGGTGGTTTAGAGAGCAGGTCCCTTACCTACCCTTAACAATTTTACATTTCAACCTCAATGGGGTAATTATTCACTCCTATGGCCTATTTATTGCCTACCTCCTCATGCCTTTTGCACACACTATATATTTACTTTCTTTTCTCTACTGTGTCATTGACTTGTTTGTGTTATTGGCTTGTTTATTGTTTACTCCATGTATAACTCTGTGTTGTTGTCTGTTCACACTGCTATGCTTTATCTTGGCCAGGTCGCAGTTGCAAATGAGAACTTGTTCTCAACTAGCCTACCTGGTTAAATAAAGGTGTTCTCAACTAGCCTACCTGGTTAAATAAAGGTGTTCTCAACTAGCCTACCTGGTTAAATAAAGGTGTTCTCAACTAGCCTAACTGGTTAAATAAAGGTATTCTCAACTAGCCTACCTGGTTAAATAAAGGTGAAATAAAACATTTAAAAAAATAAAAACATCAGTGTTGTGACATCCCGCGGATCCCAGATAGCACAAACACATTCCCAGCTTGCATCCTCAATAAGGTAATTCTGGGAATATAGATCTCTGATAATCAGAAAACGAAGTGTTAATTTCTAATTATATATATTCTTAAGATACTGTGTTCAAACAATGTGGGGCGGCAGGGTAGCCTAGTGGTTAGAGCGTTGGACTAGTAAAATAAAGGTAAAATAAAAAATGTCCTAACAGCTCTACACTGTATGTTTTTGTAATGAAGATGCAGGGAGTCAGGAAGCAGGTGCGTTTAACCAGAATGAACATAGAGAGACTAAACAAACAAGCGATGCATCTGAAAATGAACACAGAAATAATGCTGCCTGATGGGTGATAACAATGGAGTGCAAGATAAAGGGGGAGTAATCAGGGAAGTGATTACTTCCAGGTGTGCCTAAAGATGAGGTGCAGGTGTGCGTAATGATGGTTTGCCAGGACCTGTGGTTAGTAGACCGGGGAGCGGGAGTAGAGGTGACAGTTTTGATACATCAAGGCTTTCTTACTCAGAATGTAATATTGGTCACATTTGTATGCGGGGAATGAAGTTAAATATCAAGGTATCAATTCACTTTCGGGGAAATTTTGCAGTTATGAATTTTGCAATTATTGAAAATAATTGTCTATACACATTGGAATAGTCCCTTTTACGCACAAGGCCCATACAAAACGTTCTATAACCAGTGTTTATACAATGTGATATGACTAATAGGTGTCGGAAACCTTCAAATAACTGTAAGTAATGGTAATGACCATTTTTTTAAAACTATCTCAACATCTCTATTCTTCAAGGACCCTTTTTTAAAAACCAGATTGGTCATTATGAAAGACACTCTGAGACATTGTAGCACAGGGGTATTGTCATTAAACCCTCACAGGCTCTGAGCAGAGAACTTGAATTTTTGATGAAAAACTGATTAAAAAAATTTACCTGGCTGGTCTACTGTAGCTGAGTATCTCTGATGGTACGCAAATGACGATGTGAAGTGACGTTTTGGCTCTCAGTCATGTTGTACCCCCATGGCCATTTCTGGACCCAAAGTGAACTCCAGTCAGAAAAAAGTTCAGTCAGAACAGGAGTGATGATTGGACCAAACCTCTAGTTCTGAACTTTACATCACCAATGGGATTGGTAGAAACAGTAGTAGAAACAGTAGTTCTTAGATCATCCCCCCACCTGGGGTCTGCTCTGCTCCTTGCTGGATATCAACACCATACCGCAGAGTCCTGCAAGCTGTGCTGCAGTATGATGCAACTTTTAAATGAGGACCCACTGTACAGATGGTGGCCTTTGATCAAATCACTGACTGATCAGTCAAAACAAACAGCAACATGGTCCCAGAGCGAGTGTCCCAAAGGGCACCTATTCCCCATGTAGTGCACTACTGTTTACCAGGGCACAGAGGATGAATAGGGTTCCATTTGCCGCCTAGGGCGGCAGCGTAGCCAAGTGGTTAGAGCTTTGGACTAGCAACCGCAAGGTTGCTAGTTCAAACCCCCGAGCTGACAAGGTACAAATCTGTTGTTCTGCCCTTGAACAGGCAGTTAACCCACTGTTCCTAGGCCGTCATTGAAAATAAGAATTTGTTCTTAACTGACTTGCCTAGTTAGGTAAAGGTAAAATAAAAAAATAAAAAAATAATAGTTTCCAGACTTCACCTACATTTAAAATATACCTGCCAGGATGATCCTACCACCCTGTCCCACCCCACAGAGACCTGCCAGGATGATCCTCCCACCCTGTCCCACCCCACAGAGACCTGCCAGGATGATCCTCCCACCCTGTCCCACCCCACAGAGACCTGCCAGGATGATCCTACCACCCTGTCCCACCCCACAGAGACCTGCCAGGATGATCCTACCACCCTGTCCCACCCCACAGAGACCTGCCAGGATGATCCTCCCACCCTGTCCCACCCCACAGAGACCTGCCAGGATGATCCTACCACCCTGTCCCACCCCACAGAGACCTGCCGGGATGATCCTCCCGCCCCCCAGAGAGACCTGCCAGGATGATCCTCCCACCCTGTCCCACCCCACAGAGACCTGCCAGGATGATCCTCCCACCCTGTCCCCCCCCACAGAGACCTGCCAGGATGATCCTCCCACCCTGTCCCACCCCACAGAGACCTGCCAGGATGATCCTCCCACCCTGTCCCACCCCACAGAGACCTGCCAGGATGATCCTCCCACCCTGTCCCACCCCACAGAGACCTGCCAGGATGATCCTACCACCCTGTCCCACCCCACAGAGACCTGCCGGGATGATCCTCCCGCCCCCCACCCCCCCCCAGAGAGACCCGCCAGGATGATCCTACCACCCTGTCCCACCCCCAGAGACCTGCCAGGATGATCCTCCCGCCCTGTCCTACCCCCAGAGGTGGTACATTGCAATAATACCAGGCTTGGTGGATGTAATGTAATTTATACTGTTTGATCATCATTATCCTGTTCCCATTGTCTAATAACAACATGTAACCTATTATGCTAAATCTCTTTAGAGCCCAAGGACAGTGTACGCTCCAAATGTACGTTTGGAGGTTTACGTCCCAAATGGCACCATATTCCCTATGTAGTGCACTACTTCTGACCACAGCCAATGAGGCTCTTGTCAAAAGCAGTGCACTATATAGGGAATATGGTGCCATTTGGGACTCAGGCTAAGACAAGGACGGAGAATTATTCAACAATACCATCTGCATATTTTGTACCTGTTCACACTGCCGTATGAATGGCCATCGTCTGAGGTGTTTTTCTTGAGGTTTATGTCGAAGTGGATGATTGTATTCGTATGATGGTAATCCTAGCTTTTAGATCACAATAGAAGGGTGAACAATGGTGGGGAATGCTGGCACTGCCTCTCTTACAGGTTTTAAATGTATGGAGTATTCTCCCAAGTCTCAACCTTTTTCTTTTTTCTTTATTTAACTAGGCAAGTCAGTTAAGAACAAATTCTTATTTTCAATGACGGCCTAGGAACAGTGGGTTAACTGCCTGTTCCGGGGCAGAACGACAGATCTGTACCTTGTCAGCTCGGGGGTTTGAACTAGCAACCTTGCGGTTGCTAGTCCACCGCTCTAACCACTAGGCTACCCTGCCGCTAACCTACATAGCTATGGTGTGTAGTTAATTACACACTTTTTGGCATCAAACACATTCAGGAAATTCATATTCTACTGTACTCTTGTTGTTGAAATGTATGTGCTGTTTTAGTGCTGGGTATCTAATTGCAGTAGAGGTTCTATGTTTGTGTTACAGTTCTATGTTATTGTTATTCAACACAATCAAAAAGATTGTTGGTGAGAATAAAAATGTCCCCCCAAAACAAAAAAATTGTGTGAACAATTTTGAAAATCTTTAAATCTTTATAAAACAAGGTCTGTATGTGTTTCTGCTCCCTGTGGCACCCTGTTCTATATAGCTGATATTTGCTACTATGGCCTATTTATTGCCTTACCTCCTCACGCCATTTGCACACACTGTATATAGACTTTTTTTTTATTGTGTTATTGACTTGTATCGCAGTGCTTTTGCTTTATCTTGGCCAGGTCGCAGTTGTAAATGAGAACTTGTTCTCAACTAGCCTACCTGGTTAAATAAAGGTGTTCTCAACTGGCCTACCTGGTTAAATAAAGGTGTTCTCAACTGGCCTACCTGGTTAAATAAAGGAACACAGTTCTCATGCTGAAATCATATTCACATTTAAAAAGGAGTTTTCCAGGGTGAATTCTAGGTATTTACATTGATGAGATCCCAGGAGGGTTGTACCTTCCAATCGCATCACTTATTCAATGGGATCACATAGGAAAAAATACCTTTTCATAATTCTACCCCTGTATTCAATATTGTAGCCTACTGTACTGGAACTTTGCCTGACTGCTGTACTCTGTTGACGCCTTGAGGGCCTTTCTTCCATTCTGGCTTGACTTCTTGGAGGTTTTGCTCATTGGTCAATCAGGGTGAGTGGACTCGGCCATTCATTTTCATTAGTCATTCACGTCTCACGCCTGCACAGGGATGGAGGGGGAAGAGACCATCTGTGAGGCTCTGTGAGATCATTAATAGCAGTCCTCTCTCCAAGGCTTTGGGTTCATATTATGAAGGGTCTTGTTGATTTAGATTTTCCTGTGAAATGTAAACACGAACATACAAGATATTCCACCTGATTTGCCATGTATCATAATCAAAACGTAGTAAACCATTGCAGTCACAGGGAATATCTGTCTTGCAATTTGTAGTTTGACAGAAAAGACCAATATGGTTTATTGAAGCTTCTCTAATTTTCCTCCACAGACACATGTATGTATCCTTTCTTGACCTCCTGATGTTTCCTGAGTAAGAATAGACAGGTTGATTTAAATGATATCTCTGAATCCTCCTCTTTCTCCTTCACTGGGTCTCGGCTAACAACAAATTATAACTCCTGTCTCCTCCAGGAATTTCAATGGGTTCATTGTTTGCCAATGCTTCATTCATCTTCATCCGTCCCTAATTATTCTTTATTCAAAATGTATATTTTGGCTGCCTGACAGTCACTGAAAGTAGTGGAACATGTAGTCTATTCCTGAAGGGTTTTAATATTTCCCTTTCATTTTCCAGTTGGTAAATCCAGTTCAGAGAGGTTTTTAATGGGATAATGGTGTTGTAATGGAGCTTATACTCTGTAGTGACACTGGCTGTGGATCACTCTGATGTTACACTGCCGTACAGGAGAAGTAGTGTGATCTACTGAGCAGTTCGTTATAAATGTCACATAAAGGCACTTTTGAGTGAAAACACACACTGGTCTCAGTGATCATGTGGTTAAATGGCACTGATCTGAGGATGTAAATACACAGTGTTAAAGCGTAATGATTTCATGACACTTGAAAGAGAATGATTCATCCCAGATGTAAAAATTTTTTTTTTTTAAATAACTTGTTAGGTAGTGGATATGGCGTTGAGTGATGGGTGTTTTCCTGTTTTTCAGCAGCAGAGGAATATATTGAGTATGAAGTAATATATACAGTACACTATTAACTATGAGAGCAAACAAAATATACACTTCCTTCCTCGTGCTTTCAATAATTTATCTTCTGAAAAGCCCCATTTACTTGGTAGACTAACTTTCACCATACCACACAGTCATGCCCTAACATAGATAATATACTGCATTATTACTGCGTAGCAACATGTTTTATAATGCATTTAATGCACTATTGATATGGGCTTCATAGAATGTCTTACCCAAATTATTTCACCACAGATATAGGTCATGCGGAGAAGACCCAAAGGGCTGAGCGCTACCCAGTGTAGCAGGGAAGGAACCCAACCCACGTATTCCAGCAGGTTCCATCTGTTTCCAGGTTGTTACCAGAGCTGTGTTATAAGATTTGTAGGCATGTATAATTCTGACTGGTGCCGTTCCCTGTTCCACAGCTGCAGAGGGGCCTGTCAGTAAATGAGTAGACACAGGAGCAGGGTACAGGACAGGTGGCTGTCCCGAACTACAGGCTATGGATGGGGGTTTGAAATAATATCAGCAATTTCTCTGGATATTTGAAATACACAAGTTTTCTATTGTTTTACTCAAGTTTCTAACCTGAGCACTGCTGCACGAGGGAGAGGCAGAGGCTGGCGTTCTATTGCTGCAGCTGCGGAGGTGCTGGTGAGATGGGAACGAGCAGATGGAGCCAGAGAGAGAGACGCAACTTGGCTACAGTCAAAAACAACCTAACACCTAACATGTAGCATGTTATTTATCATGTTATATAACAGTGCCTGTCTTGACTGAAGTAGTCTGAAGTAGTCTAAATGTTGAGATAGCCTGCTAGCCTGCCCAATGTAAAGCCATTCTGCTGCTAGTGGACTGATTTGTTAGATGTGTAAAAATCTAAATATGTGGACATTGTATACCCTAATTGAGGCCACATTTGGCACTTTCTCCCCAGAGATTGATGATGGAAAATGTTGTGGGATGGTGTTACTAGAACAGAAAGGCTTAGATACCATAGACCGCCAGATACTACTCTACAAGCTAAGGGCCCTAGGTTTTAGCAGCATAGCAGTAGAGTAGTTCAAGTCATATCTGGCAGGAAGGTATCAGAGTGTGGATGTCAATGGCACCGTTATTATATGCAAGGTTAATCGGCTGTGGAGTGCCACAAGGAAGTGTTTTAGGGCCACTACTCTTCCTGTTATTATATACATTTACATGAAATCTGTCACGCATAGGTGTAATAGGTGGCAGGGAAGTCAGGCGCAGGAGAGTCAAAATGGAGTTTAAATATGGAGTCTTTTAATAAAGTTCCACGAGTATGCTCCATAACAATAAATGTACAAACAAACAAAACATGGGTACGAAAACCCGCCGCGCACCTATACAAACAAGCACACTACACAGACAACAAATCAATCTCTGACAAAGACATGAGGGGAAACAGAGGGTTAAATACACAACAGGTAATGAATGGGATTGAAAACAGGTGTGTGGGAAGACAAGACAAAACCAATGGAAAATGAAAAAAGGATCAATGATGGCTAGAAGACCGGTGACGTCGAACGCCGAGCACCGCCCGAACAAGGAGAGGCAACGACTTCGGCAGAAGTCGTGACAAAATCAGCTTGTTGCTGTCCACTGTTGTTATATGTATATGGTCTCTCACAGAGACAAGAGGATGGTTGAGAGCCAGCTCTTAGTGCAGAAATGACGAGTATCTGGCTGTCAGACATATGCTGTGTCTTCATTTGGGGTGAAAACGGAGTCCCTTTTATTTGTCTCTAAGATTATTTTTGTTAAATCACCAGACAATAACTGTTTTAAGTACAGTGCCTTCAGAAAGTATTGACACCCTCTTAACTTTTTTCATTTTTTTTGGTGATACAGCATGCATTTAAAATGACTTAAATAGAGAATTTTTGTCACTGGCCTACACACAATACCCCATAATGTCAAAGTGGAATTATGTTTTTCAAAATGTTTGCTAATTGATTAAAGATGAAACGCTGAAATGAGTCAATAAGTATTCATCCCCTTTGTTATATCAAGCCTAAATAAGTTCAGGAGTAAAAATGTGCTTAACAAGTCACATAATAGTGTTTAACATGATTTTTGAATGACTACCTCATCTCTGTACCCCACACATACAATGCTCTGTAAGGTTCCTCAGTTGAGCAGTGAATTTCAAACCACGGATTCAACCACAAAGACCAGGGACGTTATCCAATGTCTCGCAAAGAAGGGCACCATTCTTTGCCTTGCAAAGAAGCAGACATTGAACATCCTTTTGAGCATGATGAAGTTATTAATTACACTTTGGATGGTGTATCAATACACTCAGTCACCACAGAGATACAGGCGTCCTCCCAAACTCAGTTTCCGGAGAGGAAGGAAACCACTCAGGGATTTTACCATGAGGCCAATGGTGACTTTAAAACAGTTACAGAGTTGAATGGCTGTGATAGGAGAAAACTGAAGATGGATCCACAACATTGTAGTTACTCCTCAATACTAACCTAAATGACAGAATGAAAAGAATGAAGGATAAACAATATTCCAAAACATGCATCCTGTTTGCAACAAGACACTAAAGTAATACTGAAAAAAATGTGTCAAAGCAAATAACATTTTGTCCTGAATACAAAGTGTTATGTTTGGGTCAAATCGAATACAACACTTTACTGAGGACCACTCTCCATATTTTCAAGCATGATGGTGACTACAAGCATACCCATAACATGATGCAA
Organism: Oncorhynchus nerka; assembly: GCF_034236695.1. NCBI lineage: Eukaryota > Metazoa > Chordata > Actinopteri > Salmoniformes > Salmonidae > Oncorhynchus > Oncorhynchus nerka. The sequence goes on along the minus strand of NC_088404.1, from coordinate 13,510,858 downwards.
TCATTAAGGACTGTTAGTGCAGCCTCACGTTGACTATGCATGCACTACCTGGTACAGTAGCTCCCCGAAGTTCAAGAACAATTCTGAATCTTAGCCCTCGAGCTATGCTTGACCCTTCTCAGCTTCGTGAACTACAGTGGCTATCAGTTGATAAAAAGGTCATTTAGCTGAAGCTGGGATTGGCCCATATATTTACTCATTCCTACACCATATACTCTCATTCCTACACCATGAGAGGCAGTGCCGCAATTTTTGTGCCATGACGATTCAAGAGTGGTGCTGGCCAGAACAGGTTTTATATATGGCAGTGGTAGAGTGGAACAAATTCTGCTGCTAGTGGACTGATTTGTTAGCTGTGTATATTTGCTTTTATTGTATAAATCTAAATATTGTGTACGGTTGAACGTATGGCACACAGTGCCCACGTCACTTGTTTTGCCCTGCAGCCACTTGCCTAGCAATAGATGTCCACAATAGAAACAAGTCTTGGACATTTCGTGTGTATAATCCTCAGCAATTATGGTACATGTATTGGTTGCCTAGTGTGGCTTCTTTATGTATTTTAAATTGTCAAATCAAATTTTAAACTCTCAAACCTGTTGGTTGCACGTTGCAGCCAACTCCATCTCATTTCGCTAACTTTTAATTCTGTAGTGTTGGTCCATCTTGCACTACATTAGTTCCGTAGTGTTGGTCCATCTTGTATTGCATTAATTCTGTAGTGTTGGTCCATCTTGTATTGCATTATTTCTGTAGTGTTGGTCCATCTTGCACTGCATTAATTCTGTAGTGTTGGTCCATCTTGCATTGCATTAATTCCGTAGTGTTGGTCCATCTTGTATTGCATTAATTCTGTAGTGTTGGTCCATCTTGCACTGCATTAATTCTGTAGTGTTGGTCCATCTTGCACTACATTAGTTCCGTAGTGTTGGTCCATCTTGTATTGCATTAATTCTGTAGTGTTGGTCCATCTTGCACTGCATTAGTTCCGTAGTGTTGGTCCATCTTGCACTGCATTAGTTCCGTAGTGTTGGTCCATATTGCATTGCATTAGTTCCATAGTGTTGGTCCATCTTGCACTGCATTAGTTCCGTAGTGTTGGTCCATATTGCATTGCATTAGTTCTGTAGTGTTGGTCCATCTTGCATTGAATTAATTCTGTAGTGTTGGTCCATCTTGCACTGCATTAGTTCTGTAGTGTTGGTCCATCTTGCACTGCATTAGTTCCGTAGTGTTGGTCCATATTGCATTGCATTAGTTCCATAGTGTTGGTCCATATTGCATTGCATTAATTCCGTAGTGTTGGTCCATATTGCACTACATTAGTTCCATAGTGTTGGTCCATCTTGTATTGCATTAATTCCGTAGTGTTGGTCCATCTTGCACTGCATTAATTATGTTGTGTTGGTCCATCTTGCACTGCATTAATTCTGTAGTGTTGGTCCACCTTGCATTGCATTAATTCCGTAGTGTTGGTCCATCTTGCACTGCATTAATTCTGTAGTGTTGGTCCACCTTGCACTGCATTAGTTCCGTAGTGTTGGTCCATCTTGCATTGCATTAGTTCTGTAGTGTTGGTCCATCTTGCATTGAATTAGTTCTGTAGTGTTGGTCCATCTTGCATTGCATTAATTCTGTAGTTTTGGTCCATCTTGCATTGAATTAGTTCTGTAGTGTTGGTCCATCTTGCATTGCATTAATTCCGAAGCTTTGGTCCATCTTGCACTGCATTAGGTCCGTAGTGTTGGTCCATCTTCCATTGCATTGGTTCTGTAGTGTTGGTCCATCTTGCATTGCATTAATTCCGTAGTGTTGGTCCATCTTGCACTGCATTAGTTCTGTAGTGTTGGTCCATCTTGTATTGCATTAGTTCTGTAGTGTTGGTCCATCTTGTATTGCATTAGTTCTGTAGTGTTGGTCCATCTTGCACTGCATTAGTTCTGTAGTGTTGGTCCATCTTGCATTGAATTAGTTCTGTAGTGTTGGTCCATCTTGCATTGCATTAATTCTGTAGCGTTGGTCCATCTTGCACTGCATTAGGTCCGTAGTGTTGGTCCATCTTCCATTGCATTAGTTCTGTAGTGTTGGTCCATCTTGCATTGAATTAGTTCTGTAGTGTTGGTCCATCTTGCACTGCATTAGTTCTGTAGTGTTGGTCCATCTTGCACTGCATTAGGTCCGTAGTGTTGGTCCATCTTCCATTGCATTAGTTCTGTAGTGTTGGTCCATCTTGCATTGCATTAATTCCGAAGCGTTGGTCCATCTTGCACTGCATTAGTTCTGTAGTGTTGGTCCATCTTGCACTGCATTAGTTCTGTAGTGTTGGTCCATCTTGCACTGCATTAGTTCCGTAGTGTTGGTCCATCTTGCATTCCATTAGTTTTGTAGTGTTGGTCCATCTTAGCATTGCATTAGTGAACTCGATCCACTTGCTACACTCTGAGCCTCTTTGCCGCTGTGATTGGCCAACATAAACAACAAGCTACACACATGAACACTACCGGTCTTTTTTATGGGGCACATGTCATAAAACATAGAAAATATGTTTTATTAAATTAGTCATTTGAAACGTCATGTATGTAACAATGTCACGTGGATATTTACATTTATTTTTCGCAAAAATGAATAATCACACTAGTATTCTAATACTAACGTCCGTACGGATATTTGAATAACCGTGCACATCCCTACTACAGCCCCAACAGAACAGCCCACCAAGGTCTCAATGGACAGCATAACCTCTGCAGATACAGACAGAAGCCGAGGCAGAGACACTGACAAAGCCACCATCACAACCACTGCTTCTTCCTCTGCCTCATCCCGAGGGGTGCAGCGGTCTAAGGCACAGCACCACAATGCTAGAGGCGTCACTGTAGACCCTGGTTCCATTCCAGGCTGTATCACAACCGGCTGTGATCGGGAGTCCCATAGGGCGGCGCACAATTGGCCCAGCATTGTCTGGGTTAGTGTTTGGTCGGGGTAGGCCGTCATTGTATATAAGAATTTGTTCTCAACTGACTTGCCTGGTTAAATAAAAACAAATACATTTAAAATCCAGACACTGCATCAGACATCCACCAGCTCCACTCACAAATCCCTCCCACACCTCAGACCTGCAGCCTGGGTGGCCTGACCAGGTACAACTCTCTGTGATATCACATTAAAGGATCTGAATGACAGGAGGAACACTGATACAGGGGTATAGAATGGCAGGGGGAAGTAGGGCACACAACAAGAAAGAAACATCAGCTTATAAGAGATTTTATCAAGGGCTGCTTCGGTTGGAATCTCCTCACAGTGAGTTACCACACAAACACACAGACAGGCTGTTTTGATCCATTAGGGGAATGATGAGACTAGCGTCTGGCAGAGAGAAGCCTGTAGATCTCAATGCAAATTCTCCTGACAAAAGGAAAACACTACTCTTTAGGTGAAAGTGTGCCGTGCGGCGGCTTATCCAGGCCGAAGAATGGTAAACAATAATGAAATGATGAAGCCGTTGCCATGGAGGAATCTGTCTGCACTGAGACGACAACATTTCCTCTCTGCAAGATTAATAATAAAGGAGATTACACACACACACCTCGACTTGACGTGTGTGTGTGTGTGTGTGTGTGTGCGCGTGTCTCACAAATGAGACCAAACCCAGTAAAATTATTAGAAGGCCGACAGACAGACGCCTAGCCCGCGTAAAATAACCAAAAGAGAGAGAGCCCAGGCGGCTGTTGTGAAATTAATATCCATCAAAGAACCACAAGGTTTGTGCTTGACTTTATGTAGGCAAAAGTCTATTGTGTATGGTAGGCATGTGGTGCCAGGAACCATTTCATCAGATAATGAATGAGACGGTGACAACCCCCCATTGAGAGGATGAGGGACACATACCTATTGATGTAATGTAGAGAGCCAATGACCTACTTTACTCTCTGCATTCTATGTCCCCTTCTGAATCTATTGTTCTTTACATTAAACTAAACTCTGAACTGGGTTTGCCACAGAAACACGACAGTCCTTTCATCAAGATGGTAGCTTGTCATCTAACAAGCCAAGAAAAAAGGGGCGTGGGGTTTTAAAGGTTGAAAATGGCTCTTCACAGCCAGTGGAGTATAAGTAGACTTTTAGATGGTAAAGATATGCTTTAGTTTAGTACAATACTGTATGGTTGATTGACTTGACAAATCCAGAATAACAAGACATAGATTTACTAATGCCTGGCTTTTAACACAGAAAGGAGAACGTGTTCAACTTACCTGCTTAGATAAAGGTAATAAATAAATAAACTACGAGTAGGTAAAAAACTAAGGGCACAACTCGATTAAAAACAGTAACCACCTCTTGGAATAAACCAAAAACAACAGGACCGTAATTATAATGAGAAGCTTTCGACTTAGAATGAAACACATCTAGATTGACAGGTGAATATAATTTGCAAGTCTTGCTTTCCTCGTTTGCCTCCACATTTAGCTTTGATTGTGTGAGTGATATGACAGCTTCCTACAAACAGTCGGGAAGCTGCTGCTGAAAGCATCACACCTCCTGTGGTACCTGACCCTGTTTAATCTTTAACAAGCAGTGAAGGCAGACAGACAAACGTAGCACGCCATGTGTTTAAGAGAAACACCAAATGGTGTCACAGAGGGAGTAGCAACGGGAACACGTTTGTTTTCACCTTCCTTTTGGGGGATGATCCGTTTTTACATCCCCATCTCATTATAACTGGCAGAAATAGACACCTCTGTAAAATAAAAGAATGATAAAAACAAACGTTCTTTGCAGCTGTGGTAATGCTATATGTTTCATTACAACCATTCCAGAGTCAGCGCTTAATGCATCTCCAACCCTGTGCTCTACTTGTGACCGGAGTGCTATGGGCCCTGGTCTAAAGTAGTGCACTATATAGGGAACAGACCCCTATGGGCCCTGGTCTAAAGTAGTGCACTATATAGGGAACATACCCCTATGGGCCCTGGTCTAAAGTAGTGCACTATATAGGAAACAGACCCCTATGGGCCCTGGTCTAAAGTAGTGCACTATATAGGGAACAGACCCCTATGGGCCCTGGTCTAAAGTCGTGCACTATATAGGGAACAGACCCCTATGGGCCCTGGTCAAATGTAGTGCACTATATAGGGAACAGACCCCTATGGGCCCTGGTCAAAAGTAGTGCACTAAATCAAATCAAATTGTATTTGTCACATGTGTAGACTAACAGTGAAATTCTTGCTTCCCAACAATGCAGAGATACATTTTTTTAAATATATTTTTTAAATAACACAAGGAATAAATACACAGTAACAATAACTTGTCTATGGTAGGGATGTACGAGTGCCTTGCGCTACAGAGGGAATAGGGTGCCATGTATAGGGAATAGGGTGCCATATATAGGGAATAGGGTGCCATGTATAGGGAATAGGGTGCCATATATAGGGAATAGGGTGCCATGTATAGGGAATAGGGTGCCATGTATAGGGAATAGGGTGCCATATATAGGGAATAGGGTGCCATATATAGGGAATAGGGTGCCATGTATAGGGAATAGGGTGCTATGTATAGGGAATAGAGTGCCATGTATAGGGAATAGGGTGCCATGTATAGGGAATAGGGTGCTATGTATAGGGAATAGGGTGCCATGTATAGGGAAATGGGAGCTATTTGGGATGCAGCTATGGAGATAGACCATGAATGTTCTATATCACCTCTCATGTTCAGAATGTCACACTGGGAAATAGGATTCAGTACTTCTATTTTACCCGGATGCATTTCCTCAGCCTAGACTAGGCCCCATTACCACCATACCAGTGTGTCGGAGAGAGCAGCAATCCCACATCAATGGATGGTGGTCTATGGATGAAGCATCAATGTCTAATATGATATGAGTTCTTCATTAAATCTCCACTAAGATTATACAGCTGTTTACCCCAATGTACTGAATGAATATATGTATGAATATATATTTGAATATATTTATGTCTATGTTTGTCCTCACTGACTCCAAAAATAGTGAAAACCTGAATGGACTTCCTGGTCTTACATAAGGATGATCATGACCATTGTTGATTCAGTGAATTAATATCTACAACAATGACAATTCAGATTATACATTTTAACGTATTCAAATATTACAGTATGTATGGTCATCCGAAGTGTATGCTTCAAGGCAAATTCATGTCATCCATAATATGGAAAGGCAGATGGGCGGACATTCATTGCATGAATGGAGCCCCATTGGCCAACATTAATCTTTAAAAAGATGGGTGGATTTCTCTAGAGAGCCTCAATCACATGTTTTCTCCCCCCTTTCCAGAGATCTTATCACACCTGTTAATGACGAAATCCTATTGTATCCGTTCCACTCTGATAATCCCTAAGGTGTTATTAATCATTTACATACATTTACATTTATACTCTCTATTTTCTCCTAACCTGGATTGTATGATTCCAACCAATATGTTATCAATCTGTCACGCCTTGTCCACCATATGTTTGACTGTTTGGCTTTATTTAAATTGGAATAAAAACTGTCATTGCAGAATGAGGAGTGGTGTCTGTATGGAAGTCTATGGAATGGATACTGGCGCTTGTGACTGAATGTGAGCTCAACTTTAGCACAGAGGGCACAAAAACCTCATCTATAATGAGATCAAACTGCAATGAGAGGTTTGCTTACAAGTTACCAAGATAAAGCACTTCGATCACCAACAGAAATAACAGTGTTTACCTGCAACATTACCCTTACCTAAGCGTTTAGATTTGTGGAAGAAGAATATACTTTTCTTGGAAGGTACTTGGCTTTCCCTACTAGCACTGACTTAGCTGAGAGCAACGTTATTGAGGGGAAAATGTACTTGCTACGATTGTGATATGTTGATGTCTCACATAGCTATCTTAAGATGAATGCACTAACTTGTATGTCACTCTGGATAAGAGCCTCTGTTAAATAACTCAAATGTAAGTTTACCACTGGCACCAAGTATGTTTATTCCGATCAACATATTGGTCTTGACAAAAAAATACCCAAATAAAACCTCCTTTTATCTCTTCGGAGACGAGTGTCAGCAGGAGTCGTCATATTTAATGAGGAAACTAAATGGCTGGAGATTTGATCAAGGTCTCGCGGACAAAACAAGTGAGCGGGGAGTCCAGAGGAGGGAGTTTAAAAGACTATGAACAGATTGACTGGCATCCGACAGGGAGCAAGAGAGAGAGAGAGAGAGAGAGAGAGAGAGAGAGAGAGACAGAGGGAGAGAGAGAGAGAGAGAGAGAGCGAGAGAGAGAGAGAGAGAGAGCGAGAGAGAGAGACAGAGAGACACAGAGAGAGAGAGAGAGAGATAGAGAGAGAGAGAGAGGAGCAAGACAGAGAGACAGAGAGACAGAGAGAGAGAGAGAGAGAGAGAGACAGAGGAGCAAGAGAGAGAGAGAGAGAGAGAGAGAGAGCAAGAGAGAGAGACAGAGAGACAGAGAGACAGAGAGAGAGAGAGAGAGAGAGACAGAGGAGCAAGAGAGAGAGAGAGAGAGAGAGAGACAGAGGGAGAGAGAGAGAGAGCGAGAGAGAGAGAGAGAGAGAGAGAGAGACAGAGAGAGAGAGACAGAGAGAGAGGGAGGACAGATAGACAGAGATCAGGTGTCGGGCAGAAATGAGAATGATTAAAAGAAAACAGACAGGCATCTCCATAATCAGCTCAGTCTCCACAAAAAAAACACGTGCTGTATTCAAGATATTAAAGGTGTGACAGAGGTTATATTGGTATATTTGATACTCTGTAAACATATGTATTTACATTTGACAGTGTAAGATGTATGAAGGGCAACACATAACATTAATATGAACAGTGTACACACCTGCATGGTTTGCACCATATACTATTAATACCGTTGATGAAGTATTGGCTCCTGAATGGCGCAGCGGTCTAAGTCTCTATGCATCTCAGTGTATAGAGGCATCACTAAAAACACCCTGGTTTTGAATCCAGGCTGTATCACATCCGGCTGTGGTTGGGAGTTCTATATTTCGGCGCGCAATTGGCCCAGTGTTGTTCATGTTTGGCCGGGAGATAAATCATATAGGATGTTGTAGAAATAATATCTGGCCTTTTCTGTAGCCTACAGACGGGAGATAAAATGTATGACAATGTAATGAGACGGACACTTTTTACATCATGAAGGTTTCTCCAAACAAATAGCCTGACCTAAATGGCACCCAATCAAATTCAAACATGCTCTGTCATGTTAACAAATAACATATCCTAAAAACAGGTCAGGTCAAAGTAAAATGGACAATATGGAATGGACAATCACAAATGTTGTCCAGGAGTTTCACCCCATTGTCATGATCAGTGATTTCAAGTTTCTATCCGTCCATTTTTGACAAGCTGATCACATCGAAAAAAGAAAATATTTCTGTGTATCTCAGCGCGTAAACACATTTGCAAAAAGGATGATACTATGACACCCGATAAAGTTGTGTAGCTGACATTCAGAGCTTAAATAGATTAGTCACATGAATCAGGACTAATAAACCAAATCAAATGTTATTGGACACATACACGTGTTTAGCAGATGTTATTGCGGATGTAGTGAAATGCTTGTGGTGTAGCAATGGGCTGTTTTACAAATGGTGGGCTTACCACATGGATGGGCATTCATCAAATTCAATTGAGGGCAGACATGGTAGGCTACACCCCAGTAAGCATGAGACGACATCTTTTGGATGTCTTTTGTTTAGTGTTTTACAAATAGTAGGCTTACCACATAGATGGCCATTCATAACATACATTTTCAGGCAACACTGTAGGCACCTCAATAAGCACAGTCTTGATTTCCACATCCATGGACATCTATGTTTGCTGCGGTCCAGACCAGCCTTGATTTCAATGTCCACGGACGTAGATTTTTGGTCCAGTCCGGACCAAATCTGAACCAATAATAGACATCTCTGTTTGGTTCAAATTTTGTCAGGGCCAGCCTTGATTTGGCCCAAACATAGGTCTATAAATTACTTATTTTTTCAACATGAGAAAATGACTCCTTTTCAATGTCCTGGAAACTTCCGGATAATATGTCTTTTCACATTTTATTCAGAACCTAAATTTAACCTAACTTCAACGTCTGGAAAAATACGTATTTTCAACGTCATTTTGCGCCCTGGGACGATTCTACTTTTTTAGTCTCATTCAGGGCAGCAACACAGCAAGGACAGAGGTCTTCCATCTCTTTGGGAATATAAACATTTATTAGGGGTTCTGTTATGGATGGCACCTTTCCTATTGTCTAATATCATGACAGTAAGACAATGAACGTGAGCATCCACTTTCTACAAGTTCTTTACAATTTTGAAGGAGTGTCTTTGAGAAATACATTGTCACAATTAAAGTGCTAGGTGGTCACTAACCCAGATTTGTTTCTAATTTCTCCAGCAGTCTCTTATGTGACAGCCATTGAAAAGTCTTTCTTCTGGACATTCCAAATCAAATCATATTTATTACATGCTACATAAACAACAGATGTAGACTAACAGTGAAATGCTTACTTACAATGAATATCTTGAAATTGTAGAAACAAATCTCTGTAAAACTAGGACAGACCGTATCTTCATTGAGTATTGTACATGGACATTGTTTGGGATTTTTGCTCTAAGGATTAGATTTTTTTGCTCTATCAGAACAGGAGAAGCATTCCAAAAATAGACAAAATTATAATTCCTTTGTAAAAATACAATGTGGCTGTTTTGACTGGACCTAATGAACCCAATAACCTGCCAGACCCTCCCCCTCTCTCTCTTAAACAGATCTTTCAAAGGAAGCCTTTTTGAGGGAACTGTCGATGATGATGTTTTCCCAATAGCGAAGGTGCATAAAGGTGTCGGACGCTATGCACTTACAAAAAATGAGCGATTTTCTAAGTTAGCTCTATTGTACATTGCTCTCATTTACTCTTTTTTGTGTCATCAAAAAAACAAGAAAGTATATTGTGCTGATGGCCGGTTGTGATACAGCCAGGGATCGAACCAGGGTATGTAGTGATGCCTTTAGCACTGCGATGCAGTGTCTTAGACCGCTGCGCCACTCGGGAGGACTTATCGTGCGCTGTAGTTTAAAAACTCAGCACATAGTGGTAAAACAATAACATCATAACTGAATTCCAAAATCTTTATGCACCTTCACAATTACTATGGATTTTGGGGGGGGGGTTTCTGACAGGGAAAGAAAAGTTGAGTAGTTGAGCTTCCTAAAATGTCATTGAGATTATGTCAAAATATAAGCCAATATGATGTTGTCAGCTTTACATCGATATGCAGACCTCCAGTATGTTACGTATAACTGACTGCTTGTCTGCTAGAGAAGGGTAGTCAAATACTGTTCTTTTTTCAAGCCAATAGGCTGAAATCAATTGTCACATATGAGACAGAATAGGATAACAGTTGGTGGCAAACATGCTGTATCTATTTGACGAACGAGGTAAAACAAGGTCAAAGACGAATCGCTAACACAAGTTACAGATGTAACTTAGGTTCTATGAGTTATGGATGGCACCTTTCATATTGTCTAACATCTTGACAGTAAGTCAATGAACTTGAGCATCCCTTTTATAGAAGTTCTTTAAAAATCTGGAAGGAGTTACTTTGAGAAATGTCACAATGTCACATTTTAAGTGCTGCATAGTCACTACGTCTGATTGGTTAGACGCTGTGTTTTTCTCGTTTCTCCAGCACTCTCTTACGTGACAGCCATTGAAAAGCTACTCTTAACGCCACAGTGAGTCTTTCTTCTTGACATTCGTTCTAGGTGGCGTGTTAACATGAAGTGGTAACAATAGAAGAACAATGGAGGTAGCTAGTTTGCCCTTTGACGTTTGAAGCTCTTAGCTAAATTAATACGATTAGTATGTCTCGAAAGATGTGTTTGTCTACTGTGTTTGTCAGCATGGTTCAGTCATTTTAAGATGGTGGCGCTTAGGAGGACGCACATCTTGTCGGTTCCTGCTCGACTTTGCTTTGTTGCTGCTTTGTCTGATTGGTTAGACGCTGTGTTTTTCTCGTTTCTCCAGCACTCTCTTATGTGACAGCCATTGAAAAGCTACGCTTAACGCCACAGTGAGTCTTTCTTCTTGACATTCGTTCTAGGTGGCGTGTTAACAGTGGTAACAATAGAAGAACAATAAAGGTAGCTGGCACTTTGACATTCTTAGGTTTTTGTAAATACGATGAGTATGTCTGGAAATATGTGCTGTCTACAGGGTTTGTCTGCATTTTTTAGTAACTAAGATTATACGGCAATTGCTAGTCTTAATCAAGGCCAGAGATTCTCAGAGCCTTCCTTGTCCTTATCCGCCACTTCTTTCTTTTACTGATATCTGACTACCAGGGCTTTTTGTTTTTACAGAATTATACATTTGACACACTGTCACTGCATTCTGGGAGCATCTAGTCTCCAACTGGCAGAATGATAGTGTCTGTCATATATCTCTAATGTAACTAACCACACTGTCTTTAGCGATTGCCTGTCGAGCCTCCAACTGAGCAACACTCTCTATAGTGGCTGCTTGTCCAGATCAACTTTGTCTCCAACTGTGATCTAGCCTTCATTCACCTTCCTGTGATGACATGATACCAAATCAAAGCAGACCATCCAGTACAGCAACAGCAAATCCTTGCATGCCCATAAACAGATAAACATCTGCCTTTTCCAAATGTTTCCTGTCCCTTCATCTCTCCATCCGCCCATCCCTCTCCATACAGTATCTCTCCATATTAGACTGCTGTCCTGATAATGCCCACCCAAATGAAACAATTTGCACTTAGTCTAATGACAATAATCCTATTGTCAATAATCCTATCCTATTTTGCCATCGTAGGATAAATCTGCCTGTTTAGAGCTTAGGTTGTGAATAATTGTCCTTCCATAAGCAGATTTCCATGCTTAGAATGCAGAATGTTCATAACTTTACATTGTTTATGAGATTCCTTTGTTTCCTTGGTCTGTGATCCTTAGGTAGATTGGGAGTAGAGGGCACACCTGAGGAATTTGGTTCTCAAGGGTATCATACAGTAGCTAAGATAATTATCTATCTGCGTGAAAACATACAGTACCAAGAATTACCAATTTAGATTATGATGAGCACATTCTTCTGGTAAAAACAAAGACAGAAATTGAAATGTACACAAATCAAATCAAATCAAATGTATTTATATAGCCCTTCGTACATCAGCTGATATCTCAAAGTGCTGTACAGAAACCCAGCCTAAAACCCCAATCAGCAAGCAATGCAGGTGTAGAAACACAGCACATGCTGGTGAGGCAATTGATGATACTGAAGTTAACAGTATGAGAGATGTCTCCTTCACCTAGGTTACTAACATATAAACCCTGGGAGTGTAAACATTTACATGTCTGCGTTGATGAATGTCTACTGATAATTACTGCAATCCGCAAGAGACAAACATTTTACCTCGAGTGAACCAGCGGTGCATGGCTGTACAGAATACAGAAATTAGGATGATTGTTATGACAGTGATTTGGGCCGAAGCGTGGTTAGCGTTGTGTTGCATTCTACCCTCTGGGAGGAGAGGGAGAATATCAACTGCTCTCCTTTTTAAATATAGATTCTAACGTACAGCATCAGCAAGATACATCGGAACAATACAATGTCAAGGAATGTGCTTGTTACAACCCAGATACTTTACATACTTCCTCACGTGAAACCCATTGTTAAAATCTGACCTGATCTTATAGAAACTATGCCTTGGGACCTGTCATTTGTCTTCTTTGCTTGGGGAAATCATAATGTATGTGTAATTTACACTGTATTTAACTAATCCAATGTTAAGCCAACTACTTCCTTTAGCTACAGGCAATTCCATTGTAGCGGAATTACATTTCATAGTTTGAAAAAAACATAGAACTCTATGCACAGTGACTACTTGTAACATTTTCTACTGAAAGATGTACAAAAACACATTTACAGGAAGAACTGTGCAGATACAAAGTTCGGTAACACAATAAAACTGAGGGAGATTTTACCCTAAATTATAAAAATACTGTGTAAATTTACAAATGTAAATTGTTCACGGTACTCATTGTGCATATAGTTCTGTGGTTTGTTAAACTTTGAAGTCAATGTTTTTTGTTGGGCATATATTTTAAAGTGAACAATCTGAGCCAAAGCGTAATTCTGTTACCGTGGAAATTCCCCTATCCCATATTATGTATCCACTCCTATCTGAATGGCATTTTATCCCTAGCCTGGTTAAACCAAACCGAACGCTACGATCAACATTGTTTCTTGGTGAGCACATTATTCAATCTGGTATAACCAGGCTATTTCAACCCAGGGTCGGCGGCCACCTCGGTCTGCTAAACTCTGTGAAACCAGTGGCCATGAATCAAAACACCTCTGTTAACCTAATGAAGAATCATAGCCATAAAATCTTCAAGGTCATCAGAGAGCCAGTCTAGGTATGGGTCCTATATGATACCCTATTCCCACAGGGTTCTGGTCAGAAGTAGTGCACTACACAGGGAATAAGATGCTAATTGAGGCACAGCCTACAGTACTGTAGTCAATGTGTTCAGTGGACTGGATCGTCCCACTTTCCTTCTCTGCATTGTGTTCATCAGTGTTGTTCGACTATCCTACTTGCACCTACATGGTGTACAACTCACCTTGGTCTCACTTCAAAGAGAGAGAGAGAGATAGACAGAGACAGAGATAATACAATATTCTAGGAGCCCATCACAGTGACTAATTCAAGACATCAAAGGACTCGAAAGCTGAAAGGAATGTTTTGTGCATGACATAATAAAACATTCTAAACCAATAGACTGATAGGACATGTGGGTGTGAGTAGCTATCCATCCAAAACGGTTCTATTAAGGTGTTCAGATACAACCGGCGCACGCTCCCTTAGGATTTGGAGATTCCTTGAAGCAATGTTATTTGGCTTTGCTCCATTATCTCACAGAAATTCATTCTTTCCACCAGAGAGGGTCCGGAACTGACACCGACCACCTCCAGACTACAGGTTGACATACAATTATTTGAACCAAGTTCTCATTTGCACAGCTTCCGTCTCTGTAGTAATTGCAAATGACTGTAACAGGTGGAGAAAAAACCCAATTTTATGTAGACAAAATGGCTATTATGCTGGTCTTACCCTTAACACACTACACTCTTGGTAGATTTCATTAGGAAGCATGCCAACAAGAGACAATTATTAGTCTGAATCCAGTGTGACATAGTAATTAATACGGGAAACTAAGGATACGTCCCAAAATGGCACCCTATTGTCTTTATAGTGCACTTCTTCTGACTGGGGCCCATAGAGCTTTGATCAAAAGTAGCGCACTTCTTCTGACTGGGGCCCATAGAGCTCTGATCAAAAGTAGTGCACTACTTCTGACTGGGGCCCATAGATCTCTGATCAAAAGTAGTGCACTACTTCTGACTGGGGCCCATAGAGCTCTGATCAAAACTAGTGCACTACTTCTGACTGGGGCCCATAGAGCTCTGATCAAAACTAGTGCACTACTTCTGACTGGGGCCCATAGAGCTCTGATCAAAACTAGTGCACTACTTCTGACTGGGGCCCATAGAACTCTGATCAAAAGTAGTGCACTACTTCTGACTGGGGCCCATAGAGCTCTGATCAAAAGTAGTGCACTACTTCTTCTAAAAATGTAGGTGACAGAAGTGAATAGAGGAGACTAATGCGGAGAGGGGAAAGAAGCATGTTTGGGGAACTGGGGGGGGGGGGGGGGGGGGGTCTTGGAGGGCTGGTGGCCGGGCGGTTGGAAGCTTGGGCCGGTGGCTTTATTAGTCGCTGGTTCAGGTCCCCATTTTGACCTTGTGGCTGATCTGTTGACGTGCCCCTGAGCAGGGCGTTGACCCTGGTTGCTTCTGTGTGTCGCTCTGGATGGGAGTCTGTTAGATGACTCATGTGATGTAGTTGTTGAGTGGCTTCACTGCAAGTAGATTGTATGTTTTAAATATTCAATTAAAACAAAGAAGAAGAAAAAAGAAGCATGTTTGTGTTTAACAAGAAGACCCACTTGGCGACCAAGCATTAATGATGGGAGGTTCCATTCTTTTTACTGACTCAGATCTTTGTTTAGTCAAAAGAACGACTCTTTCGACTCATTCCGTTAATTTGAGTCAGTAATGCCCGGAGCACTCAGCACCCCCTACCGGCGAACAATGATCTAAAAACTCATGATTCCACAAGACTGTCGTTCACCATAGGGGTTTTATTGCTGTCATCAGTGACTGAAACTTAGAAAACTGTGCTTCGAACAATGTAATTTGTGATTGATAGGCACACAAATAAGATTATTTATTGATACCTTTGAAACGAAGTCTAGTTGCGGCTGCAACCCGGACTAGATTGTGAACGGAATGCAAATGTTTGACTGGCACGAAAGAGATTTGCCCAATAGGCTATCGATCACGAACTGCATCAGCCACCCAAATGATTAGTTCTAGAATTTGAGTGTTGAGCAGAGGCTTGCTGTGTGGCTCTTACAAAGCTTTTTCTCCTCTGTGCTGCCTGCAGCATGATTTATCTTTCTGCAAGCATTTACAGTACGACAGACAGTTGTTGGAGCACGTTTCCCGAGCCGCTGAGCTAGAGGAGTGCGTATTAATCCTGCAGTAGAATTATTTCAGACCAGCAAACGAATGACTGAAAAATACGAGCCACTCAGAAAAGTTAGTATTTAAAAAGTTGTGTTAGTCTTCTTGGTGGGATCACAGATCACCACAACGCAAACCAACTGAACCAATGCCCAGAGAACTGTAACTGAGCTTCTTGAATGACCTTCATGCAACAGAATGGCGAGTGGCTAGTGGCCCGAACAGCTGTTACAGTGGGTGTACAGAGGATGTGTACACGAGGTAAACAAAAGGGGCTACTATAGGGCATGGGATAACATTATATACATGTGTTAACGTGGTCATCTTAAGGGAGGTGGGTTTTGCCGTTTGTTGTCCAACATCAACTGGAACAGTCTAGTTCATGATCTCTGGCTGTACCCCTCTCTGCCTCCACCACCAAGAGATCACGAAAGACTACCAATATACCAGTACAAGATGGGATTTACTTTATGTTGCTGCAGTGATTCACAACACCCTGCTACTGCTGTGCTTTGAACACAATGCAATTAAACCGCTTTATTATCATACAACACACATCATTACAAATCCTCTATCGACCGATCGACACACAATGGTGTGCCGGTTGCTTGATTAAGACTGCTATTCAGAGCAGCTGGCTCAGCAAGATGACTCTTTAGCACCCATGTCCACATGCAGCTTCTATAGGCTCCACTACCACGGTACATCTGGCAGAGTAGGAGCTCATTACCATGATACTATAGCTGCGAAATCAAAGATCTAACCGGTCATCAATTTCCCAAAGTGACATCAGGAGGCACATCATCGGCTGCAATTACCTTGGTTACATGCCTCATTCATCCCAGGATAGCCTTACCCGGCAATGCAGACACGGATTCAAGTACTATTTGAAATCTTACGGATACTTCGAGCGTTTGCTCTACCCTGCCTGGAGTGCCAGGTGCGTGTGGTTTGCAGTTTTGGGACTTTTCTTTTGGTCCATTAAGCCAGGCATGGTTAATCATCACAGATGAATGATTTGAAATGATTTCAAGTAGTATTTGAACCCAGGGCTGCCGGGGTAACACAATAGACTATAGATTGTCCACACTACTGTCTCGTGAGTCTAAAGGATCAGCATCACATCTATAAATCCAAGCCTTTCTCTGCCGGATAATGAGAGGGAATTTGTCGTTTTTTTCTGTTCAGGGAATCCTAAAGGTTATCACCAAACATTCATAATAGATCCAGGAGGCAGTGTGTGTGTGTGTGTGTGTGTGTGTGTGTGTGTGTGTGTGTGTGTGTGTGTGTGTGTGTGTGCTGAGGAGGAGGTGGCAGTGGGGACGCGTCAGCGTTGCTATCTGTTTGACATTTTTGTCAGGCCTGGTATTTAAACTGCTGGATGACAAATGCCAGCGCTGTCAATAGACTTAATTACACCTGAATGGTGTGCATTCCAAACGGCACCCTATTCCCTATATAGTGCACTACTTTTGACCAGGGCTCTGGTCCCTATTCCCTATATAGTGCACTACTTTTGACCAGGGCTCTGGTCCCTATTCCCTATATAGTGCACTACTTTTGACCAGGGCTCTGGTCCCTATTCCCTATAAAGTGCACTACTTTTGACCAGGGCTCTGGTCCCTATTCCCTATATAGTGCACTACTTTTGACCAGGGCTCTGGTCCCTATTCCCTATATAGTGCACTACTTTTGACCAGGGCTCTGGTCCACATTCCCTATATAGTGCACTACTTTTGACCAGGGCTCTGGTCCCTATTCCCTATATAGTGCATTACTTTTGACCAGGGCTCTGGTCCATATTCCCTTTACTACCTGTGTAGTGAATAATGTGCCGTGTGGAAGGCGGCCTGGATCTTTCTGGAGTCTTCTTCTTCACCATAACGTTAATTAGCTGGTTTCTAAAGGGTTAGCCTAGCTCTCTAAAATGTGTGTGAGTAACTGAGAGAGATTGCTCGTGGGCCAAGCGCTCAGCAGTGCTGGCCCTGGCCAGTTGGTGCAACCCACACAGCTTTGCAGCGTCATTCGGCATTTTAATCTCTGTATGTGAAGACCATGTGAATTGACAAATGTGAGAAGGGATATGGGCTTTTGGGTTGGTGCAAGGGAGTGTACTTCTCAAACCAAGGTCTGGAGCTTAATGTTTAGTCATTGCGTAAAGGGTTTTTGTGTGCCCAGAAGGACCGGGGGTGGGTTGGAATAGCCGGTATTCATTATGACGGAGGAGGAGGACAGACTATATCTGAAAGTCACCCTGAATGTGATGGTTTGATGTGATGGTGTGAATGTGATGGTTTGGTGTGATGGTGTGAATGTGCTGGTTTGATGTGATGGTGTGAATGTGATGGTTTGATGTGATGGTGTGAATGTGATGGTTTGATGTGATAGTGTGAATGTGATGGTTTGATGTCATGGTGTGAATGTGAAGGTTTGATGTGATGGTGTGAATGTGATGGTTTAATGTGATGGTGTGAATGTGATGGTTTGATGTCATATTGTGAATGTGATGGTTTAATGTGAAGGTTTGATGTGATGGTGTGAATGTGATGGTTTGATGTGATGGTGTGAATGTGATGGTTTGATGTGATAGTGTGAATGTGATTGTTTGATGTGATGGTGGGAATGTGATGGTTTGATGTCATGGTGTGAATGTGATGGTTTGATGTCATGGTGTGAATGTGATGGTTTGATGTGAAGGTTTGAATGTGATGGTTTGATGTGATAGTGTGAATGTGATTGTTTGATGTCATGGTGTGAATGCGATGGTTTAATGTGATGGTGTGAATGTGATGGTTTGATGTCATATTGTGAATGTGATGGTTTAATGTGAAGGTTTGATGTGATAGTGTGAATGTGATTGTTTGATGTCATATTGTGAATGTGATGGTTTGATGTGAAGGTTTGATGTCATGGTGTGAATGTGATGGTTTGATGTGATGGTATGAATGTGATGGTGTGAATGTTAATGTGATGGTTTGATGTGATGGTGGGAATGTGATGGTTTGATGTCATGGTGTGAATGTGATGGTTTGATGTCATGGTGTGAATGTGATGGTTTGATGTGATAGTGTGAATGTGATGGTTTGATGTGATGGTGTGAATGTGATGGTTTGATGTGATGGTGTGAATGTGATGGTTTGATGTCATATTGTGAATGTGATGGTTTGATGTGAAGGTTTGATGTGATGGTGTGAATGTGATGGTTTGATGTCATGGTGTGAATGTGATGGTTTGATGTGAAGGTTTGATGTGATGGTGTGAATGTGATGGTTTGATGTGAAGGTTTGATGTCATATTGTGAATGTGATGGTTTGATGTGATGGTGTGAATGTGATGGTTTGATGTCATGGTGTGAATGTCATGGTTTGATGTGAAGGTTTGATGTGATGGTGTGAATCTGATGGTTTGATGTCATGGTGTGAATGTGATGGTTTGATCTCATGGTGTGAATGTGATGGTTTGATGTGAAGGTTTGATGTGATGGTGTGAATGTGATGGTTTGATGTGAAGGTTTGAATGTGATGGTGTGAATGTGATGGTTTGATGTGAAGGTTTGATGTGATGGTGTGAATGTGATGGTTTGATGTCATATTGTGAATGTGATGGTTTGATGTATGGCTCAGTTGGTAGAGCATTTCTCGATTCCCGGCGCCACTCATATGTAAAATGTATTCACACAACTGTAAGTTGCTTTGGATAATAGCGTCTGCTAAATGGCAAACTGTATGTGTGATGGTGTGATGTGAATGTGATGGTGTGAATGTGATTTTGGAATTTTATTAGGATCCCCATTAGCTGTTGCAAAAGCAGCAGCTACACTTCCTGGGGTCCACACAAAACATGAAACATAATACAGAATGAAATAACACAGAGCATCAATAGACAACAACAGCTCAAGGATAGAAATACATACATGTAGCCTACATATCAGTGTATAGACACAAACGATCTAGGTCAAATGGGGGGGAGGTGTTGTGCCGAAAGATGTTGCTTTATCTGTTTTTTGAAACCAGGTTTGTTGCTTATTTGAGCAATATGAGATGGAAGGAAGTTCCATGCAATAAGGGCTCTGTATAATACTGCACGCTTTCTTGAATTTGTTCTGGATTTGGGGACTGTGAAAAGACCCCTGGTGGCATGTCTGGTGGGATAAGTGTGTGTGTCAGAGCTGTGTGTAAGTTGACTATGCAAACAATTTGGGATTTTCAACACTTTAATGTTTCTTATAAAAATAAGAATGATGCAGTCAGTCTCTCCTCAACTCTTGGTGAAGAGAGAGTGATGTGATGATGTGAATGTGATGGTATGATGTATGGTGGCATCGTGTCTTTGGCTATGCCCGATTAAGTGATATGACATGCTATTCTATAAAATAATTTCTCTGTAATTAATATTACCTGATTGAGCTAATCATGTAAATATAATTAACTAGAGAGTCGGGGCACCACTAAATAATATTTATAGAGCTGTTATCTTCCAAATAAACTCTTAAAGACCTAGTAATATTTTACATCAATAGCAGTCAATATTAATCGTCACCTTAATTCAGTCTCATCTGAAAGTTGTAAATTCTTGGTTATCTTCACGAACCCTGGCTAACAAGTTGAATCAGCAATACAAAATTGGGTTTAATTATTTATTTACTAAATACCTAACTAATCACACAGAGTTACACATACACATAATTAATCATAACTTGATTACAAATTACGTCATAAAGGAAAGCGTCCCTAGCGGGCAGAACAGATATGACAGCTTGTTACACAAAAGAAAAGGGGCTGGGTTTGAGTGAAAGAGCGGGAAGACTGAGAACCAAAGGGAGAAGCTGTGCTATCGTAAATACAGTATTTTATGCATTCTAAATTACCACCCATTTGGAAAAGGAAAATGCAATAAATATTTACTCTGAGCTGCGCTTCGGTAGGTTGGTGGTAGATGGAAGGCCGTGTTGCCAAACCGAGTCCTTTGAAGAATGTCTCTGGTGGTCAATTGGATACGTTGTAGTAACGTCGTTGTGTGATAGACGGGATACTCTGTCTGTTCCTTCCTAACCTTCGTTTGCAGCTGCTGTTGCTAACTCAACGGCTAGGAGGTATCACTTCTGTAGTGAATAAGGGTTCAAAGTTCATACCATTCGCAACCAAAGCTCACGCTGATGTTGGCTTCGTTCTGTAGTTATTATCTGAACCATTCTGACATCGGACCGTCGTCCTCACATCCTCGGAACAGATGGTTATATTGTCATCAAGGCTTTATATAGGAAGGGAGAGGAGAGCGTGTTTGAAAAGTTTTATAGCCCATGTCCCTTCACAGGGATTGAGCAGAGCCCTAACCTTATAAAAACCCAATTCTCACATTTTAGAAGCAAAATCACATTTCATCCCATCAGGAATAATTTAATATTCAAACATTTAAATTGAACAACAATTCCATGTGAATCCGATAACTCTGATGTGTAGACTTTCTCACTGTAGAGTTTATGTCATCTTATCATTGATGAGAATGTCTCAGATGACAACCGAACTGACATCATATTCATTAAGTACCACCGGATTACCAGAATATAGTTCATTTCCCCCCACCTTCTGATGTTCCCAGAATCTCTATGTTAACCAAGGGTTTGCAAATGTAACCTCAGTAGGGTAGAGAGAGGAAAAAGGGGGGAAGAGGTATTTATGACTGTCATAAACCTTCCCCCAGGCCAACGTCATGACAATGGTGTGATGTGAATGTGATGGTGAGATGTTAATGTGATGGTGTGATGTGAACGTGATGGTAGTATGAATGTCCATAGTGAAATAAGGAGTTTAGACACATATCTCTGTGAGTAAATTAAACTCCTTTCACTAGAGTCTAGACAATCATTTAACATCAGGGAAGAATCATACCTTCTCAGTTGTACCACTATAGATAGCTCAATAGTCTCAAAAAATTATAGCGTTTTTCATTGCGCCGTGCAGCGGTCTAGGTCACTGCATCTCAGGGCTAGAGGCGTCACTATAGACCCTGGTTCGATTCCAGGCTGTATCATAACCGGCCGTGATTGGGAGTCCCATAAGGCAGCCCACAATTGCCATGTGTCGTTCGGGTGAGGCCGGGGTAGGCAGTCATTGTAAATAAGAAACTGACTGACTTGCCTAGTTAAATAAAGGCTAAATAAATATATAAAATAAAAAGTCTTTAGGCGTGACACTCCAATTTCAAACATATACGTCAATTTATAACGAAAGATAATATAAGGAATGTCGGAGTGTCCCAATGGTTCATCCTCACACTTCATGACAGGCCATTGAAAGGATTTAGTGGTTGATAACATTACGTTTTAATGAACTGAGAGCCGCCCATGTGGAAGGTGATTATAATTGAAATGTCCTTCTGTTTAATAAGTTCATGATAACAGCAGGTGAAACAAAAGGAGAGATATGTATATTTCAGGGGAAGAGTTTGAGGTGTAAATGAGTCCATAAACAAGCCTGTTATCTTCTTTCTCTTTTCTTAGTCAGACTATTCTCATTAAGCAATAAGGCATGAGGGGGTGTGGTATATGGCCAATATACCACGGCTATCGACTGCATGACGCAATGCGGCCATATATCACAAACCCCGAGGTGCCTTATTGCTATTATAAACTGCTTACCAACGTAATTAGAGCAGTGAAAATACATGTTTTGTTATTGGCGGTCAGCCAATCAGCATTCAGGGCTCGAACTACCCATTTTATAATGTGAAATAATCTCTTGACAATGACTTCCCAAGAAATGCAATATGTATGAAGATTTTAAGATTTTCTTTATAAACTGTGAATATCTCAGTAAAACTGCACAAGATAATGATGCTGGAAGATTATCAATTTACGTGATAAACTCTTGGTAAGCTCTTGGTTTGAGTTCTCCAAGAAAGCTCAAATCACTTTTACAGACCAAAGTCTGGATTTTCTGCCTGTTAGAGTTCATTTTGCTGTTTGAAACCCATCCATACCAAAAAAAAGCAGGCTTCTGGCAAACAGTTGTGGCAAACATTTGGCCAATTTGCTGCAAATATGTAGAAAGCTCATATCTTCACATGCAAATTAGTTTTGTGTCAAACTGTTGCAGTAAACTTTCAGCAACTTGTGAACTTCTGGCAAGCAATTCTGGGAAACTTGTGACGAACATTCTACTGTTTACCGCAAATGTTCAGTAAGCTCATATTTTCACATGCAAATTAATGTTGTGTCAAACAATTCTGGGAAATTTGTGGCGAACGTTCTGTTTGCTACAAACTCAGTATAAATATGCAAATGAGATCAGGTTTTTGGTTACTGTGTGGTAAACATTGAAATGCCTCTACAAGACTAACTCACATAACTTTAAATGAACTTACTTCAGAGAAAGAACATCTATATACTGTACAGGTAGAGATACTGGTGTGTAAAAGAGCAGAAAAGTAAATAAATATAAACAGTATGGGGATGAGGTAGGTAAATTGGGTGGGCTATTTCCTGATAGACTATGTACAGCTGCAGCGATCGGTTAGCTGCTCAGATAGCAGATGTTTGAAGTTAGTGAGGGAGATAAAAGTCTCCAACTTCAGCGATTTTTGCAATTCGTTCCAGTCACAGGCAGCAGAGAACTGGAAGGAAAGGCGGCCAAATGAGGTGTTGGCTTTAGGGATGATCAGTGAGATACACCTGCTGGAGCGCGTGCTACGGGTGGGTGTACTTTTTTAGTAATATTTAATTTAACCTTTTTTTTTTTTTTTTTTACAAACAAAAACATACATTGACAAAAACAATAGACAACTTAACATTTATATACATATCCACAAAAATGTATGACATCACACTTTCTCAGATCCACATGTTCCCACTGTATCCACACCCAATGCTGTTTCTAATGCTCGTTAGACTCTGCCCCATAGGACTTCAAATTGTGTTATGTTGTAGCCAGACAAACATTTTATGTTCCATTGCAGTTAGTCACTTGTCTGGCTAACACCTAACTCTTGAAGTTGTCCTGACTTCAGTGTCTTTCACCATGTTGATAATAAAGGGGGCTGTTTTTACTGGTTGGCTCTCCTCTGTGTCTTTCTCACTCATACACCCACAGCCACACAGCCCCTTAGCGCCACCCCCTTCTTTGTGCTCACTCTGTTGCGAGCACAAAGTATTCAATGAATTATACATTTCTTTTAACAATCAGTTTTCAAAATACACAACAAATCTTTCGACATGTCCCTGGCAAGACCTGGCCACTGCTCCAGCTTGGTGTGTCGCTTGGTGTGTCCACAGTCCTATGTATTCATGTGTGTGTCCAGAGGACCTCCACACGTTTAGAAAAAAAGATGGTGTTTATAGAATACTCACTGCGTGTAAGGGTTTTATATTCTTTAACGTCAGGCTATAGTTGAGTCATCCTAAAGCAAGAGCGTATCCTGGTCCATCTCTTCCACTGCGAAAGAGAGGGTGAGAGGTAAAAGGGGGTACCTAATCAGTTGCGCAACCGAATGCATTAAACCAACATGTGTCTTCTGCATTTCTCTGAATCAGAGGGGTGCGGGGAGCTGCCTTAATCGACATCCATGGTGCCCAGGGAGCAGTTGTTGCCTTTGCTCAAGAGCAGGGCGGCAGATTTGAACCAGCGACCTATCAGTTACTGGCCCACTGCTCTTAACCGCTAGGCTTAACTGCTAGGGGGGAGATTTTAAGGGATAGTTTCAACCATATCTCTAAATGAAATACTTTGAGGGAAGGGTTGATAAACCAGGTCAAATGGCTGAACAAAGGCAAGGGAGGGAGGAAAGAGCAGAATGAATATGGACGGCAGTAGCTTTGAGGTTAGAAAGGCAGGCTGATATTCAAATCCCTGAGCTGCCTGCTGGGAAATCTGCAGGGAGTGATCAGTCAGCCAGAAGGTTACCATCTACAATATCTCTTTATACCACCTACTGCTGTTTTGCCCTTGAGCAAGGCACTTTACCCCTAAGTGCCCATGAGCTGCACTCAGTCTGTGATATGTGTGTTGTGTCAGATCGGTCACTGTGACAGAATATTTATGCAAATTACCAATAAAGTATGGTAAAATGGCAAGACTGTCTATGGTAGCTGTGCATGTAATCACTTAGAAATGTCCTTGTTGTTGAAAGAAAAACATTTTTTGTCCATTAAAATAACATAACATTTATCAGAAATACAAAGTAGACATTGTTAATGTTGTAAATGACTATTGTAGCTGAAAACAGCAGATTGTTAATGGAATATCTACATTGTCGTACAGAGGCCCATTATGGCACGTTGTGTTAGCTAATCCAAGTTTATCATTTTAAAAGGCTAATTGATCATTAGAAAACCATTTTGCAATTATGATAGCACCGCTGAAAACTGTTGTCCTGATTAGATTAAAGAAGCAATAAAACTGGCCATCTTTAGACTAGTTGAATCTGGAGCATTAGCATTTGTGGGTTTGATTACAGGCTCAAAATGGCCAGAAACAAATAACTTTCTTCTGAAACTCATCAGTCTATTCTTGTTTTGAGAAATGAAGGCTATTCCATGTGAGAAATTGCCAAGAAACTGAAGATATCGTACAATGTTGTGTACTACTCTCTTCACAGAACAGCGCAAACTGGCCCTAACCAGAATAGAAAGAGGAGTGGGGAGTCCCGGTGCACAACTGAGCAAGAGGACAAGTACAGTAGAGTGTCTAGTTTGAGAAACAGACACCTCACAAGGCCCTCAAATGGCAGCTTCATTGAATAGTACCCGCAAAACACCACTCAATATCAACAGTGAAGAGGCGACTCCGGGATACTGGCCTTCTAGGCAGAGTTGCAAAGAAAAAGCCATATCTCCGACTGGCCAATAAAAATAAAATATTAAGATGGGCAAAAGAACACAGACACTGGACAGAGGAAATCTGCCTAGAAGGCCAGCATCCCGGAGATGCCTCTTCACTAAGAGGCTCTGGCTCTAGTCCGGTGTAGATCAGTTGGTAGAGCATGGCGCTTGCAATGCCAAAGCTGTGGGTCCAATTTCCACAGGGGAACCAGTATGAACACTTACGCACTCACTACTGTCAGCCGACCTGGATAAGAGCGTCTGCTAAATGATTAAAATGTAAATGTTTAAAAGTTAAGTCTTTCAAGATTCCATTAAGGTTGTACTATTGGTTATCGATGGCAATGTGGGAGATGTAGATCCTGGGTCAATGAGAATCAGTGCTCTCAGCCGTGTTCCAGAGGAGAGGTCTACTGCTCTGCAGGATGTTGCACAGGTGGGGGCCAACAACGCAGCACAGGAGGCAATCCTAGTGCGGGTGATCTTCACCTCCTACTTCTTCGAAGAGGGTGCTGTTCCTTGGCAACACCTTGTGCAATTGACTACACTACGCACAAGCCCACGGAGGTTATTTTTGAACACTGTCTCTTTAACTACCGTATTTTCTCAATAAGTCTCCCTCCCTCACTTCATCCCTAAATCCTCTAGGTTCTGAACTACCTGAAACAGAGGGCACAGCATAATCAGAGGTGAAAGGTCACTTGGTTGGGTCAGCAGGAAGTATTATTAAAGAGATGCTTTACATTGAAATACAGATAGAGATGTAGTAGTACCAGAGTTGATGATCCAAGGTGTATTTCACCACCTGATCATTATGACTGACAAAGTGTTAGAATTGAAAAGACACAAGGCTTAATCATGCCATCTTTCTCTCTCCATCTCTCTCGTCTGCAGGTATGTTTTGATGTGAGAGAGGATGCCAACCCCCAGTTCCGTCATCTCCACCTCACCCGCTATGAAGATAACCTTTGGGCAGAGCCCAGCGCTGGATAGGAGACACCACTAGAGTCACTATTATGTAACTGTGATGACCTGAGAGAATAGGAAGTTTAGTAGCACTGTAATTAATTAATTAAACACTGTCTTCCCTGCTCTTCTGTTCGTATCTCTTTCCCTGTCGGTCTTTGACACCCCTCTCTCCCTACCTTCTCTTTCTTCCTCTCTGTTTTTATAATGCATACCAGATGTGCATTGAAGTACAGATTGAACATACAATTTTAATATTTATAATGCATGTATTATGTAATTCTGACACTTGGATAATGAACTTTAAATAAAGCTTTTCACATTCTCTGCTGGTTGAAATTAAGTCTCTCATTTGGTTAGGCTTCCAAGTGGCTCAGCGGTCTAAGGCACTGCAGACACCCTGGTTTGAATCCAGGCTGTATCAAAACCGGCCGTGATTGGGAGTCCCATAGGATGGTTCACAATTGGCCCAGTGTCGTCCGGGTTTGGGCGGTGTAGGCCGTCATTGTAAGTAAGAATTTGTTTTTAACTGACTTGCCTAGTTAAATAAAGGTTGAATCAATCAAATTAAAAGTTGATGAAATACTACACCAATCCTGTGTCCTCAGATTATGTAGATGGATTCCATGACGCAAAGGAAGTGTACTGCCTTTTTTACATTCCGGTCCTGTATATATGAATTACAAATCAGCTATTAACTAGGTAAATCATGTCTTCTAGTCTAACAGAGTTACAATGTGTAACCATTGACGTCCCAGGACCAGGATTTGTTAAGAATTGTAATACATACATGCAGACACAGCATCATTCAAAGACTGGAGTTTGATACTCCTGGTATTGGATAGGACTGGAAAAGAATGTCTCACTGACATTCATACCTGAACCATACTGTTATTTGCCAAGGTAGAGAACATGATCAGTGAATATATTACATGTACAGACTGAAATGTGGGAAACTCATGCTTGGTAATAATGTATATACGACTTGCATCCTTGCACAATAAAGTTATATTATATTCTACTCAATCCATAATCAAATCAAATCACATTTATTTATATAGCCCTTCGTACATCAGCTGATATCTCAAAGTGCTGTACAGAAACCCAGCCTAAAACCCCAAACAGCAAGCAATGCAGGTGTAGTAATTCAGTAATTACTGTGATGCCATTCCGAGTGACTTGAAGTCAATACAACCGGCTATGATAGCTGAGGTTCATAGCTAGCTAGCTACTATTAACATTATAATATTTACATGTAACAGTCATGTGTGTAACAGTCATTTTCTGCAATTTCCTGGGGATTGGTGGACGCCATTAAAGCCACTGTTCTGAACTAATATTCACACCAAACATTTTAAACGGTCCATACACAGATCGGCTACATAGACTTTCAGCTCCCTCCAAAGATTTTCTATTGGGTTCAGGTCTGGAGACTGGCTAGGCCACTCCAGGACCTTGAGATGCTTCTTACGGAGCCACTCCTTAGTTGCCCTGGCTGTGTGTTTCGGGTCGTTGTCATGCTGGAAGACCCAGCCATGCTGGAAGACCCAGCCACGACCCATCTTCAATGCTCTTACTGAGGGAAGGAGGTTGATGGCCAAGATCTCGCGATACATGGCCCCATCCATCCTCCCCTCAATACGGTGCAGTCGTCCTGTCCCCTTTGCAGAAAAGCAAAGAATGATGTTTCCACCTCCATGCTTCACAGTTGGGATGGTGTTCTTGGGGTTGTACTCATCCTTCTTCTTCCTCCAAATATGGTGAGTGGAGTTTAGATCAAAAATCTCTATTTTGTCTCATCAGACCACATGACCTTCTCCCATTCCTCCTCTGGATCATCCAGATGGTCATTGGCAAACTTCAGACAGGCCTGGACATGCGCTGGCTTGAGCAGGGGGACCTTGCGTGCGCTGCAGGATTTTCATCCATGATGGCGTAGTGTGTTACTAATGGTTTTCTTTGAGACTGTGGTCCCAGCTCTCTTCAGGTCATTGACCAGGTCCTGCCATGTCGTTCTGGGCTGATCCCTCACCTTCCTCATGATCATTGATGCCCCACGAGGTGAGATCTTGCATGGAGGCCCAGACCGGGGGTGATTGAACTTCTTCCATTTTCTAATAATTGCGCCAACAGTTGTTGCCTTCTCACCAAGCTGCTTGCCTATTGTCCTGTAGCCCATCCCAGCCTTGTGCAGGTCTACAATTTTATCCCTGATGTCCTTACACAGCTCTCTGGTCTTGGCCATTGTGGAGAGGTTGGAGTCTGTTTGATTGAGTGTGTGGACAGGTGTCTTTTATACAGGTAATGAGTTCAAACAGGTGCAGTTAATACAGGTAATGAGTGGAGAACAGGAGGGCTTCTTAAAGAAAAACTAACAGGTCGTGAGAGCCGGAATTCTTACTGGTTGGTAGGTGATCAAATACTTATGTCATGCAATAAAATGCAAATGAATTACTGAAAAATCATACAATGTGATTTTCTGGATTTTTGTTTCTAGATTTCACAGTTGAACTACTTGTAATACATCACCTATGATAAAAAATGACAGACCTCTACATGCTTTGTAATTAGGAAAACCTGCAAAATCGGCAGTGTATCAAATACTTGTTCTTCCCACTGTATATCAATATGGGCTATTTTCAGCCCTTTCCTGGGTAGCTTATCTGAGATAGACATAATACTGAAAAGAGCAAACAAAGCAAGAGAAAAAAATATACATTCAGTCGTCTATTAATCAATTGGTGTGTGTGTGTGTGTGAGGTGGGGTTGAAGCTACGAACCCATAGGCTTGGCTCTCTCATCCCTTTCAGGCTTCTGGGAAAGAGGGTGGACAATGAGCAGCTACAGCTACCTTGTCCATGAACCTCAGGAACTTGACCGCTATTGGCCTGGGCCTATCACCTGGGCCGGTGGTGGGTTTTCCAGTCCTGTGAGCACGCTCCACCTCAATCTTCCTGTGGTCCATCTTCAATTTCTCAGAGATCATTACCCTCACTGTCCTCAGACTACATCCAAATCTAAGGTGGAGATTCTGGAATTCCGTCCACAACCACGTTGTTCCGCATTGTCCCTCGAGATCTGATTTGAGAACTGAGAGTCTGATTTATTGGTCATTGTTATCATGGATTCACACACAGAACTGATGTTCTCTCTCAATGACTTAGAGATTGCTGTCATCTTGCCCTCTCAACTCATTGAGCTGACCCTGGGAGAACTGCAAAATGTTCTTCAAGTCCTGGACCTCTCTGGCCAGGTCGTCCATTCTTTTATTAGTAGAATCCACAAGTATTTGGACAAAATACTTAAAGTTATTTTCTTGTTGTAGGCCACTTTTTGTTTGTTTAAAAGATTCTTCACGTCTGATAGAGAGACAACACTGTCCTCAACGGTTCTCCCGCCGGCTTTGGTCTTCTGAATGGTAGCTAGCAAAGTAGGCTACGCTGTTACTCCTCGCAGTTCCAGACAGGGCAGGTCACAGGGAAGATTGCAAACAACAAACAGCAGGGATCTAGACAGCCACAAACCCGGGGAAATCCGCGGTCCCAGCCACAATGGCTAACCGCGTCGCGGGCTGCATTCAAGGAAACCCTGCTAGGTTGACATAGGCTAGCTGTGACGCCAAAGAGTTCATCAGACCCATCCTTGGTCGGCAGGATCACTGGAAAGAGACAAGTAGTTGACATGCATATTGGTATTAAAATGCAAATCATTAGTTATCTATCTAGCTACATATCACATGAATTGTGCAAAAAATATAATAGCTAACGTTATCTAGTTAAGCGCTAGCCAGTCAGTCAGTGGTGCTGACAGATTGAAACTAGTATCAACAAAATGTGTTTCACTCTATCCCATAAAACATGACATTGCTAACTAGGATTCATTTAGCTAATAAAATGTTAAAGTTTATTAGAAAGTTGAATTAATAAGTTAACACTCACCGGAAAACTTTGGTAGGTAGCTAGCTAGACAGCTTGGTTTTAATTTTCCAACAGATATTTCTAATCCCCCTGATTGGTCATCAAAAAAACCTCTGGAAAACGTTTGCAAACGTTTGGCAAAATTTTTGTGGCATACTATTACTATTTAGTTTGCAGCAAATTTGCCACAAAGGTAAAGGGGCAGCCCTTTGACAGGCATTTCACACATAATTGGGTTACAAGCAATATGGTGTCTTGTGAATAGAAAACTAGACTGAAGGACAGAGTCAACACAGTGCTGCAGGGGTTTTCTAAAGAAAAACAAAACAATCATTTATTCTCATTTCATTTTGCAATGATCACAATTATACCACACGCTTACCCGGCTACAAGTGTGCTAACTACATATCACTCGATATAAGACCATTGACATAAAACAAATACAGGAGTTGGTTTCAAAGTTCAAATTTACAATATTTTAACTGAAAATTAGGCGTTTTCAACAAGTAGGTTTTATGCAGTACACTGAACCAGACTGGAATGTGTGTAGTTATTGTGTATGGAAACCTGATTTCACAATTGGGAAATGTACTGCTAAGTTATGAGTCCTGCACACCGGCAGTCATCCAATCCATAACTAGCAAGTACAAGGGTACAGAGTGTGCGTGTGCTACTCAACGATCCGCCATTGTTAAAAAATAGTACTCTTAACTTATTTTAAGATGAAGCTTGAGCTCAACTTTGAGCAGCACCAGAGAACGATACAAATGTTTTGAATTGAATTGGAAACTGTTTAGGTTATGTTGAGAAACTTTAACATTGTACAATATGTACAAATAAAGGATAATGTGAACATAAATATGCTAAATCGTATGAAGAGAGGGTGTACCAGTACTACATTGCATTGCAGTAATGTAATATAATACCAGAGGGGTAACATATCACAGATCATCTTCAAAGCCTCTTGAAATAAAATAACCAATTCAAATGGTTCCAAAGGGAAATGCAAATAGTCCACAGTTTTTTTGTGATACTATAAAAGTATCATCTCAACATTGGTCCCTTTTATGCATGTAGAAAATGTAAGCATTCAATCCAAGTTCTCTCTTTACTATCTTGTTTTGAAGAAATGTGTCATTATTTGGTAAATCAATGGTGGTACTTTTACTTGTATGAGTGTGTGGAATCAGCAGAAAGTCCTGGACATTCAAACTTAAACATTAGGCATTTGGATTTTCAAATAAGTGTTCACATCTTAAAGGTCTCGAAGAGTCATTCTGATTCACATCTAAAATAGCTTTTTGAAAGACTAAAATATCACCCATAATATCTGTTTTGGATAGAAATGCTCGGAATTTGAGGAACTTTTTCTCTCACGGCAAACTACCAGAAAGTATTAAAAGAACAGGCTGAGAAGGCGGGAAGCTGATATTCATGAGCTCGCCTTGACTGGCATCTCTTTGAAATGTCAAGCAATTTGGATGCAGTGAGCAGTTTTACAGTAAAATCATCTCAAGCAAATTTGGTTATTCACAAAGCAACTCAAACAACATTGAAATTGCATCAATAATGTCAATCTTTAAAAAATAAAATAAATCCTGTTTGGCATGTCTCTTGTGATGCGGTTCACAGCAGTACTGACGGATATGTTGACATGACAACTGCATCAGTGTTTTGAACGACTGAACGGCTGAAAACCTAGACATATACAGTTGAAGTCGTAGGTTTACATACACTTAGGTTGGAGTCATTAAAACTAGTTTTTCAACCACTCCACAAATTTCTTGTTAACAAACTATAGTTTTGGCAAGTGAGTTAGGACATCTACTTTGTGCATGACAAGTCATTTTTCCAACAACTGTTTACAGATTATTTTACTTATAATTCACTGTATCACAATTCCAGTGGGTCATAAATTTAGATACACTAAGTTGACTGTGCCTCTGTCATGGCTTTAGAAGCTTCTGATAGGCTAATTGACATCATTTGAGTCAAATGGCGGTGTACCTGTGGATGTATTTCAAGGCCTACCTTCATACTCAGTACCTCTTTGCTTGACATCATGGGAAAATAAAAAGAAATCAGCAAGACTGCAGAATTTTTTTTTTGTACAAGTCTGGAAATTGATCCAAAGTATGAACCAAACGCCCGAAGGTACCACGTTCATCTGTACAAACAATAGTACGCAAGTATAAACACCATGGGACCACGCAGCCGTCATACCGCTCAGGAAGGAGATGCATTCTGTCTCTTAGAGAGGAACGTACTTTGGTGCGAAAAGTGCAAATCAATCCAGGAACAACAGCAAAGGACCTTGTGAAGATCCTGGAGGAAACAGGTACAAAAGTATCTGTATCCACAGTTAAACAAGCCCTATATCGACATAACGTGAAAGGCCACTCAGCAAGGAAGAAGCCCCTGCTCCAAAACCACCAGAAAAAAGACAGACTACGGTTTGCAACTACACATGGGGACAAAGATCGTACTTTTTGGGAGAAATGTCCTCTGGTCTGATGAAACAAAAATGAGAACTGTTTGGCCATAATGACCATTGTTATGTTTGGAGGAAAAAGGGGGAGGCTTGCAAGCCAAAGAACACCATCCCAACCGTGAAGCACGGGGGTGGCAGCATCATGTTGTGAGGGTGCTTTGCTGCAGGAGGGAATGGTGCACTTCACAAAATAGATGGCAGCATGAAGAATAAAAAATTATGTGGATATATTGAAGCAACATCTCAAGATATAAGTCAGGAAGTTAAAGCTTGGTTGCAAATGGGTCTTCCAAATGGACAAAGACCCTAAGCATACTTACAAAGTTGTAGCAAAATGGCTGAAGGACAATAAAGTCAAGGTACTTAAGGACACCTTTGTTGTCCTTAAGCCATTTTGCCACAACTTTGGAAATATGTTTAGGGTCATTGTCCATTTGGAAGACCCATTTGTGACCAAGCTTTAGCTTCCTGACTGGCCATCACAAAGCCCTGGCCTCAATCCCATAGAAAATCTGTGGGCAGAATTGAAAAAGTGTGTGCGAGCAAGGAGGCCTACAAACCTGACTTGGTCACACCAGCTCTATCTGGAGGAATGGGCCAAAATTCACCCAATTTATTGTGGGAAGCTTGTGGAAGACTTCCCAAAATGTTTGACCCAAGTTAAACAATTTAAAGGCAATGCTACCAAAAACGAATTTAGTGTATGTAAACTTCTTACCCACTGGGAATGTGATGAAAGAAATAAAAGATGAAATAAATAATTTTCTCTACTATTATTCTGGCATTTCACATTCTTAAAATAAAGTGGTGATCCTAACGGACCTAAGATAGGGAATTTTTACTAGGATTAAATGTCAGGAATTGTGAAAAACTGAGTTTAAATGTATTTGCCTAAGGTGTATGTAAACTTCTGACTTCAACGAAGTATCTTTGCCATTATAGATGAATAGGGTAAACGTTTAATTGTATTTGCTGACACCCAACCCACTGATATGTTGTCACTAGTAGAGTAGCTATCTAACGATTAAAAACCATGCCCTTCTGCAAACACACCTTCTCCAATGTTGGTTACAAGGCGGTACTTATTTAAATTAGGTAAGAGAATATCATGTTACCATTGGTGTATTAAAATGAGAGAGTTAGAGTGATGTCATCCTATCCCCTTAATAATCCCGCCTCCTGAATTCAAGTTTTTGACATGGGGGGGGACCAGTGACTCTATGATAAAATTTTGTCAATGTAGAAGAACCTTGATCTAGTTTCATCCACATATTATCCAATTTCATGAAAAACATTATTTTGACTGTTTATGACCTTTAAAGGGATACTTCGGATTTTGGCAGAGGCACTTTATCTACTTCCCCAGAGTCAGATGAACTTGTGAATACCATTTTTATGTCTCTGCGTGCAGTTTGAAGGAAGTTGTAAAATTAGGCAATGACTAAGTCTATGGGAATCTTTTACTTTTCATTTTTATATTTAACCAGGCAAGTCAGTTGAGAACAAATTATTATTTACAATGATGGCCTACCCCGGCCAAACCCTAAACCGGATGACTCTGGGCCAACTGTTCTCCGCCCTATGGGACTCCCTATCACGACCAGGTGTCATACAGCCTGGAATCGAACCAGTAGTGATGTATGTAGTGATGCCTCTAGCACTGAGATGCAGTGCCTTAGACTGCTGCGCCACTCGGGAGCCCAATCTGCTAGCATGCTAGCTGATACCCATAGACTTCCAGTCATTGCGCTAATGCTAGTTAGCATTGGCTCGGAAACCTACCTCTAACTTCCTTCATACCAAAATACAGAAGTGTCCCTTTAAAGGACAAATCAAATGGCTGGTTTATCAAATCTAGACCTGCAAGAAGTAGGATTTCTGTACTGTACATTCAGTTGAACGCCTCTCCCCCTGAGGGAGTACATTCAAATATTCTGACCTGTGTGGGTTGGAATCACTGCATAACAGAACAGAAATATGAAAATAATTGAACACTATGCAGGTAATTACATTTACAGGATGAACTAAGAAAAATAATTGCTCAGTAATCTCATACAAAAGTGTTTCTGGAACAGAGTGAAATAATGAAAAACAGATTTTGTTTAATGCCATGGAAACCATTGGTTAAAATTCTTTAGAAAATGCTATTTTTCGGGTAACAAAGTTGTGAAAAATATTCCTATCGCCCTCATAAAAACGCCACATTGAACGAGGCAAGTATATAATACCACATGGGGTACTGTAGATCAGTGTTTCTCAAATTCCAGTCCGGAGACCAGCACCGGTCCCTGGGATGTTGCTCACCGGGGTAGGGCCATAGCTTGCTGGTTCCTGGTATGAATACGGTTGAGAAACACTGCTATAGAATGTTATGTGTTAGTTGTATATTATACAGTGGTGACCGACAGGAAGGCCTTATGTACTTTGGCCCTGGGGTCATCAGGGGCCTTGGCGCCGTGAGTCATCAGTTCCTGAATGGTCATCCAGTTGTCCAGGATCTTCTTGTTGCGCTTCTTCATCATCTTCCTGTGGCTCAGTTCGATGATGCTGACCTCCTTGCGTCCTTCGCTGCTGCTCTGAGGACTCTCCCTCAGGCTCTCCAGTCGGCTCCGCTGCATGAACTCTCGTCTCCTCCGCTGTTCTTTAGCCCTGACCAGATGCTGCTTCCTCTCCTCTTTACTCCAGTACCGCCCCATCTTCATCTCGGACATAGCGTCGTCGTCCGTGGTCATCCCTCCACTACGCTCCTCTTTGATCTTCAGGGCGCGTTCCCGCAGGATCTTGTCCCTGATTGGTCTCTTGGTGATGTAGCGCGTGCCGTCCGAACGGATCTTTACCTTCCATTCCATCTTAGGCTCGATGGCGGGGCTCAGCTGGGGCTCCTTGACCCCACTGAGCAGGCTCAGCTGGCTCTGGGCGTACTCTGCAGCCGAGCGCTGCTGAATCAGCTGCATGTAGCTCTGGTAGTGGCGAGCGTGGGCCGGGATGTTGCCGTTGGGCTGGCGGTGCTGGGAGTCATGGGACGGGGATAGGTAAGGGATCTGGGAGGCCCTGGGAGGAGGCTGAGGCTTCACCTTCCAGTTCCCCAACCCACTCCTTTCGTTGTTTGCAGGGGCCACCTTGTCCGACTCGGAGGGGTAAAGGCTGTGGTCTGGGCTGCTGGCCTTGCCTGGGATGGGGGCCCAGTGGAGAGGCCGGTGTTTGGGGCTGGGGCTGGCTGTAGTGTGGAGGCTGGCCATGCTGCTGCGGAGGTTCCTCTGGTTGGTGATGGTCACCATCCTCCTCTGAAGGGAGTGCTCAGGGGAGCGGTCCATTGCCAGTGGCGTGCTGCGAGAGCTCTCTGCAGTGTTGTAGGCACTCGAGCTTTGATCCTTGTCTGACTTCTCCGGACACTCGTTGATGTCCACCAGCTTGCTTCTTCTAGGTGAGTCATTGCACCCCAGGTGGGAGCTTTGGTCCTTAGGTGTGGGGCAGACAATTTGTGGAAACACTTGCTGCCCCTGGTTCCACTGGGACCCCACCGGCCCCTTGCCGAGCTTGTGTGCCTGCATGATGTTCTGGCACTCTAGCTCGATGCTACGGAGCTCGTCATTGAGCATGCGGAGCTCACGCTGCACTCCACCGGCCGGCTCTCCCAGCCTACACTCTATAGTGCTGCGTCTGCTATAGATCAGGTCATACTCGCCGCTGTTACGGATCTGACACTTCAGCTCCAAGAGCTGCTGGAACCGATCTCCATCCTCTGCAACATCCTCCTCTTCCTCCTCCTCCTCTTCTTCGTCCAGACGCGTGGGACAGTCCTGTCTGTCCCTCAGACACTGGGAGAGTCTCCGTTGGATGTGGGATAGGAGGGCGTTGTGGTCGGGGGCGTCGATGCTGTTCCTTAACGACATCCCCAGCCCACTGTCCTGAGTTCTGGAGGAACAGGTGGCAGTGATGTCATCCTCTTCTCCTTTGGTCTGTAATAAAGAGAAAATTATATAACTAGTACTGAAATTAGCCCCAATGTAAAGAAATAGGTGCAAATCTTGAATAAGATTCATAACTATACTGAACAAAAATATAAACACAACATGCAACCATTGGGTAGCCATGCCAAGACAATCAGAATGAGGTTTTCCCCACAAAGGGCTGTAGTATTATTACAGCACTCCCCCCAGTGTAGTTTCTGACATTTCGAACGTCTTTGGCCTGTCCCTGCGGCAGTATGGTCTCACCTTCTCCTGAAGTGCCTCTAGCTCCATCTCTTCTCTCTGTTGCTCTTCCAACATTTCCATCTTCAGTTGCTCCAGGAATTCACTGTGTTCATCATCCAACCACGCTTCCTCCAGCTATAGATAGATAGAGATAGAGATAGAGAGAGACGGAGAGAGAGAGAGAGACAGAGAGAGAGAGAGAGAGAGAGAGAGAGAGAGAGAGAGAGAGACAGAGACAGAGAGAGAGAGAGAGAGAGAGAGAGAGAGAGAGAGAGAGAGAGACAGAGAGACAGAGAGACAGAGAGAGACACAGAGAGACACAGAGAGACACAGAGAGAGAGAGATAGAGACACACACAGAGAGAGACACAGAGAGAGAGACACACAGAGAGAGAGACAGAGAGAGAGACACAGAGAGAGAGAGAGAACCATTTAAACCAGAACATGAGAAGCCCTTACACCATCTAGCTGACCATTCAAGAGCCACAACAAGACATTAATATCTTGCTTTATGAAGCTGTTGATAAGAGTCAATACATACACAGAGTGGTCAGGCTTTCATGACCTTCATACATGGCCTATCATCAGTTTCATTAAGCCAGAAATGAATGAGGTGTGTTTTGTTTTGGTTCTTGAGTGACCAGCTTGTTATGGCTCTTGAATGGCCAGCTGGTTGTTACTCTTGATTGGCCAGCTTGTTGTGGCCTCAGTGTCCGTCATGATCTCTTTGTCTGCTTGTGTCAAACTAAACGTTGAAGCCAGGACTTTAGACTGTGAGAGACTTATTTTAATTACCAAAAGGTGAAGGAAGAGATTCCATTTTGGCTCATGGCTCATCTGCTGTTCTCAGTGGTGCACACACAATGGTGACAGGCAGCCTCTGCTCCCTCCCTCCCTCCCCTCAGACTGACCATCAGATGCAGGCCATCAGTCCAGTAAAATGAAAAAAAGCTAATTATTACGCTCACTCCGCTGTGCCTCACAAGTAATACAACAAATGATCTATTACCAGTGTGATCATATACCTACCATTGTTAAATATAATTTCAAAATGGTCTGAGAAGAACAACAATGACAGGACAATTCAAGCATAGCCAATATGCAGTGATAATGTATTGGGCCTATAGCTTACTGTACAAACCTCATTGCTACAGAACTGTTTTTAATTGGTTAACAGGCTTAGGTTTTTTAAGTCATATTTAGAAAACATCTTGAGTGGTAGATCTGGACTTGCATTTCGACTCAGAAAGTGATCTCGACTCAGACAGTGATCTCGACTCAGACAGTGATCTCGACTCAGAAAGTGATCTCGACTCAGACAGTGATCTCGACTCAGACAGTGATCTCGACTCAGAAAGTGAACTCGACTTAGAAAAGGCCTGTGACCATTGGGCTAGGATATTGAAATGAGTGAGATGTAACACCTTCACTCTCACACAATCACACACAGTATCTGTGCATGTGAACGGGTGCGCTTCAAGCTCACAGCGTGGTAGCCAGGGCACCAAAAACAGCGGAGGAGTTGAGCCTCTCGCTTTAACACTCTTAGTTGTTGAGGAAACTGACCTACAGTTTACTTTCTGCATCTACGTAAAAAAAAAAAACGAAGAAAAAAAGTACATTGTTTTTCGGTTGGGGATTTTTCTTAACTACCAGTTTAATTTAAAGCGTTCACACACACACACACACACACACACACACACACACACACACACACACACACACACACACACACACACACACACACACACACACACACACACACACACACACACACACACACACACACACACACACACACACACACACACACACACACACACACACACACACACACACACACACACACACACACACACACACACACACACACACACACACACACACACA
The DNA here is from genome assembly GCF_034236695.1 of Oncorhynchus nerka. Lineage (NCBI taxonomy): Eukaryota > Metazoa > Chordata > Actinopteri > Salmoniformes > Salmonidae > Oncorhynchus > Oncorhynchus nerka. The sequence continues at coordinate 13,471,961 of NC_088404.1, read as the reverse complement.
CACACACACACACACACACACACACACACACACACACACACACACACACACACACACACACACACACACACACACACACACACACACACACACACACACACACACACACACACACACACACACACACACACACACACACACACACACACACACACACACACACACACACACACACACACACACACACACACACACACACACACACACACACACACACACACACACACACACACACACACACACACACACACACACACACACACACACACACACACACACACACACACACACACACACACACACACACACACACACACACACACACACACACACACACACACACACACACACACACACACACACACACACACACACACACACACACACACACACACACACACACACACACACACACACACACACACACACACACACACACACACACACACACACACACACACACACACACACACACACACACACACACACACACACACACACACACACACACACACACACACACACACACACACACACACACACACACACACACACACACACACACACACACACACACACACACACACACACACACACACACACACACACACACACACACACACACACACACACACACACACACACACACACACACACACACACACACACACAACACACACACACACACACACACACACACACACACACACACACACACACACACACACACACACACACACACACACACACACACACACACACACACACACACACACACACACACACACACACACACACACACACACACACACACACACACACACACACACACACACACACACACACACACACACACACACACACACACACACACACACACACACACACACACACACACACACACACACACACACACACACACACACACACACACACACACACACACACACACACACACACACACACACACACACACACACACACACACACACACACACACACACACACACACACACACACACACACACACACACACACACACACACACACACACACACACACACACACACACACACACACACACACACACACACACACACACACACACACACACACACACACACACACACACACACACACACACACACACACACACACACACACACACACACACACACACACACACACACACACACACACACACACACACACACACACACACACACACACACACACACACACACCATTCGCCATGGCCTTGGGCCTGAACTCACTGCATATTAGCCTGCCATTAGTTTTTGGAAGTCGATGAAATAAAACACGATGTGAGGTGGTGTCCATGGTCTATACAGGAGCATGTAAGAGCCCTGCAGTGTTTCATCTAAGAAACACAAGTGGTATATTTATGTTTTGGCTGTTGTGTATAACTCAGGATGTCATGAATAAAAATAACTCTAATGACTGATCTATTGGTCCTATGGACCTACAGTATAGGCCTATCTGTGTTTACAGTACAGGTGTGTTAAAGGGATATTGGGCCTATCTGTGTTTACAGTACAGGTGTGTTAAAGGGATATTGGTCCTATGGACCTACAGTATAGGCCTATCTGTGTTTACAGTACAGGTGTGTTAAAGGGATATTGGTCCTATGGACCTACAGTATAGGCCTATCTGTGTTTACAGTACAGGTGTGTTAAAGGGATATTGGTCCTATGGACCTACAGTATAGGCCTATCTGTGTTTACCGTACAGGTGTGTTAAAGGGAGAGTTTAAAAACTTTTACTGAGGTAAGAACATTTATATTGGGGTAAAACTGGTTGTAAACTTACCTGTATTTCTGGTCTAGTGACCAGTAACACAATGTTCCTACTGTACTGTACTGTACTGTACTCTGTCTGTCTGTCTCTGTGTGTGTGTGTGTGTGTGTGTGTGTGTGTGTGTGTGTGTGTGTGTGTGTGTGTGTGTGTGTGTGTGTGTGTGTGTGTGTGTGTGTGTGTGTGTGCGTGAGCTCACCTGTATCTCGGGCCTGGCAACCAGCAGTACGAATTTCCTAGTATCTTCACTAGAGAGCACCGCTACAGCCTCCTTTCTGTCCTGCACATCCTGACCATTGATCTGGGGAAAACACAACACACACTGTTATTCACACAGACACACACACACTAAGGGAAGGGCCACTTTCCCTCTTTAATCTCACTCAAACACCGTAGAAAGAGCCAGCCAAGTTGGCATAAAGCAAAAGGTACTCTACAATAAGACAGTCCTTCCTGTGCATCTGCAGTCTGTGTCTCCTCCGCATTCCATAGCAGGCCAGCCAGGCAGGCAGGACCAAGCTTTGATTGATTATGAATGGAACAGTAGTCCATGGACCGACTGTTTGCACTAGAACGGCCCTGCTCCTGAAAGCATCCGGCATCCGGAAGCAACGCACATTTATACATCCAGACGTCCCACACAATTAACTGGGCTGTGACGGGGGGTCCGCTTTCCTCTGCCCAGAGTAATGGCCCTGTCAGCGGGGGATAATAGTGGAGGGATGGGGTGGTGACCTGGATCACAACCACTAACCCAAACCCCTCGCTTTGCCTCGCAGCTCAAACCAGTCACACAACACATGTACTGCACTGCACAGAAGACACACAGAAGATTTGGGAAGCAGCAAGCGCCGGCCGTATGTCTCACCAAACAGTGCTTACCCTTCCTCCATCCTCTTCCTATAATTACAGCACTGTGTACCCACCTCTCTCTCGTTGTCTGTCTGTCTGTCTGTCTGTCTGTCTGTCTGTCTGTCTGTCTGTCTGTCTGTCTGTCTGTCTGTCTGTCTGTCTCTCTCTGTCTCTCTCTGTCTCTCCCACTCAATAACCCCTATTCAGTAACACATCACTCTGTTGTTCAGAGAACACACTCTAACTGAAAACAGACCACTCTCTGAAAAACATTATTGTCTACCTCTGTCCTTAACTCCAAAAGCATTTCTCCTCTCTCTATAGCATTCTCACTCACTTTACTGTAGCACGCTTCTGCCCCCGAAAACCATTACTGTTCTGTCTAAAGCACACTGTTTTTACCTACTTCCCATTACCACAACTCTCTCTATAAAGAGCTGTCTATCCAAATATATAATAATCCCTCCAAATATATGACCTAATTCTATTCCTACCTCCCAAAACACCAACCTCAGTAGGATCCTGAATTCTGTATATTACACCAGCTCACTGGAAGACTCTCCTAGGAGGGTACTAGTAGCCTCCAGGTAGGCTGGACAATAGAACGAGTCAAAATTCACCCAAGGCTGAAAAATGGCTAAAGAACATTGGCTAAGTTGGAACACTAGCGCGAGCCCATACATAATGAATGGAATCGAACGTTCGCAGAGCCTCTTCTGACTGGAGTGATGCTCAGAATTCAATTTCGCCTAAATGGCACAAAAATGTGTATCCCTTTTTATTTTACCACTACAATCTGTTCTTAGGATGAAACTGAAAAATACCAAAAAAAGTGTAGAAAGTAAACATCCGCACCTCGATGGTGCCAAATGTGCTTATGTCTGCGTAATGAGGAAGTAGGAAAAAAATGAGAACTTCTGACTATTTTGTCTAGTGATCAATGACAGCAGAGTATGCTGCCCAACCTTATGTCATTAGAAAGAGGAGATTATCCTGATTAAAATGGTGTCTGACCTGAAAAAAATCTAAATACATAAATTGCGAGATATTTTTTGTTGTTTACGTTTCAACGTGGGCTGGTCTCATTGCCAACAATAGGGAATCTGGCATTGTGACGTAGAACAATGGGCTGGGAATAGAACGTTCGGAAGGCGAGTTGGTGTCACGGTGCTCAATAGAACTAATTGGAGCTGGCAGGGTGAAAAATGCCCTAACTTCAAAACTATGGCAAACAGCTAGGACATATGGTAATATTATGAAACTGGGCTCCATGGCGTATGCTTTGAACTAGTTTATTTTTATTTTTAAAGCATCCCTACCTGGCCCAGGGATGGAGCTAAGGGTAATACGAAGGAGGGGACTCTCAGTCACCCCTAGGGGTGTGTGTGTGTACACACGCGTGCCTGACTGTGTGTGTGTACACATGCGTGCCTGAATGTGTGTGTGCACGGGCGTGTTATCCAGAGATGGGTGGGGGATATTTCTGGACTAGGTGCATCCCTAAACTGCTCTTACAGCGCTTAGAAAGCTCAGTGGAATGCTGAGTCGGTAACTAAAACAGCCAGGGGGACATTTCCTCATCGCTAACCGTCAGAGAGGGGGTGAGTTTCTCTTTACCTGTGACGCCATTAAAAATGAATGGGTTCTTGTGCTGGGAGTCAATGGCAGAGGGAGGTGAAATAAAAATAGGTTTATGTCACCTCTGATGAGGGAGGAGAGAAGGCGAGAGAGAAAATGAGAGAGAGCGAGAGTGATGAGAGAGAAACATATAGAATGAAATGGTTTCCTACCTGTAAAATGTGGTCCCCTTCTCTGATGCGTCCATCCCTTGCAGCGATGCTGTTTGGCCCAACCTGTTGGGCAGAGCTTGTTAGATTCAATGCTTAGAGGGAACACAAAATTGCCTTTTGGAGTTTTGCCAAAATGCCTTAATACAGCATCCCATTCACAAATACACATACACCTTTACAGAGAATACTAACTTATAACAACATCCAAATCAAATCAAATCAAATCTTATTTGTCACATACACATGGTTAGCAGATGTTAATGCGAGTGTAGCGAAATGCTTGTGCTTCTAGTTCCGACAATGCAGTAATAACCAACAAGTAATCTAACTAACAATTCCAAAACTTCTGTCTTATACACAATGTAAGGGGATAAATAATATGTACATAAGGATATATGAATGAGTGATGGTACAGAGCAGCATAGGCAAGATACAGTAGATGGTATCGAGTACAGTATATACATATGAGATGAGTATGTAAACAAAGTGGCATAGTTAAAGTGGCTAGTGATACATGTATTACATAAGGATGCAGTCGATGATATAGAGTACAGTATATACGTATGCATATGAGATGAATAATGTAGGGTAAGTAACATTCACAAATACACATACACCTTTACAGAGAATACTAACTTATAACAGCATCCCATTCACAAATACACATACACCTTTACAGAGAATACTAACTTATAACAGCATCCCATTCACAAATACACATACACCTTTACAGCCTTCCTTACACAGCCCATTCATGACTCAGCCTTCCTTACACAGCCCATTCATGACTCAGCCTTCCTTACACAGCCCATTCATGACTCAGCCTTCCTTACATAGCCTATGCATGACTCAGCCTTCCTTACACAGCCTATGCATGACTCAGCCTTCCTTACACAGCCCATTCATGACTCAGCCTTCTCTACATAGCCCATTCATGACTCAGCCTTCTCTACATAGCCCATTCATGACTCAGCCTTCTCTACATAGCCCATTCATGACTCAGCCTTCTCTACATAGCCCATTCATGACTCAGCCTTCTCTACATAGCCCATTCATGACTCAGCCTTCCTTACACAGCCCATTCATGACTCAGCCTTCTCTACATAGCCCATTCATGACTCAGCCTTCCTTACACAGCCCATTCATGACTCAGCCTTCTCTACACAGCCCATTCATGACTCAGCCTTCTCTACATAGCCCATTCATGACTCAGCCTTCTCTACATAGCCCATTCATGACTCAGCCTTCTCTACATAGCCCATTCATGACTCAGCCTTCCTTACACAGCCCATTCATGACTCAGCCTTCTCTACACTGCCTTCTCTACATAGCCTATTCATGACTCAGCCTTCTCTACATAGCCCATTCATGACTCAGCCTTCCTTACACAGCCCATTCATGACTCAGCCTTCTCTACACTGCCTTCTCTACATAGCCCATTCATGACTCAGCCTTCTCTACATAGCCCATTCATGACTCAACCTTCTCTACATAGCCCATTCATGACTCAGCCTTCTCTACATAGCCCATTCATGACTCAGCCTTCTCTACACTGCCTTCTCTACATAGTCCATTCATGACTCAGCCTTCTCTACACAGCCCATCCATGACTCAGCCTTCCCTACACAGCCTATTCATGACTCAGCCTTCCTTACACAGCCCATCCATGACTCAGCCTTCTCTACATAGCCCATTCATGACTCAGCCTTCTCTACATAGCCCATTCATGACTCAGTCTTCTCTACATAGCCCATTCATGACTCAGCCTTCTCTACACAGCCCATCCATGCCTCCCTCTTTCTTCCCATGATTCTTCCTTCCCATGAGTCTGTGTTCTAATGATACTGAACGAAGGGGCAGGCCACTCCTTCAACTCTGCCTTCTGGAGCCATTTGTTTCACTCTGTCCAATCAGGCGAGATCTCCTGAGATAGCTGGGCCAGCCTGAGTGTTCCATTTTCATGGTGCGCCTGGTGTGTGAGTGCTCGCATGTCTGGTCAGTCACAAAGGACCGCTCATTAGAAGTGCTACTCTGAGGTCAAAGGGCTGAAGAGGGACTCTGCTCTCAGCTCTGGCAATTGCCTGACACACAGAGTGAATCTCAAAAGTATATTCCTTGATTCCTCGCGTAGCTACTGACATTTTTAGAAGGAGGGTGAGGAGAGCGGATCTGAGGATTCAAGGAAAATACTTTGGAGATTCATCCACTGTCAGAACACCAGCAGTGGCTGGAGTAACACGAAACAACTTTCACACAACAGCCAATCAAATTGAAGCTGCTTCAGTGATATTGTTAGAGAATTCCAAACTCACCCATGTCATCTGCTGCTTTACATCGTGGTTTCACTAGTTGTGTTGATCCAACCCCTTGGTTATTGCAACAGCATAGATATAGACTAAATGTGGCCTGTACAATTTAGCTAGCTAGCCAAAATGACATTGCAAACACCAACACAGCTAGCTATCTAGAAACGCGATAACAAATCTAGCAACAAATTAAACTACTTAGCACAGCTCATGGTGGACAATTTCAGTTGAAACTGGTCAGGGAAAGCTTTACTTTGAAAATGGTATTTATTGACTGCCAAACCATGTACATAAACCATGACTAGCCATGATGCCAATAATGTGTATACATTTACCGTTATGCTAATGTCTCTTCTGTCAACCTTGATCACGGGTTGCACAGCACTGAGTGTGCCAGCTGTGTTGACATGATAACTGGGTCGGAATTCCGAACCTTTGAATGGATCATGTGACAAAAGTATTTGTTTTGATTGGCTGTTGCTTGCAACAATTTTTATATACAGTGGGGTGAACAAGTATTTGATACACTGCCGATTTTGCAGGTTTTCCTACTTACAAAGCATGTAGAGGTCTGTAATTTTTATCATAGGTACACTTCAACTGTGAGATACGGAATCTAAAACAAAAATCCAGAAAATCACATTGCATGATTTTTAAGTAATTCATTTGCATTTTATTGTTTCACAAAGAAATCAAGAAGCAAGTAACCAAAGACGCATGAAAGTTGCTTCTAACCCCAGCCAAACTCTTATGAAAGACTGGCTTGTTTTCGCCTGAGGGGGTTGCATAAAGAAACAAATATATAGGAAAATATAGAGGGATTGAGTGTAGTAAAAGTAACTGCAGATTCATTAGAACGTGTTGAACCATC